>NW_028263379.1:971250-1345000 GCF_051168715.1 Poecilia mexicana | reverse complement strand
TCTACCACACCAGACAAGACCCAAGGTGTAGGTTGTGCAAGGAGGCCTCTGAGACAGTCCAGCACATAACAGCAGGGTGCAAGATGCTGGCAGGGAAAGCGTACATGGAACGACATAACCAAGTGGCGGGCATAGTGTACAGGAACATCTGTGCAGAATATGGACTGGAAGCCCCGAGGTCAAAATGGGGGACACCCCCAAAGGTGGTGGAGAATGACCGAGCTAAGATCCTGTGGGACTTCCAGATCCAGACAGACAAGATGGTAATGTCGAACCAACCGGACATTGTGGTGGTGGATAAAGAACAGAGGAAAGCCGTTGTGGTGGATGTAGCAATACCAAGTGACCACAACATCAGGAAAAAGGAGCATGAGAAACTGGAGAAATACCAGGGCCTCAGAGAGGAACTGGAGAAGGCCTGGAAGGTGAAGACCACAGTGGTGCCTGTGGTCATCGGGGCCCTCGGGGCAGTCACCCCCAAACTGGAGCAGTGGCTCAAACAGATCCCAGGAACAACATCAGACATCTCAGTCCAGAAATGTGCAGTTCTAGGCACAGCCAAGATACTGCGCAGAACCCTCAAGCTCCCAGGCCTCTGGTAGAGGACCCGAGCTCAGAGGATGAAAGAGACCACCCGCGGAGGGTGAGAGGGGATTTTTTTTTTTTTTATATATAAAAAAATATATATATAAAAAAATATATATATAAAAAAATATATTATATATATTTTTTATATATATATAAAATTATATATATATATATATATATATATATATATATATATATATATATATATATATATATATATATAAAATTATATATAAAATTATATATATATATTATATATATAATATATATATATGTTATATAATATATAACAGTAGAGGAGCCAAACACCAACTCCTTGTAGACCACACAGTCGCCCGAGACTGCAAAACCCGACACACCAACCTGTGCACCGCTTGGATTGATTACAAGAAAGCCTATGACTCAATGCCACACACCTGGATCATTGAATGCTTAGAGATGTACAACATCAATAGGACTCTAAGAGCCTTCATTGCAAACTCGATGGGGCTGTGGAAAACCACCCTTGAAGCCAACTGCAAACCGCTTGCACAAGTGTCCATCAAATGTGGCATATACCAAGGAGATGCTCTGTCCCCACTGCTGTTCTGCATAGGCCTGAACCCCCTCAGCCAAATCATCAACAAGACTGGCTACGGATACCGACTTAAGAATGGGGCCACAATCAGTCACCTCCTCTACATGGATGACATCAAGCTGTACGCCAAGAGCGAGCGAGACATCGACTCACTGATCCACACCACCAGGATCTACAGCACTGACATTGGGATGTCATTCGGACTAGAGAAGTGTGGCCGGATGGTTACAAAGAGAGGGAAGGTCGTCCGCACAGAAGGGGTCTCACTCCCAGAGGGAACGATAGCAGACATAGAGCACAGCTACAAGTACCTGGGAATACCACAAGCAAATGGCAACCTCGATGAGGTCACAAGGAAAGGAGCCACAGCCAAATACCTCCAACGAATAAGGCAAGTCCTGAGAAGCCAGCTCAATGGCAAGAACAAGATCCGTGCAATAAACAGCTATGCCTTACCAGTAATCAGATACCCTGCCGGAATAATTAGCTGGCCAATGGAAGAGATGAAGGCCACGGATGTTAAGACTCGGAAGCTACTAACCATGCATGGAGGGTTCCACCCCAAATCCAGCACCCTGAGACTGTACACGAGCCGTAAGGAAGGAGGCAGAGGACTAGTGAGTGTGAGAGCCACTGTCCAGGATGAAACATCTAAGATCCATAAATACATCAAGGACAAAGCCTCAACGGACGATGTGCTCAGCGAATGTCTCAGGCAATGGGGAACAGAGGACGAGGTGCTGGAGGAACCATCATGGGAAGACAAGCCCCTACATGGGATGTACCACCGACAAATAACTGAAGTGGCTGATATCAGGAAATCCTACCAATGGCTGGAGAAAGCTGGACTCAAGGACAGCACGGAGGCCCTCATCCTGGCCGCCCAGGAACAGGCCCTAAACACCAGAGCAATAGAAGCTCAGATCTACCACACCAGACAAGACCCAAGGTGTAGGTTGTGCAAGGAGGCCTCTGAGACAGTCCAGCACATAACAGCAGGGTGCAAGATGCTGGCAGGGAAAGCGTACATGGAACGACATAACCAAGTGGCGGGCATAGTGTACAGGAACATCTGTGCAGAATATGGACTGGAAGCCCCGAGGTCAAAATGGGGGACACCCCCAAAGGTGGTGGAGAATGACCGAGCTAAGATCCTGTGGGACTTCCAGATCCAGACAGACAAGATGGTAATGTCGAACCAACCGGACATTGTGGTGGTGGATAAAGAACAGAGGAAAGCCGTTGTGGTGGATGTAGCAATACCAAGTGACCACAACATCAGGAAAAAGGAGCATGAGAAACTGGAGAAATACCAGGGCCTCAGAGAGGAACTGGAGAAGGCCTGGAAGGTGAAGACCACAGTGGTGCCTGTGGTCATCGGGGCCCTCGGGGCAGTCACCCCCAAACTGGAGCAGTGGCTCAAACAGATCCCAGGAACAACATCAGACATCTCAGTCCAGAAATGTGCAGTTCTAGGCACAGCCAAGATACTGCGCAGAACCCTCAAGCTCCCAGGCCTCTGGTAGAGGACCCGAGCTCAGAGGATGAAAGAGACCACCCACGGAGGGTGAGAGGGGAATTTTTTTTTATAGTATATATATAATTTTTTTTATTTTTTATATATATATATATATATATATATATATATATATATATATATATATATATATATAATTCAGTATTAATCATTATTTATTTGTGCCATTATTAATCTTTATTTATTAGTGTTTGTATAGTTATATAAATATGTATTGATATTACTAAATGTATTAAATAAATTATGAACGGCTGTGTGCTTTGTAATATGCTCTTCATACATCGATATCAGAATATTCCATTCCTATTCTATTGTTATAGCCACTAAGCATATTTAAATATAATGAACTATGTATTAAAAACATACTTAAAAATATAATTGTTTATAAATGTTGCTTTGATAGATGTTTGAATATGGTTTACAGTAACAAAAAAGTGTGTTATGATCGATTAAATCCGCTGATACATCATTGTGCTGCTAAACACATAAGGCTGAGTGGAGTGGAGTACCGCTCCAAGATGGCCGCCCTAAATCTCGTCAGCGACAATAGGCGAGAGCGGTGCATGAGGGTCTATCCTTATATTATGTCTATGAATGTAACTGGTAGCGGTGAGAGCATCGTATCTAGCAAGACTGTGACGACAGTGATGGAAAAGACAGTGAAGCTCAGCAGTAGTTAGAAATAACATGGGTCCATTTCCCACAACATGTCTGTGTGAAGTGAGCTTCTCAAGCCTGGATACTATAAAAACTGAAACCAGAGACAGACTGAGAGCTGTTGAGGAAGAGCTTTGTCTTTCTTCAATTTCTGCCAGGAAATCAGCTGTTTTCATCCAAACATGCACAGGTTTCACACTAGATGGGTAAAATATACAGATATTGACATTTTGTACATGCAAATCTTCATATTGTAACAGTGAAATCTTTCCCAAATTTTATTGCTTCTTTCAGAATAAGAATTATTTTCTGTATTCCGGCTATAAGAATGCTTGTGGATTAGTTTGTAAAACACTGAAGTTTTCTACAACTTCTTTAAATTTAACACCACAGTGTTGTGGCTGTTCAGGTGTTCAGGTGTATTTTTGAAGTGGACATGTGACGTGCAATTTGAAATAAGAAACGTAAAACATGATAAAAATAAATTTTTGTGTTTATTTGATTCCTATTCAAGACACTTTGATAAGAATGACTATATATGTAATATAGGCGACTACAGAGCATCTTTGTTTACATTTTTGGTTGGTGGTGTGCCTCGAGATTTTTTCAATTAAAACAGTGTACCTTGGCTCAAAAAAGGCTGAAAAACACTGCATTAAAACATTCTTAGGTTGGGACAGAGTGCAAAGAATCAGTTGTCAGAGATTCTGATCTTCAAGGTGAGTAAATGGTTTTTATTTCTGGCTGCTTTGTTTAACCTTTGTATCTCTGACATGTTACTACTACAACACAGATACTTGGCTCACTGTTTTCACTTGAAAAGTATTTAACTAAATGCAAATTAGTTTTTGATTTTCATCTTTGACAGCTCATTCTACTTCTTTCTGTAGCTAACTTGCAAAAAACAAGTAGTCGTTTGTCTCTTGATATATCCACAACTTATATTGATTTAAATAAAAGTAAGTCACACATACAACAAAATCTAATTTAGAAAAACATGATATATAGTTTATATACACATTCATAGAAATAATGAAATACTTAATGTAAGTGTTTCTTCTGTATGTAGAAACTAGTTCCATTGTATCACAGGTGTGATTTTGACAGACATGCCTTCTTCAGCTCCTCACATCTTCCACCACTATATCTAAGAATGAGCTTTATTTTTCTTTCTCTGAAAACAGCTCAGTTTTCTTGCCTTTGTGTTTTTGAGATGATTGTCTTGCTGGTAAATGGATCATCTTGTTATCTTTGGAGTTTTATAAAAAAAGTCTGACTACATTTCTACATTCATCCTGCTTCCAATTGTATGAAATCTGCTACTATCATTATACTAAAAACAACTGCAACATCATGGTTTTCCCAAGCTCCTAATGTCACTGCGGGTATAGCATTTCAACATTTTCACCCTAAGAAGCACATTTTCCTAACAAATATTATGTTGTGAGGAGCCACTGCTCCTTATGGGACCCAAAGCCTGGACCCCATAACAAGTATTGTTTTATGGTTAGAAGTTAGGCTTAGGGTTGGGCATGTACTGCTGTGGGATAGTTTTAGGGTAAGGCTCAGAGTTAGGATACAGAAATTAATGAAAAATTAATGGAAGTCAATGCAAATTCTCTGTGCTGACAGAAAGACATGTTGTGTGGGTGGGTCTGTGTGTGTATATGTGAACCAGGTTTTTATATATGTGGGGAAATATTTCGGTTGTGGGGACAAATCCTGGTCCCCATGAGGGGAAATGCTGTTTTTGGGTTAGGAGTTAGGTATGTGACGGTTAGGGTCAGGCTGTAGGAATTGAATGGAAGTCAATATAAAGTCCCCACAAGACACAGAAACACGACTATGTGTGTGGTGTGTGTGTGACATAAAACTTAAGGTGTTCAACTTTAGTGTCATCTGACCATATTTTTGTTTGTCTCCCATTTTTTCTTTAACCTTCCAAAATGTTTTGCACCAATCATTTAATGAATTATTATAGATGTTTTATTTTTATTTTATTTTAGAAGTGGAATCTTGCATGGCCACTACACAAAGATGCTGCTGTATTTGACTTTTTTTTGCTGTAAAACACTGATTCTGGATCTTTCTGATGCACTGACATACAGTTGCCTCTGGGAAAACCTTTTAAATCCTATAACAACTCTTGCAAAGAGCCCCTGATCACAGCTGGTTTATGGAACCAGAAGGCATGGTGGACTGAACGTTGCTCACTGCAACTTTCAGAAGTTTAGAAATGTGTCTACTACCAAAGCCATCAGATTTTCCAACAGGGAGGTTACAAAGTTCTTGAGGTTGTTTTATTCACTTTTACCCATCAAAAAGTCATTTATGGACATAATTGTTTTAATGTATTTGCACAGTGTGTATGGATTACTTGAGTTGCTACAAACATAAGATGTTATTCATATAACATCAAATATGAACTCAATTAAAAAAACATTGATGTGTTCAAACCATACTAATAAATACTTAAAAGAAAACATGGAGTTGCTACAAAAATACTGCAAGAAAATATTGAGCAAACTGAGTGAATAAAAAGGTTTTAACAGTTTTCCAGTCCAAGTCACATTTCAAGCAGCTGTATTGGTTAGGTCAGCAGCTCATCATCAGCATGCATTTTCAGACCTACACACATCGTTATTGGTAACAAACTCTGACCTTAACATTGATTTGCAGGGTTTCTCCTCTTTGCCTTTCCCTCCTCTATCCACCACTCATCCTCACTCCCCATCTCTCTCTCATTTGTGCTTCACTACACCAATACATGTTCTGTCGAGACGGGCTGAGCCCTTTTAAACTCACTGCCTGTCTATTTACTTTTCAGAGTCTGCCAACCATATTCTCCCCCTCACTTTCAAATAGTCAAAAACCATCCCAAGATGCTTTCTCCAACCTCTCGCTACTTTGCTTTTACTCCTCTCTTTTAGGCGCTTCTCCACTTTCTTTTTCATCTTCTTCCCACCATTATCCAATTTTGCAGCTTCTCAGCTCATTTCCTTTGTCCTATGTTTATACTTGGAGCATTCAAATGATTGACTTAGATGGAATGCAAAATCAGGACCCATTTAAATACTTTGACAATGAATACACAGCAGGTGTGCAGAATGTCAAGGACTAAGTATATGTGCAAAGTTTCAATAACTTCAGAGTGACAGCTGTTGCAGAAAAACATAGGCAGGGTGAAACAATCTCAAAAGAAGGGGAGGGGTGATGGGGTTTAGGTGTACCTGATTTTTAGGTTCCAGGTGTTCAGTCTTAACTGAGCTGTAGTTACACTTGCCCATACTTTGAAAAATAGTGCCAACACTCCAATCTTGAAGCACTGAGTATAAACTCCTGACACTGAATGTCAATTTCAAGACAACAAAGATTCCTGGAAACTTTCGATATAAGGTCATTTTACACAAGATTATGAGGACATTACAGCTCCGGAAAAATATACAGCAGAACATGGATGTTTTCAGGGACTGAGGCTCCTTGAACAGCAGATTGATTTTCCCAAGAGTTCAGACCATACACAATCCTCACTGAGGTTGTGGTGATTCACTGTAACAGGAGTGGCAGCATGTACACTGTAAAATCTGATTAGTTCACCTTAAAAAAATTATGCAAATTCATTGCCTCAAAAAAAGTTAATGTAACCTTATTTTTATTTTTTTTATTCTTCAATGAGTCCTTGTCCTATTTCTATCTCTCCCACTTATTAAGGTTTTATTGGCTCTAGTGGCTTTTATTAGAGAGAGGTCAGACAGGGAAGTGGGTGATGATAGAGGGGGAAGACATTCATCAAAGGTCATCAGGCTGGGACTTAAAGCTGTGACAGTCACTTCGAGGACTCGGGCCTCCATACATGGTTGTGCTTCACTACCGCAGCACCGCTCTCTCCTGCTTCACAGAAATGGTAATTGCATAAAATATTTGAAATACATAATGTATACAAAAAATGTTCTGTCTTTTAAAACATACAGTAAAGATGAATTCACTCTCACTGTCGTTTGCATGTGTCTCTTGTGGGTCAGATTTACAGGAATACCACAAACAATACAGTGGTTCCAGCTTGGGACTTTTGCATGTAGAAAAAAATGCATTTAATTGCGTTAATGGACCATTTAAAAATCAAACACACAAAACAAATGATTAAGTTATTTGACTTTAGTCCATCTTAAAATGAAATTATACACAGAGTCTTGTTCTGGTATTCTATGTGAATGTGCTCCTGTTAATGAAAAGGCTCAGATTATTTCTTTATTATAGTCAGATGAGCTACATAACTGGCTCCAGAATAGAAAAAACAACCCTCAAGTAAAGTACTTGTATGCGGATGCTGGCAGTATTGAGTCCAAAGTACTTTCCAACACAAAAAAACAGAATTAGAAACATTTTCTAAATTATTTCATTTCTAGAGTGAGTTGGAGAGATTCCAAGTAACTTACTAAAAGTGAGTGTTGATAGCAATTTTATAAAAACTGATTTAAGTCAACTTACTGTGACCAGCAGGTGGAGATCTTTTTAAAAGTTATAAGATGCACCCGAACACAGACTGAGCAGTGCACAATATTTTATTGAACAATTTCCTTAAAACATTTATTTTTGTAAAACAAGGCTTCAGGCCTACTACTCGGTCCCTGGAACAAAAGGGAACACATAAGGTAAGGATGGACAAGTTCAATTATTCCAAAAGAAATAAAACACGCAATGTAAAAGAAATTAGTAAATCAAACAAAAAGAAAACAAATTAGTAACTTCAATAACAACAAATACAAACTGTAAAAGGAAACACTTCAAAGTATGGAACACATCATCCAGTTTCAAATGCCCTTCGATGGGGCCAGAGGAGTAATGCCCCGCCCACACAGCCTGCCCCGCCCACACAGCCTGCCCAACCAGCAACAGGTTTAGTTGAGAGCGGCTCAAACAAACAATGGGAAGACAAGACAGCAGAGCGTCCAAAGCGCTGCAGCTCCAAACACAATCAGGTACCCAAGGGTGGAGACACAGCCTAACCCGGGAGGAAGCAGGTCAGCAGGTGAGGACCAGATGGAAGCCACACGCCACAGCAACCCCCAGCTGCAGGCGGCAACGCCATCAGAGCAACACTGCAGAAACGCACGATAAGTGTAGCACCCAAAAACCAACCATGACCCCAGCCACGGATAGCAAAACGGCCACTTACGATCGCAGACGAGCCGATCAAACACACAAGCCAACATGTAGCCGCCGACTGTAGCAACAGTGGGAGAAACAAAGACACACACACCTTGCAGCGGCCTGCCCAACTATAAAGGCATCTGCCCCGCCCACCAATCAACAGTGCGCTTCTAGCGGCACGTGGAGGGTGGAACACCATCCCACCACATTACTATTTTCAATTAAATACCATTTTACACTTGCAGTGTGTATGATTTGGGTTTAGAGAATTTGAAGAAAATGTAATAACAGGTGATATTAGGATGAAGAGTGAGATTGTGCTGGCCTATTTAGGTGAGAAAATAACTGAGCAGAAATCAAGAAGGTTAGTTTACCATTTCTGACATACTCCTGACCCGACTAGGGACAAGGGTGTATGGATGGATGGATGGATGGATGGATGGATGGATGGATGGATGGATGGATGGATGGATGGATGGATGGATGGATGGATGGATGGATGGATGGATGGATGGATGGATTTCTGACATATTTTGTGCCTCCTTTGGGTATGGTCATGACAGGAAGAGCAGGATTTCAGAAACAAGCATCTAAAACAAGCTTCTTTCAATTGGCTGAGCCCAGCCAATTTCAAGGCTGGGCTCAGCCTTGAAATTGAAGTGGGGAGATCCATCACCGTGGAAACTCAGAGCAGGGCCATTAGTTTGCATTGACACGAGTCACTGTGGTTGGGGCTTCTGATCAGGATGCTTCCTGGGCTCCACTCTTTGGAGGTTCATGAGGAAACCCCCACTGGGAGGAGGACAGAGACCGTTTCATTTCTGATTTAGAAATGCCTTGAAATCCCCCCAATTTAATCTAAACCAGAACAATGGATGGTTAATACTACTTTAATAAGAATAATACTTAGCTAGTGATACTCCTTGGAAGCACCTAGTGTCTTTGGGTATTGCTGTTAATAATATAGTGAAAAACATTCATTTGCTGAGCAGTTATATAAAGATAAAAATTAACTTGAATTTGATTTAATGATGCTTTAGAAGCACTTCTTAAAAAGAGACAAATATTGTCTCTTTTTAAATTAGTCATCACAAAATTATTAAATATATCTTTAGGTCATTTAAATATTACAAAGATATAAAGAAAAAAATAAATACAGGACCAAGACTCACAAATGAAAAGTATTGTTCAATTCTTAATCTTGACCATTAATGTGTGAAAGAAAATTAGGAAAATGTTATTTTGATAGACAAAGATAAAGACACAGTTTGCTGCATTTCAGGGTATTTAGCAGGTAATGAGTGACATTTCCTCAATCTGGATAGAGCTTACATTAGTACTGCAGGTGATTCTTGATTCTCAAGTAAGTGCTGATGGCTGAATGACTTGCAGGTGTTTTCATTTGTGATGAGAAGTTGGAGAGAGAATATAGGCATAGAGTACTTCACGTTGTCTGTGACAGAACAGAAAAAAAAAAAAAACTTCTACACCTGCAAACTCACATGGAAATACGTACACACTCCAAGCAGGTGCCAGCAGGAAGAGATCTTAAAACAATATCATATATTCTGTTGTCTGGAATGGTCCTAATCTTAATTTGTGTATAATAAACCACACGTTTTACTTACCAGGATGCAAGAAAATTTGCAAATTTACTTGGACTTGAAACCTATTCCAAAATCTCAACATCTTCATCTTCATTGCTACAACCCAGCTCACTGGCCATGCTAAAAATTATACTGAGACTATTTTAATGAAACTAATCCACAATTTATGTTGTAAATTAAATTCAACATCCTCCTCGCCTGCTTCCAGCCAGAGACATCCCACTCTCCTTTGACCCACATATTTCCTGTCACACCTTACATATTTCAACCAAATCAGGAGCTGATTCTCCCTTTGCCTCCCCCTCCCACTTCTCTGTACCTAGAAGTCAGGTGAAGAGGCATCTGGGGAGACTGAACCAGAACAAGGCTGCAGGTTCAGATGGTGTCAGCCCCTGAGTCCTGAAGCTGCAGAACAACTCTGTGGGATTCTGTAACATCTCTTCAACCTTAGTTTGACCCAAGAGAAGGTTACACTGTTGTGGAAGACATTATGCCTGGTTCTGGTACCAAGGAAAACTCATCCATCAGTCATCAATGACTGCAAACCTATTGCCCTGACATCCCACATCATGGATTGTCAAGACAACCCATGATAAGGAATGCTTACCTGATCACCTGAGTAAGCAGACATCATCATACCAGAATCCCTGCAGTTTGCTTATCGCCATGGAGTTGGAGTTGATGATGCCATCATGCACCTCCTTCAACAAACCCACTGTCATCTGGACAAGGCAGACAGCACTGTGAGGATCATGTTCTTTGATTTCTCCAAGGAAATTTAACACATTCAGCCTGATCTGCTCTTTGAGAAACTCCAAAGGACACAGGTGGAGGCCTCAACAATCACCTGGATCTATGACTAC
Source organism: Poecilia mexicana (assembly GCF_051168715.1). Taxonomy (NCBI): domain Eukaryota; kingdom Metazoa; phylum Chordata; class Actinopteri; order Cyprinodontiformes; family Poeciliidae; genus Poecilia; species Poecilia mexicana. The sequence goes on along the minus strand of NW_028263379.1, from coordinate 1,334,020 downwards.
CAAACACACAGACCACAGTTTGAGAGACTGAAGGACTGTGTGTCTAACCAGGTGGTCAGCAACACAGGAGCACCACAGGGGACTGTACTATCTCTTTCTGCACACTTTGTAATAGGGGTGGGCAACTCCAGGTCTGGAGGGCCGGTCTCCTGCGACTTTTAGGTGCATCTCAACTTCAACACACCTGAGTCAAATAATGAGGTCATTAGCAGGACTCTGGAGAACCTGACTGCACTAAGGAGGTGATTCAGTTATTGGATTCAAGTGTGTTGGACCAGGCAGACGTCTAAGAGTTGCAGGACACCGGCCCTCCAGGACCAGGATTGCCCACCCCTGGTTTAGAAACTCTATTTTCATCATGGGAGAAGAAGTTGAGGTGGTTAAGGAATAAAAATATCTTTGTGTATTTATTGTTATCTCCCTAAAAAATGACCTAAGGCACTTTGTTTTGCCACAAATTGACTTAGGCCATTATTTTAGTTAGTTTTGGTGACATTATGTTTTCTGAGCCCAACCCCTCATATCTCTTCAAACTTTGTGCGACAGTGACACGTAACATGTTGTTGATGTGGTCATGGTCTTGTGGGTCAGGTGCAGTGGTGGGTTCGCCCCACAGGAGGAACCCTTACCCTGGAAAGCATCACAGTTCCGGTGGCGTCCGGGAAGCATTAGCTACATAATTTGTGTTTCTGTTAATGTTCGTATATTTAAAGCTAGCCATGTTACAGGTACTGCTTGAAAAATTTGCAATATGTATTTGTTTGCTACCATACAGATCACATTAAAATCCAGTGAGGCCTGTAAAAGCACAAAAATGATTTTCTTTCTAAAATTAGAGCATGCGGCTTTTAATTAGGTGCCCTCTGTAGTCTGGAATTTACTATATATTATTGTTTGGGACCTCGCCCATCAGCTGCTGCAGCTACGCATTGAGTCATGTCCACCAAACCATACTGTTGGACCGAAGCCGTCATAAAAATTGTTGCAGCACCCTTATTTCTTACCTATTTTCTACAATATATGGCTTAAATTACAGCTAAGAAAATTGCTGATGCTTTGAGATCTTAAGGATATTTTCCTTTGATGTAAATCTATAAACCATTTGCTTTCTGTCAAGATGAAAGAGGACTACGTAAATTTCTCTTATTTTGGTCAATAATTTAATTTTACATCATTACCACTAGTAAAGTTAGTTTGTTAAAATTTAGCAAACCCTGGCTGCTATGAACCATTTCATTCTATTTGGTAATTGTTATGACTATGGCCACATTCCACTAACAAACAAGGCAATTAGTCAGTTTTTGTCCTTTAAGGTTTAAACATTACACTGGATGCAGAGCATCGCAGAAAAGTGAAAATAAATTCAAACAGATGTAAAATAACTTTAAACCACTTATATTATGCTTTTCCTTGCTCTGTCTTAGCTGTACTCTAATCGCAGACCCGTTGGCAGGGCAACCGACACGACATCTCCACTAACCCACAGAGCATAGAGCAGAATGCCCTGCACTGTAGATAGCTTCCTGCTTTTGGAGCGGTCTCCAGTCTGCTTCGAAGTTCACACTGCATTTGAACTGCACCAGAGTTCACTTCAACTGGACCCAGACTGAGGTTTTTAGGCAGACCAGAGTTCTGCTTTTTTTGGTTCACATTAGAGATCGATTGCACAGTCGTTCCTCCCCAAACGAAGCAGACCTTTCAGACAAACAAGCTAGAGTTTGTGCATTGTGAATTTACAAAGGCTGGTGTAAATGTACCCCAACCTCAGAATCCATTTCACCACAGTTTCAGTGCCTTTGTGTAGCTGCCATCTGTTGAGCTTTCTATACAGGAACTGAATGACTGCTTGCTATATTCTCTTCTGTCTGAGCGCGAGCTGCTGATTATCCTCATTCAGCTCACCTGCTTGTGTGCAGGGTCTGCAGTCAAATGTAAGATGCATGCAGAACCAGAAAACAAACTTGCAGGCCACACCTTGACCCGGTCGCCTTGACACAGACAGAAGTGGAACCTATTTGTCTCAAATCCTCCCACCTTCAGCTTGAGTCCAAAATCCAACCCAGGCGCAACATCTTACATTTTTTTCTTAAACAAGTTAAAAATTAGAGTGACTAATTTTTTTTTTTTTTGTATTTGCACTTTCTTTTCAATGGTGTTTACCAGAAAAAAAGAGAAAGTGAGCTTCAAAAACCTACGAAAACCAATCCTGATGTTGCTGTAAATATTTAATAATATAAATGTTTCTCTCCCGTTTTAATGCACATATTGGTAACACTTTATTTGAAGGGGCTGAATAAGACTGTCGTGACACTTTCATAAACATGACATAACACATGTCATGAACATGAATAAGCCTTCATGAATATTTATGACTGTTGTCATAAAGTGTCATTCAGTAAATTATGACACTTTTAATACAAAGTTGACATTATTCAAAATGTCTTTGTTATGACAACTTGACATTAACCAAGAAATCATTACTGTTTAAACTTTACCTTTGATAACATAAAGTTACCTAATTTTTAAAGTGCAATCAATAATACTTTTATAACAAATTTATATCAGTAATGATTTCTTGGTTATTTAGAGGATGTTCTAAATATGCATTTAATTTATTTATTGGTCAGTTTTCAACATTTGCATCGTTTCAACAGGAAACAATCTTTCCTGCAAAAACAAAAAATTCTAATCATTTGTTCCATGACAATACTAATTTTCAACAAAATGGGTTCTTGATCTTAAATTATAGCATTACTAGAGGCTTTGAATAGCAGATATATCATTGAATATTAAATAAAGAAAAGAATCATTTTCTGTGGTTCACCAACCTGTTTGATGTCATGGAAAGTGGAGATCTGAAGATGTTAAAACAGTTTTGTCCACATTTAAGGAACCTACCACTGTACCAGCAGTCACGTGTCACATGGACGCTTCCTTAGACTTGGTTCTGTCTACATTCATGTGTACCTTCTTATGTTTCTGTAGAGTTCTGGAATAAATGTCGTCCGGACCAGAGTTTCTCAAATTTACGGATGGAATGGATCAAAAGGTTCGCCTCGGCACGACTCTCCTTAGAGCTAACATAGCAGACCTCACTTCATCGAAGCCACCTGCCTCTGACTTCCTGAGGATCCAGCATTCTGCGTTTCTGACGTCTGAGACCGGGGTCCAGATATTATCTTGACACCCGTCTTCCTCCAGAGTGTGTCTGGCCCCCCGGCACCGCATAACAGGACATTACCTGTCCTGATCACTACAAGAAAAGTTACAAAAAAGAGAAATAGAAAAAACAGAGGTCTTAATTCAAACCTCAGCCTGATCCCCTGCCTAAAGGAACCTCAGACTGAAGAACTTTCAGCCTCCAAGTCACTTAAACTGGCTCTTTTAAACACCAGATCTCTCTGTGCTAAAGCTCTATTAATTAATGATTTCATCACCGAGCATAATATTGATGTTTTATTTCTGACAGAAACATGGCTGAATGACAATAATGAACCAATCGTACTAATTGAATCAGCGCCTCCTACATACAATTTTTTAAGTGAGAATAGAAAACATAAAAAAGGAGGAGGCGTGGCTTCAATATTTAAGAATACCATAAACTGTAGTAAAATCTCTTTGGGTAATTTTATGTCTTTTGAGTATCTTGGAATTGAGGTAAAAGGCCACAAACGAACTTTGACATTAACTCTATACAAAACTCCAACATATGTGGAAATTTCTTTTCAGACTTGAATGAGCTTCTATCTCTCATATCCTCCTGACTACCAGTAGTTCATTTTTGTCTTCTGTAGAGGACATTTCTAAACTTGAATATCTCCCACCCCCTGCATTCTACTGAATTAATTCCTTTTGGTATCTGGAGAGGACATTTAGGGCTTTTCAATGATACCACATATGAAGGGGTGGGACTTTTGTTTGTATCTTTTTCTAATACATAAAAATTGTGTTCATCAGTAATAACACATTCTATGGGACGAGACAAAGTAAGTGCATAAAACCTTTTATTACCTTACGAAGAATGTGGGATTTAAAAAAAATGGTGATTGGACAATATTTTTTTTCCTGGTAGTCAGGAGGATAAGCATTGATTACGATTGTTTAATAATTGTTGGTGATTTCAACATTCATGTTGACAACCCCCAAGACAGAGGGGCAAAAAAGCTCCTTAATATATTAGAGAGTTTTGTTCTAACACAACATGTCAAACAAGCAACACACACTCATGGACACACACTGGATCTGGTTATCAGTGAGGGTGTGAATATTTCCAATGTCTCTGTAACTGATGTCACCTGTCGGATCACTTCGCTGTTATCCTTGAAAGTTCTTTATCCATTAACCCACTTGGACAAAAAGCTACTATCACAAAACGTACTTTCACAGAAAACACAGCAGAAACATTTCATCAAATCTACTCTTCTTCCTCGCCCTTAAGCTGTAATGACATAGATAATTTGGTAGATGATTTTCAGTGCAAACTTTCAGATATCATTGATTACATTGCCCCCATTAAAGTGAAGGTTGTGTCTGGTAGGATTAAATCTCCATGGAGAAATGAACAAACAGTTCAATCTGCAAGACAACTCTGCCGTAGGGCTGAACGAAAATGGCATAAAACTCATCTTCACCTTTATTATGAAATCTATAAAGAAAGACGACATAACTATCATTCAACACTAAAACATGCAAGAGAGGCTTTCTTTGCAGATGTCATAAACAAAAACATTAACAATGCTTGAGCTTTATTTGCTACTGTTGACAGGCTCACAAACCCTCCTATGACGTTACCACCTGAATTTCAATCTCATGCAGCCTGCAAACATGTTTTCCGGCTTCTTTTCAGAGAAAATTTAAAAAATCAGAGGATTAATCTGCACATCCACCCCAAAGCCAGTACCAATGCTATGCCAAAACAAAACAAATACAGGAAAATGACCCAATTTCAACTACTTAATTATAAAATCCTAGAAGAAATTATAAGTCAATTAAGCTCCAGTTCCTGCTGTCTGGATGTCCTACCCACACATTTCTTTAAGAAAGTCCTGCCTGTTGTTGCTAATGATCTGATCCAAATAGTAACTCATCGCACTCTTCAGGTGTTTTCCCCCAGGCTTTGAAAACAGCAGTTATCAAACCACTGATAAAAAAGAACAATCTGGACGAATCGCTACTGCAGAATTACAGGCTGACCTCTGACCTCAGCAAAGTTATTGAAAAAGCTGTGTTTAAACAATTAAATAACTTCCTAACGATAACCAACCGCTTTGACTCCTTCCAGTCTGGTTTCTGATCTCACCACAGCACGGAGACTGGCCTAGTCAAAGTGTTTAATGATATCCATATAAATACAAACTGTGGGAGAACCACATTGGTCATTGATTACTGCAACAGTGTCCAACAATTCAATCAAACAGCTGCAGCTGATCCAGAACGCTGCTGCTCGTGTTCTCACTAAAACCAGGAAGTTAGAGCACATAACACAAGTTTTAAAGTCCCTACACTGGCTCCCTGTAGCTCAAAGAATAGACTTTAAAATACTGTTGTTAGTTTATAAATCACTGAACGGTTTAGCACCACAATACATTAAAGATCTGTTGTTGCTGTATCAACCTTCCAGACCCCTCAGATCTTCTGGTTCTGGTTCTGCTCTGCATCCCCAGAACCAGAACCAAACGAGGAGAAGCAGAATTCAGTTTCTATGCATCACAAATTTGGAACAAACTTCCAGAAAACTGTAAAACAGCTGAAACACTGAGTACCTTTAAATCTCAACTTAAAACCCACCTGTTTAGAGTTGTTAATTTCTAAATTAGGGTTAGAGTGTGGGTTTTAATGTCTTCAATGTTTTTAATGTTTATATCTTTACTTTTTATCTATTTATTAATTTCTTTTTTTTCCTCTTTTTAATGATGTAAAGCCCCCCCGGAGAGCTGCGGGTACCGTCCCCCCCCCTCAGACGCTAGGGACAGGGGTGCAGGTGTCGTCCCTCCTTCTTGGAAGTGTAAAGGGGTGCGGGTTTTAATGTTTTTATCTTTATTTTTTATTATGTTTTTATCTCTTTCTCTTTCTTACTGTTTATTCAATGCTACGTGACTCTGTGTTTCTGTTTAATTATGTAAAGAACTTTGAAATGCCTTGCTGCTGAAATGTGCCATACAAATCAAATTTGACTGATTGATTGATTGGTTGGTTGGTTGGTTGGTTGGTTGGTTGGTTGGTTGATTGATTGATTGATTGATTGATTGATTGATTGATTGATTGATTGATTGATTGATTGATTGATTGCTTGCTTGCTTGATTGCTTGCTTGCTTGATTGATTGATGTATAAGTCAGAGCTGCACAGTTGGTCTGTTTGTGCTCCAGGTAAAATTCCATTAACACTTTATGTTTGGTGAAACACATCAAGTACTTCCAAGTTAAAGTCACGTCATTGGTGTGGAAGTCCAAGTTACGTCCTATTGGTTTGATCAAGTTCAGTCTAAAGTTGGAGAGTCAGTGGTTCGAGTATGACTTGACCGCGACTGAAGTCGTGTTATTTAAGATTTCCCCTGATGCCAGTTGTCTGGTTTGACCACAGTAATCAAAGGTCTCTTTATTTATTTCCTGTAGAATTTACCAGTGATTAAGTCCCTGTGTCTCAGGACTCACTGATACTTTAGTGGTTGGACTAAGAATGGTGATGATATCTTCATGTTTCAGACTGAACTGAATCACTCTTTAATCCACAGACATAAGCAATATATAACATCCTAAACAAAATCAATAATGGTAGAAAAAGTATTTGTTGTCTTTTTGGTCTAATCAATATTTTAATTTCCAGTTTTCTGAAACAAACCAATTTCACACACACAGCAGAAGTAACCAAACTACATTGTTTTTGTAGCTCCTGAAAGTTGACCTTTCAGAGGACTCCCATTCTTATTCATCCACAGCACCTGGGGAACTTTTAGATGTCAATGACAATTGCACTTATCACAAGCCACCATTAATATGTAAAAGTAAAAATGGATGTCAAACCTTTCATTCTGAGCCTGGAGTGAGACACTTGTATATTCATGCTGCTGCTTGCCTGGAGGAACCTCATTAAAAATAATGCCCTTGCAGAAGGAAAAGAAAGTTATTTGATTTAACTGTTGCAATGTCTCCAACCTGTCAAACTCATACAGGGAAGGGAAAGGCAGCTAACGTCTCTTGGTGTAACTGTGAATAAGCATAAGATTTGTTGGAACACATGTCTGTCTAAAAGAATCAGATGTAAAACTCTGGGAGAAACATTAATCTGTTCAGCATGAGAGGACTGATCCATATCAATTTTTAAAGAGAAAGAATAACATTATGACTTAAGGGTGCTGTGGAAAAAATATCATATTTTTGGGAGATTAAAGATGGAACTAGAATATTCAAAAAAAAATTATACTCCTGGTGTGCATTCTGTCGAAAATCTTTAAAGGTAATACATCACACAGTCTCTCTGTATAGCAGTAAAGAACAAGACAGATAAATTACAAAAGCCCCTCAAAAAAAATCTCTGAAATAAACTGAATAAATAAATAAATCAATCATGTTTTATTAATCCCAAAGGGACCTTACATTTCACTACAGCCAGTCCAAAGACAAAAAAGAAGACAGGGATGGAGTGAGAGAAAAGAGGAGAGGACCAGTGAAGGTGGCGAGTATAGGGGTGTGTGTGCTTATAGCCATGAAGCATGTGTAGTGTGTGTGTTGAACGTAAGTAAGTCTGTGAACATTGCACCAGACAGCTCTCCAGTCCCAGCCATAGCTCCTGAAATGTGATGGAGAGTTTATCAGCAGCTTTGGTAGAGCCGGGCACAAATCCATAGATCTCTGGGGCGCCTGCAGCTGTACGGCAGCATGTACTGTATGTACCTCGAGATTTTCCTCAGAGCAAAAACATATATGATCATTATTTTTATTATTCTTCCCGTTTGCTATTAACAATTGTGAAAAAAATGAAAATAAAAAGGATCTTTTGTGTATGTAGCCTACATCTGTGTGCGTCTGTGGGGGTGGGCACATCCTAAACCTGAATATTATTGCTCAGTTTACTTCTGTTTATTTGGCGACATGGCGCTTTTTCTGTGAACTAAATGTAACGATGCAGTGAAGCTAACTTAAAAAATGAATATCTGGACCTTTAGCCCTGATATGTCTCTGAGAGCAATTGAGCTTTTTATCCTGCAAGTGCGCTTTTATGAGGTTTTTTTTCCATTTTTGTGGATTTGGGAACTCACCCGCTGACAGGACACCCCATCGATTCTCCATTGACAGAATCGATGTCAATGTCATGACATCTTCCACGCGCTTCCTTAGCATCACACTAGACCAGAGGTTCCCAAACTGTGGGGCGCGCCCCCTAGAGGGGGCGCCGTGCCATTGCAGGTGGGGAGCGGGAGGGAAGCGGTATGGATGAATGAAAAAAAAAAAAAACAACAACGATGAACACTATGTGCTGGGGTTTTACCTTAGAATGACCAACTTTCTGCTATTCCTATGTCAGTTTGATACAGTAGGGACTTCTGCATTCATCTGTGTCCTCTGTCACTGTTTTCAGCAGTTAAAACGGTATAAGCCATTGTTAACACGTTGTAACCTGTTTTGCCGAGCTGCCTTTAAACACAACATGAGCGCTACGACGCTCGCGCTCGAATCTGTTCTGCTCCTACAGCTCGCTGCTGCATCACCGGCTTTGCTTCAAACATTTAGCGATTTTGAAGAAAAAATCATCAGAATTGGTTAAGTTAAATGAAAAATAGGTACTTTTTAGTACAAACCACAGGGTGAAAATAGCAATATAAATTGTTTTATCATTATATATTATTTTTCCACGATGACAGGTGGCTCCCCTGACCGCGTCACTGGGATGCAGGTATTGTTAGCTAAATAATGACTAGCTAATATCAACACAGCACCTTAAGCTTAACAAGTAGCCTCTAGGCTACTGACAATGTTGTCTATGTTCAGCTACTTCAATTCATTTTGCCCCCAAAATAAGTCGATCACCTCCCACTCCCCCCACCACTCACACACATCATTCAACCAGGTAGCCTCTCCATTACTGCACTAGACTATGAGAGTTAAACAGTTAAATCAATCCAATTTTTTTGTCATAAGGAGTAGAAACGAAGCAAACGTTGTCACTTCACATCCTCCTCTGGAAGTCTCAGATAAATCACCTGATCCTGGGAATCGGCATCCTCCTCCTCCTCCTCCTCACTTCGGTAAGCTTTGCTTTCCTGTCTTTATTATTTAGAATAATTTGTTAAAAAAAAAATTAAAAAGCTATGCAGGCATATAAGTTTGTGTGTGTCCCATTGTGTGTGACAGTTGGGCCTTGTGTGGATCAGATCCGTATTTTTGTTCCATGTGTAACTGGGTCTATATTAATAGTTGTATATTTCCACAAAATGTGTTCTTTCATGTATTTGTCTGCTTCTACTTGACAGCTGTTGTGTCCTCTGTGTCTACTATAAGGGGTTTGGTCCTCCAACTCCACCTTATTTTCTTCTTCTTTTGTTCAGGGTCCTCCAGGACTATTATAAATATTAAGTTATTAATTTCTTCTTCCCTTTTGTTATTCGTTCCACTGGGGAGAGGCAAGTTTTATAATCTATTTTAATCCTTTCATTTATATAGTTCAAATGTTTATTTTTCCTTCTGTATTAATGATAAGTGTTTGGATATCTTTATTTGAGTTGCTATTACACCTTTATATCATTTGATTCATGCTAACTATTATTTTGTATAGATCGGGTTGGAGAACTGGAGCACATGCTAGGTGCTAATGCTAATATCTCCTGATTGACAGAATAAATAAACGGAGACCGCCTCCAAACCCAGACTTGATGTCTTGTGGTTTGTCTGATCACCACAAAACACACGACGCAGAAGTCCACCGGTCACACATGCACATTGCGGTCATGTGATGATGAGGCTGTGTTTGTGTGGATCAGGTGCAATGATAGTTTTGTGCGTAACCTCTGAAAAAATCCTGCAGCTGCCCCTGATAGATGTCACAGGAAGAGGGAAGCATGGTAGGAGCAGAGCGTCATGTTTTCATGTGATCCTGGAGAATTGAAGAAAGCCAGTCTTCCAAGGCCGACGCAGGAGAGCCAGTTCAGATAGCAAATGTCATCTTAGGTCAGGGCAACGCTGGAGACACATTTTGGTGTTTTGGTGTGTTGGACCTTCATGGGAAAGAAACATAAACTAGTGGAGTCCCTCCTTTTTATTATGTTTTCCATACATTATCCCAAATAAATAAAGGAGAAACTCAAAGATAAAGAAAAAAGCTTCCAACCTTGAAGAAATAATAATCAGATAAATAAAACTGTCACCTTCCTGAAATGATGGCCTAAGTTGTGTCATGAAGTGTGTGGTTGGTGGTGGTGAGGAGAGACGCCGAGACCCAGGTTATGGTGATGATGATGTTTAATGATGAAAATAAAGCACACAGTCCAAGGCAGGCAGCACGGCAGGAACAAGCACGCAGCTAATAGCCGGTAGCAACTGACTCACAGGACTATACGGGAGCTAGCACTAACCAGGACTTATCAGTACAACTGGCGAGTAGACAAACGACAATAGACAAACACAACCAGGACTTAACAGTTCTACTGGCGTGACGAACTATGACATAGACAAGGACCCGACGAAGAACACAGACAACAGGTGGGTATAAATACACACGGGGTAATTAAGGGAATGAGACACACCTGGGGAGCAATCAACGGGGAGGACAGGACCGAGACTCACAGGAACACAGGACTGAACACAGAGAAACTCAAAAATAAACACACAGAAACACGGAACCTAACAAGTTGTTTATTGCCAAAAGATGCTTGAGGCTAAAATAAATTAAATAATTAAAAAAAAAATCACATTTGGGAGAAAATTAATTAGGGTATTATTTTAGGAAGATGATTAAAGAATACTTGGGGAATGGATAAAAAACTGCTTATAGAATATAAAGAGAGGTAAAAGAGAGGCACTGTATGCTGCATATAGAAACATTTATGTTTTACAAACGGAATGCAAGAGCAATTTCAGCTTTAACGAGGAGGTGCAGGTAGTCCAGTGAAGCCTGCTCTGCTCTCCACCCTTAACAATTAGTTGAAGCAGAGCTCGCTGTAGCCAGCAGATAAAATGGCTCTCAGCAGAGCAGAAGGCAGCCCATCGGTGTGTTCCACACCTCCTTCACAAACCTTTTCCTCTCCGTCTCCCTGGCAAGTGTTCCTGAGACAAATGTGTCACTATAGTTGATGGTGCAGCTATGCACATAGATTATAGTAATTATCTACTAACATTTTGATTGAGTTGATTTTTCCACTCTTTTGTGGGTGAGCAGTGTGGAATGTTGTGTGTCGTTTTCAGTCTAGCTCCTCTGGGTTTATTGTTGACTTCCTAGGCAACCTTAGTACATGAACCCTCCAGTCTTAAATCTGTTGCCTCGCTTTCAGTTATCAGACTCTTCTGTGTGAATTATCTACATCAGTGGTTCTTAACCTTTTTTGGGGTACTGAACCCACCAGTTTCATATGCGTATTCACTCAGCCCTTCTTTAGTGATAAATAAAATATATATATTTTCTTTTTTCCAAATTCAAGACATAGGTATATGTTTTTTTACTTGTGCACAAAATGAGCCGTGCATGAACATCACTTTGCTCAAAGAACAAAACCAACACAGTGCTTGAATTCAGCAAGCGTTGTGTTCTTGTGTTCCTTATCTCCATACAGCTTCAAGAAGTGTTCCTTTAGTTTTGCCGGTGCGAGACTAGAGTTGCTCAACTTGGCATTGCATATCATGCAGACAGGTCACTGACTCCCATCCTGTTCTGTGATACACGTGAATCCATGTTGTACATATTCGTCCGACCACTTCCTGTTTTTGCTCGACATATTTAGTATGGATTAAAATATTAAGAAAGAAACCGCGCGACGTACATCTACGACAGCCGTTGACTACTGCGGCGCACTAAATTCCCCACAGCACTGATTGGCTAGGCAATGTAACGTGATCCTCTGCAGCATGTGATGACCAAGCGGGCGTGTCATCACGACTTTACACAAGTGTGTCTTTACCTCCATGGCAGAGGCTCTGCCAAACTCCTGAGACCGACTCATCGAACCCCTAGGGTTAACCCAGATTAAGAACCACTGATCTACATGATGAAGACACTGCGTCTGTAGTGGAGATGTCTGCCATTTAGGGTGTCTTTTTTTTTCTCTCTCTTCCATCGAAAATACCACTAGTGCAGTGCCTCTGTGTGTAGTTGGGTCTTTTTCCACCAGCTATTGCTTCCAACATATTGTGTTTGTGATGTTTTGTTGAACTTCCTGTGTATTCCTTCTCATTCTCTCAACCTCTAGCCAGCTGCAGTACATGTAACCACTGAATTATATCAAGCATTTTTATTGCTGCGGGCTTCAGTTAAATTTGACCATATATTCAGGACTGAAGGATTTTTGAGCACTAGCATCCACACCAGATACTGGTGTTGATGCTGTACCAGGGGTGGCAAACCTGCGGCTCTTCGATGGATCACGTGTGGCTCTTCAATACCAAACTTTCCCACACATTAAAGTATAACGTGCAGTTCCGGATGTGAAATTTTAAGCTAGCGATACAAATCTGCAGTAGCTGTCAGTGTAAGAGGAGAGACTTTAGGTGATAGATGGAAGCTGAATCATTTAGGAATAAAATGTGTTTCCGTGGTAACAGGTTTCCTCAACAGGTTTCTTTATTTCTGTCGGCTGCATTATTTCACGTCAGAACATTATTTCACTTTGCGCCGTTTCCAAGCTCAGAGGATTGTGGCGCAAAGCTGGGAATGAAGCAGAGCAAGCCAGAAAACAAATAATAGGATAGAAGTAAACGTATGTCACAGTTTGCGCAGCAAGTTCTGGTGCCGCTAAGGGGAAAAGCAAACCGGTTCTGATCACATTAACACAATCAATGCTGTGTGCATTGCGGTGACGCTCAGAATGGCAGATTTATGGATTTGAGATATGGAGCGAATTGTCTACTGCAGAAAAAGACTGGACAAAATTGAGAAAAATCAGAAAGAAACAGACTTCTGAGAGTTTAAATTAATAATATTTATTATGGTGCGTCAGACCCGCTGTGTTTAACCTTTAAGTAAGGTTTAATTTGTATTAATACTTGAATATTAATGCTTATTAAATGTGCCGTTTAAACTATTGAGCAGGGGTGAATCCAGGACGTTTTTAAATAGGGCTAAAATGGGGGCCAGTGATGATCTTGGGCTGTTGCACCAAAAATAATGGTTAAACTACAGTGTAAAATATGCAAATGGGAGAGGTCACCACCATACCCTCAAAGAGGTACAAATCTGAGTCATGTGAGTAAATTGTCCTACATGTTTCAGAAATGTTCTGCATGACACGCTTCTACATCCGACAGTTTGGCAGACGGAGCTCAAAAGATTTCTGTATGTCTGTAAATTAATTTTTACTGCACTTTCACAAGTCCTAATCATTGTCTTGTTTCCACTGGCACATGTGAAAGCGTTGCTTTGAGTAGCTATAACAGAGTACAAACCGAATCTATGACACTTGTGAAAAAATGAACACTGTCAGGTGTCCCACTAAAAACTTGGGGACGAAGAAAAAAACTGTTTCAGCAGCAGTGTGGTATAAAGCTAATCTTGAAATTGTTGTGTGGCTTTTTACGATGATTAGCTTTATTTGGCTCTTAATGCTGAACTGGTGACTGTTCAGGTCACATACAGCTCTCTCTATTTGTTCATTTTGGACATATTTGTGACAATTGTGCCTTCAACATAGCTTTGTCTTGGATTTGTTCACTTGGGATAACATGTTTTCCATTTTCAATAAACTCATTTACCTTTATTTTGGTTTTACTTTGTGCTACTAAAGATTTGAGGACAAAGGCATGTGACTCCAGTCATATGATTTGGAACTGAGTCAGACCTGAGTCTTAGATTCGATTATGTTATTCTGTACTTGATAAACTTACAAAAGCAGTAGGACTTGACCTGCACTTTCATAACAGTGATTTATCTTGAAATACTTGATATCAAAAGCAAAAAAAATTACACCAAACAGTAAGTATGTCAAAGCAGAAATATCCCAGGTTGGTGCAAAGCGACAAAGAGGGTTTATTTGTTGTGATGGCTGGGAACACGCTGGAGGGTGGAACAGGTTGGAACGTCACATCGACGGAGCTGGAGAGGAGCTTGAGGCTGCCAGTGTCATGTTTCTAATTTGCGAACCCACATGCAGAAACTCAGAGAACTGGTAATCAGTTAAATTAAGTTTATTAGAGAAATACAGGTTTTCAATGAGGACAGATCCGGGGGGGAAAGGATTGTTATCCTGGGTCTCTGGAAGTCTGCAGCATAAGAAGACAGGACTGGTGAGTTTAGGTGACGGCGGAATTTTCAGTTGTGACATAAATGTCTGTTCTTACTTGAGGTGGGATGCGTTATGAACAGAGGGGTGAGGTACTGTGTTCACCAGGGTCTTGTTCTTGCAGGTTGAGAGGCTGCGGTGGAGGGCAGACAGGTAAGAGATTGACCCAGCGGAGGCGGAGAGTGGGGTAGGCTGCTGACCAGGAGATCTGAAGAGGTTTGATAACTGCAGGAGTGTCAGTGGAGCTCGGGGATCAATGGGTAACTTCCATGACGTCATGAGGGAGGGAAAACATGGAGATTGCCAGGTTCTCGGGCAAACGATGAGAATCATCAGAGGCGCAAAAAGTGGGTATGCAGCGCATGCAACGCATAGGGGCGCAGCACCAGAGGGGGAGTCAAAACCCCGTCTGGAGGGGGCGACGCGCCGATTATGTTTTCCCATACACTTCAGCGCGCCTCACGCTCCTTCACCTCTCGCACATAACGAGGTAAATGTAGCGAGTTTTACACTTCACGTATCATCGCCTGGGGGGGGGGGGGGGACGTTCCTTCCCTGGGGGAGGGGGGGGCGCCGATTTATGTTTTCGCATCCACCTGAATAATGTGTAGTTGCGCCACTGAGAATCATCCACAGCTTCACAAAGGTTCACCTGGAGAGGAGGCACACAAAGAATCACTAGGGGTTTCACAACGAGGTAAGCACAAGAAAAAAGGGCTGAGGCCTGAAGTACCATTACTGGCTAACAGTCTGGCACATGAAGTTAGCAGCTCCCCACTAATATACTCCTCCTCAGCTGATGAGATGGGCAACAGGTGTGCTGGATCCAAGTACCA
This sequence comes from Poecilia mexicana, assembly GCF_051168715.1. Classification (NCBI taxonomy): domain Eukaryota; kingdom Metazoa; phylum Chordata; class Actinopteri; order Cyprinodontiformes; family Poeciliidae; genus Poecilia; species Poecilia mexicana. The sequence goes on along the minus strand of NW_028263379.1, from coordinate 1,318,766 downwards.
TGGACAACGCCCCAAGGTAGACTCAGCCTCTCCGCTCCCTCTGGTGGAAAAAGAATGAACCAAATCAAAAACAGAAAACCCCAACCCCAGATCCCAACAGCCAGTCAGAATTAGTGTACCCAGAGTAAAATACTTAAATGTCTAATTTATAACTGTACTGTTACAGCAGGGGTGAAAGTAAAGGGATATGGTAGGGTACTGCGTACCCCTAAAAGATTTAGCGGGGGTACGCAGTACCTGCAAGAGAGGGGAGCGGCTGTCTGCTGGAAAAAATCAACGGGTTCACTGTGCAGCTGTGAGTTCACCCACTAATTAGCCGTGACTGATTAGTTTTTCAAGAACAATCTAAAACACGACTTAATCAGTTAATAAATAACTTTTTTCTCATTTCATATTGTTTCTGAACTGTTCGTGCTTTTGCTAGAGCAGCGGTGCAATATGTCGATCGCGGAAGGTTTTGAGTTGATCTCGGCTTTAGGTGACAAACTGAACGCCGCCATGACACTGAGACCAGCACGTCCTCCTCTGGCTCCTTATCAAAAGGTTTGTAACTTTATTAAAGAACAACAACAAAAATCAACAAAACGTGTTCAAATTAATGACCCAACAACAATAATAATCTCAATGCTGATTGTTTCAACAAGGTGTTGCGCAATTCTGTGCGTTTCGGTTCCATTACCAAAATAACGAGCAGAGCAGGAGTTTAAAATTAACTAATGAACCACCGCTGTGTTCAGGGAGGCTTAATAATGATCGCAAAATAAATATCAAGCCTGAAAACCTGATATCGTACTGAATGTTATGGTTTTAACGTAATCTCTGGTCGGCTTGGGGAGCGCAGGAGGTTGCCATGACAACGGGTGTGCTTAAATGACAGGGAGAGAGGGAGAGTAAAAAGGTGCGAGTGGTTCAGAGTTGATCACCTGTTCAGGTTGTTTTACCTTTGTTTACCTTTGTCTTGGTGCATCACAGCTGCTGTAATTTCTGAACGTTCAATAAACGACAAACTTGGACTAATTACCTCGTTCTTTGTGAGTATGCGTCATTTACAACTAACATCAAACAGGGTAAATATGTTTCATTAAGTATTTAACAAACAAAATGACTTCTACCATGATAATTATGTGAAATTAAATTAATTGTCTAATTAAAAAAAGTTTTATTGCTCTCTGGCATCTCGCCTTGAGCTGAGTCTGAGAGGTTTTTCCTCCATCAAACAATTTTTTTTGCTTCTTATTTAGTGGAAATATTGATGTTGATGAGATTTAATAATAACCTTTTCCAACCTTTATAGCTCCACTGTTGAAAATGAGGCTCTAACATTCACAAATGACAGTGAAATAAAATCCAGTCCAACATCTGGTTTGAGGTGATTCCTCTGGAACCTGTTGGAGGAAAAATATCCCAACTTCAGAAGATGAGCTTTAATCTAACAGAGCTCTGTGGTTCCTCCTGTCAGGGTGAGAGTCAGGGTGAGGAGGAGCCATGTTAGGAAGAGAAGTGGAAGCTGCAGGATCTTCAGAACAAACAGGTCATGATGCTGGGCTACTGATTATCCCTCTGTCTGGACACAGGATCAATAGAACCAGTTTAAAAGCTAAAATGAATGGTTATATGCCAGACATGGAAAACTGGGATGAACTCCATGAAGTTCAGAATTTAGGTCTCATGGCATCTCAACGTGTTGACATTGCAGACAGTGGACTGAGGGACATACAGCTTTATTTTGTAGCAATTCAAGAGCTACCAGCTTTTATCACTTCACAAAAAAATTAATCAGCACAGAAATGTTTTGTCATAGTTTCTGTACCCCCAAGAAATTAAAACTACTTTCACCCCTGTGTTACAGTCAAATGACTTGTTAAACTGAAAGCCTACGATTCGGACACAACTTGGGACTTGAATGTCTTGACTTAGATTTTTACTGTTATCTGGATGCTTCCTAACTGCTTGTTTGACTTTATTCAGTCAGGTTTGTACCTGGCATCAAAGTAGAGCTCTACTTGTAGTAATAAAGATGAACATGTGTTTGGATGAAATTTACCCTTTAAGATTATTTTTATGCGTGTGTGTGTGTGTGTGAGAGAGAGAGAGAGAGGGAGAAAGATGAGCTTAATCAGGTTCTCTTGATAGACATCAGTTGTACCTCAGTCTTCTTGACCTTTTTTTCTTGTTTTTCTGCTAACAATTCTTTGCAGCAAACAGCTGTATATTCCAGGATAATATTTCCTTTTGGGTTTCTCAAACTGTGCTCCGATGGCCCTTTCCATATTCTATTATGTATTTAGATGAGGAGCTCCACTGTAATTAATGTGTAAAGCATTGTGACTCAGGACTCTGTGCTCTCATTAATGTGTAAGCGATGACCCTGGCGTGCACATGTACCGACCTCCATCCCACCCCACAACACTTGTTCCTTTGAAGCAGCTCACTCCTGCAAAGCTCATTGATCTTCCATCATATTGTTTAGTGTAGGGCCAAGAAGTCACTGTAGTTGAGCCTTCTGAATCCGAATGCTAATCAATAGCTTTCCCTTCTTGTCTCTTTCCTCCTGCTCTTTATTCTCCAACACTCCCTTCAGTGCCCTCCAGTTTCCCAAATCACAGACTTATCAATACTTATCTATTAAGGGCTCCAATGTGTCTACTGGCACGGCTTCTTTAGGGGATTGGTTTGATTGGACATGGCTGGAAGGAAATGCTCTTTTGCCAGTATCAGACATGTATATTTAGCTTTTAGCAGCTAGCAGCACTTATTGATTCTACGCTGGGAGGAAAAAGATGAAGGTGACAAAATGCTGCACATCAGAGTTTTTAGGCCTTTTTCTTTTTCCATTTTGCCATCTCTGAGTGTGTCATATTGCCTGCGGCCACACTAAATCTGAGTGGCCTGACTGTAATGACTGGAGAATGAAATGGAGGTGGAGGGTTGAGGCCGAGTCTGAGAACATTAAAGGGCTGATCAATATGGCACTTGGATTTGCCTGGTCGCATTAAGTAGCACATCTAATATGCCCTAACACGTCGATGCGTGGCCCATATCGCTTAATTACGCTTTGCTGTATTACAGCTTACTCTAATTCATTAGCATTAAAGAGAACCGGCCATATATCTCTTTTTTCTCCTTTTCTCTTCCTTATTTATTACATTGATATGTTGTTTCCACAGAAACATGATGTTCAATTAAAAAAGGCCATGTTATTGATCATCAGAATTGATTAAAAAAGATGAAACAGAAAGAACTAGAAACACAATATGCCACACACTGCGTAGTTTAGGAAGGCAGAATGCCGTATTTTTATGTGACTTACTGGAATGGAATGGATATCTTTTCTCCTTATCTGTCTCTGTGCCTTTTTTTCTAGCAACACAGTAAATTATCTGTGAAGTCAGAGAAATATATACTTCTCAATATTGCCTTGGTGATGCATATCTTTTTGCTTTGTAGGCTTTTTTTTATCATATGAAGGACATTTTCTGCAAGCCATTTTGGTCATACACAGAAAAATAATCAAAAAATACTGAAGCAATTTCTTCTCAAGGGACTAAGATGCAATTCTTTATTGCATGTGTCTGTCATCAAACACATGTCTATAAAGTAACTGTGTTACTAAAGAACTAAAAGTAAACAAGTTTGATCAATTTAAAAACAAAACGACATTGTGTTATATTTTAAATCCAATATAAGAAACTTTTTTACAGAGGTCCTGAGCAAGTAGCTTCACATTCAGATCCATGTTTTTTTCTCTCAAGGTCTTTGCACCTAACATTATCAAAGCAATGTTGAAAAAGTTGTGTGGGTAACAATATTTAGTAGCCAGAAGAAACATGACAGTTTAGCGTCATTGTAGAACTCTCTTCTTCAGAACATCACGCCTTTTTCTTGAGGTTTGCCAGCATTAGTTCCTGCACTAAGTGTCCCACCACAGCTTATTAACAGGTTGAAGTCTGGACTTTGACTATACTATTGCAAAAACCTTCTCTACATCCTCCATTCTGTTGTATTTTCTCTGCTGTGTTCCACCTGGAATACTTAAGAACGAGTAGTCCATAGTGAAAGGTGACACACCCATATGGAAGTAAATATGTGCCATCAGAATTTGAATAAAAAATGCATCCGAATTCAATTTTTAAAAAAATTCAGTGTCATTATTTGTACATGTTTGCAATTTTCATATGTTAAAAAAATTCACATTCCTATTTCAAAGATAAAATTTTCAATATATATTTTTTCAGTGTTAAAAAAAATTCAGCATATAAAAAAATTCAACTTTTAAAAATTCAAATGCAATATTTTCAGTGTCCTAAAAATTCAACTTGCTCAAATTCGCCGTCTCAAATTCAGCGTCTAAAAATTCGCTGTACAAAAATGGCAAGGTTACTTCAGGTCACAGACATTAGCAATCGTTGTCAGATTTCAACACCCAGCCAATCACATGACGCAGGTGTCATAGTGAAGAAATACCAGCATCACCGAGGCTAGCGACCATGGAGGCGAATGCAAACCCAACCCCAACGGTGAGTCTATGCTTTCATATTTCTATGGTATATTTTATTTTGCGCATGAGGTTTGATACATTATCTTAAAACTTGATTTAAAACACGGGTTTGGGCCGTTGTTAATCTTACACCATGTAATGCTAGCATATTAGTTCTCGCTACCTCCTAGAGACCCCAGTCCCTCCCCCCTTCTCCTTCTCTTGGATGTCCCACACCCAATGTTCCCGTGTTTTATTTCAAAAAGAAATACCACTTGCGCCAAGTCTAGAATCTTTTAAGATAACTGATGGATGGCGACTTTCCGGGTTTTGTTTGTATGCTGTCTTAGGTGAGACCGAGACAGGCAGTCTTAGTAAAGTCGTAATTTTCCGGGAGATGCTACCGCTAATGACCGCAGTGAAGTTAGTTTCAAGTTGGATATTCGATATTCGAGCTCCGGGGAGTAAGCGGCGTTTAGCTCAAGGTTGATCCGATTTATGAACGCTACTGTCGGCCAGCGGTTCTCCACCGCTCCCGGCCGCAGCGCCCGAAGGTTGACTTAGGGACTGTCAACAAATTACCGAACCAAACATTCCTGTCAAAGAAACGTTAATGCCTTGAATTGTAACCAACGAACTAATTGTCAGTGCTAATTCAGGCTTTTACATGAGCCAAAATAGCATCTATAAAATTTTAAATTCAATATTTTCAATAATTTTAATATTAAATAATATAATGGTTTCTTCAATAGCTTCCAGGTCATGTGACCTAATGACTCAGAATCACTTTGAAATAATTATACTAGTCTCTTTAGATGAGGCACATTTGTTTTCCATTTTAACATATTTTTTTTTATCTTTTAGCAATTTGTTTTGTCAATATTTAGTATTTTTATTCAATAGCTTCAAGGTCTTGTGACCTATTGACCCAGAATCAGTGTGAAATTGTTCTAGTATCCTGTATAGATGAGGCACAGTCATTTGTTTCATATTTAAATTTTTTTTTTTATTTTTAGCAATTTTATTTGTCAAAATTTAGTATGTTTTTGCAATAGCTTCCAAGACGTGTCCTATTGATTCAAAACCACTTTGAAATTGTTTTACAAATCATTAGAGATGAGGCACCCACATTTTTCCCCATTTTAGATCTTTATCAATGTTTTACATCATTTAAATTTACTAATTTAAAAAAAAAAGATTGGTGTTTAATAGCTTAAATTTCATGTGACCCACTGACAAGGAATAAAAAGGGCTAAATGGAATAAAAATGAGTGTACCCCACCTATCCAGTCTAGTAGAATAATTTCACATTGATTTTGATTAACTTATGGGTCTTATGACCCATAAGCTATTGAAGAAAAATCAATCAATCAATCAATCAATCATCTTCCCCTTGTCTGCAGTCGGGTTGCGGGGTCAGCAGAGGCCCAGACTTCCCTCCCCAGCCACTTGTTCCAGCTCCTCCAGGGGAACCCCAAGGCGTTCCCAGGCCAGCCGAGAAACATCGTCCCTCCAGCGTGTCCTGGGTCTTCCTGTGGGCCTCCTCGTGGTGGGACGTGCCCAGAAGACCTCACTAGGGAGGCGTCAAGGAAGCATCCTAATCTGATGCCTGACCCACCTCAGCTGGCTCCTCTCAAAGTGAAAAATCAGCAGCTCTACTCTCAGTCCCTCCTGGATGACTGAGCTTCTCATCCTATCACTAAGGGAGAGCCCAGACACCTTATGGAAAAAACTAATTTTGGCCGTTAGTTTGTGATTTTGTTCTTTCAGTCAAGACCTTTAAGCCTATGCCATAGATGAAGGTAGGGACGTAGATCGACTGGCAAATCAAGAACTTTGCTTTTTGATCCAGCTGTCTCTTCACCACGACAGACTGGTACAGCGCCCACTTTACTGCACCAATCCTTCTATTGATCTCCTGTCCATTTTGCCCTCATTCTTATGGATTCTGTATTTTCCTCCATCTCTTTTAGCCTCTTAACACGCTGCAGCATACATAACCATGTTTATATGTGACTGCTGACATGTAAACAGACTGAAACTGATTACAGTTGTCAGGAAATGGTATGGTTGATGGTGAGGAGAGACGCTGAGACCCAGGTTATGGTGATGAAGAAGATTTAATGAAGGCTCAAAAACAGTCCAACACAGGCAGCACGGCAGAGACAGGCACACAGCCAAATACCGGTAGCAACTGACAACAGGACTTGGAGACGAGAGCTAACGCAAACCAGGACTTAGCAGTTCAACTGGCGCGAATAGACGACAACTTAGACAAACCTAGACATACGACGAGGATCCGACAAGGAACACAGACAACAGGTGGGTTTAAATACACACGGGGTAATTAAGGGAATGAGACACACCTGGGGAGCAATCAACGGGGAGGACAGGACAGAGACTCACAGGGAAACAGGACGGAACACAGAAAACTCAAAAATAAACACACAAAAACACGGATCCTGACAGTACCCCTCCCTCAAGGGCGGATACCAGACGCCCACAAAAAACAGAAAAATCCAAAAACACAAAACAACCCAACAGGGTGGGCGGAGGGGCGACGGAAGGAGGGCAAGAGTCCATAGAAAGACAGTCCAAAACAAAAAACTACCCATCAGAGTGGGCGGAGAACCAGGAGGCTAATCCGGCGGACGTTGCCGGCGCAGGAAGCGAGGAGACGGGTCCGGCGGTCTCTTCCGCCGGCGCAGGAAGCGAGGAGACGGGTCCGGCGGTCTCCTCCGCCGGCGCAGGAAGCGAGGGGACGGGTCCGGCGGTCTCCTCCGCCGGCGCAGGAAGCGAGGAGACGGGTCCGGCGGGCGGCGTCTCCGGCGCAGAAACCGGAGTCCCGGAGGCGGGTCCGGCGGGCGGCGTCTCCGGCGCAGAAACCGGAGTCCCGGAGGCGGGTCCGGCGGGCGGCGTCTCCGGCGCAGTAAGCCGAGACGTGGAGGCGGGTCCGGCGGGCGGCGTCTCCGGCGCAGAAAGCCGAGACGTGGAGGCGGGTCCGGCGGGCGGCGTCTCCGGCGCAGAAAGCCGAGACGTGGAGGCGGGTCCGCCGGGCCGGCAGGAAGGCCGGCTGGAAACTCGGGCGGAGCAGACTCAGGAAACTCGGGCGGAGCAGACTCAGGAAACTCGGGCGGAGCAGACTCAGGAAACTCGGGCGGAGCAGACTCAGGAAACTCGGGCGGAGCAGACTCAGGAAACTCGGGCGGAGCAGACTCAGGAAACTCGGGCGGAGCAGACTCAGGAAACTCGGGCGGAGCGGGCTCGGGGAGCTCTGGCTTGGGGGAAGGCTGCGCTCCGGCAGCAGGCTCGGGGAGCTCTGGCTCGGGGGAAGGCTGCGCTCCGGCAGCAGGCTCGGTGAGCTCTGGCTCGGGGGAAGGCTGCGCTCCGGCAGCAGACTCGGGGAGCTCTAGCTCGGGCGGCTGCGCTCCGGCAGCAGACTCGGGGAGCTCGGGCGGCTGCGCTCCGGCAGCAGACTCGGGGAGCTCGGGCGGCTGCGCTCCGGCAGCAGACTCGGGGAGCTCGGGCGGCTGCGCTCCGGCAGCAGACTCGGGGAGCTCGGGGGGCTGCGCTCCGGCAGCAGACTCGGGGAGCTCGGGGGGCTGCGCTCCGGCAGCAGACTCGGGAAGCTCGGGGGGCTGCGCTCCGGCAGCAGACTCGGGAAGCTCGGGCTGGGGGGCGGGCCACGCCACTAACCGTGCCGCCTGACGTCCCGGGGACAACCTGGCTCCTTGAAACCCCATCACCATGGGAACTGTTGTGGATGGAGACGGGCAGACGGAGGTGGCGGATGGAGACGGGCAGACGGAGGTGGCGGCTGGAGACGGGCAGACGGAGGTGGCGGCTGGAGACGGGCAGACGGAGGTGGCGGCTGGAGACGGGCAGACGGAGGTGGCGGCTGGAGACGGGCAGACGGAGGTGGCGGCTGGAGGCAACGGAGGGGTGGTGCGGAGGGACGGAACGGGAACAGGTATGGTGAATACTTTCTTGGCGAGAAACTCTTCGTGGAGCTCGTGAACCAAATCCAGCATAAACGGGTCATTGTGAAACAGATTGAACAGATAACAGAAATCCTCCTCGAACTCGATGTTGTGAATGTCCTTTGATTTGAGAAATGGGAAGAGCGGTGGAGTTGTAGTGGTTACTGGGTCCATGATGATAAACTGCGAGCCTCACCGGTCGTGGTCGGATCCTTCTGTCAGGAAATGGTATGGTTGATGGTGAGGAGAGACGCTGAGACCCAGGTTATGGTGATGAAGAAGATTTAATGAAGGCTCAAAAACAGTCCAACACAGGCAGCACGGCAGAGACAGGCACACAGCCAAATACCGGTAGCAACTGACAACAGGACTTGGAGACGAGAGCTAACGCAAACCAGGACTTAGCAGTTCAACTGGCGCGAATAGACGACAACTTAGACAAACCTAGACATACGACGAGGATCCGACAAGGAACACAGACAACAGGTGGGTTTAAATACACACGGGGTAATTAAGGGAATGAGACACACCTGGGGAGCAATCAACGGGGAGGACAGGACAGAGACTCACAGGGAAACAGGACGGAACACAGAAAACTCAAAAATAAACACACAAAAACACGGATCCTGACAACAGTACCGTTTAGGGAGGGTACAGACTGCAGAGATGAATAAAAAGCTAAACTTGCTACAATCTTTGCCTCACTTAGCCCAACGCTGGACGGTGAATGTAACATAAGAAGCATGATGTTCCATTTGGATGATAAGTATGGCTTGTGGAATTTGATCATCTTTTAGCATTAAAGCTTGTTTTTATATATTACCAAATCTGATTATTTCTCAAGGTCATTTACGATGAGTGGTTCTGGTCGGGTCCTGAAACTGGTTAACGGACATGGGTGGTGAACAGAGACAGAAATGAATGAACTCCAACAGTGAACAAGATCCTAAGATGCTTAAACTCCTCCACTTGGGTCAGGACAATCTTCCCTGACCCAAATAAGGCGCTCTACCCTTTTCCAGCTCAAGACCATGGCCTTGGATCTGGAGGTACTGATCCTCCTCCCGGCCGCTTCACACTCATCTGCATCCTGCTCCAGTAAAGCTGTAGATCATGACCTGATGAAGCCAGTATAGGGCCACATCATCTGCCAAAAGCAGAGGTGTGATCCCAAGGCCACCAAAATGGATCCCTTCAGAACCCCGGTTGTGCAGAACGTGGCCTCGGACAGAAAACACCCAAATCCAAAAATCTAATCAAATTTTATTTATATATCACATTTCAACAACAAGGCATTTCAAAGAGCTTTACACCATAAAAACACAAACATACAAAGTCATAGAAACACGACCAACAACTGAAACATTACATTTTCTCACTACATATCAGATTGTTTATTAATGTTCCATTAATTAGCGCATGGCTCTCATCTCGGGTCATGATGAGATGAGACTATTTCTAGTTAGAACCTCTCAACCTCACACACCAGCTCAGGCTCCCACCAGAGAGGTGATGCCCACTGATAAAAAGTCTTATCACCCAGGGTCAGATGGCCAAGGTCCCCTCCCTCGGCCTTCTAACATCCCACATTGCACCCAGCCCTTTTGGCCCACAGTTGGTGAGCCCTTGGGAAGGTGAACCCACTGTGGGCTGAGCCTGGCCAGACTCCATGTGTTTTGGCACCAGATGCTGCCACGGAGCACCAACTCCAGGCCCGGCTCCAGGGTGGTGCCCTGGTGACCTGCGTCCAGGTGAGGGGACACTGTATCCATTAACTGTGCTCTTCATAAAGGGTCTTGGGCTGCTCTTTGTCTGGTTCATCACCTCTAGCATTGGGTGACCCTACAAGGGGTATGAAACCCCTGACAGCATAACTCCTAGAGTCACTTCAGCACTCAAACCCTTTCATCACGATAAGGTGGCAGCCTATGGAGGTGAAGAGAAAATAGGAAATATATTTTTTAAATACAAAATTGCCTAAAAAATAATAAAATGGGTCAAAATGAATTAAAAATGAGCGTACCTCATTGTTCCAGTCTACTAAAACAATTTTACACTGATTTCGAGTAATTGGGTGAAAGTTTAGTGAGAACTCCTGCTCGGGTTCTCACTAAAACCAGGAAGATAGAGCACATAACACCAGTTTTAAAGTCCCTACACTGACTCCCTGTAGCTCATAGACTAGAATAGAAAAATACTGTTGTTAGTTTATAAATTACTGAACGGTTTAGTACCTCAATACATTACAGATCTGCTGTTGCATCAACCTTCCAGACCCCTCAGGTCTTCTGGTTCTGGTTCTGGTCTGCTCTGCATCCAGAACCAGAACCAAACAAGGAGAAGCAGCATTCAGCTTCCATGCACCACAAATTTGGAACAAACGTACAGAAAACTGTAAAACAGCTGAAACACTGAGTGCCTTTAAATCTCGACTAAAAACCCACCTGTTTAGAGCTGTATTTGAAACGTAATCAATTACGAATTTAATGACAGTTCTTAACTTAATTTCTTTGATTGTTGCATGACTCTGTGTTTTCATATTTTTATTATGTAAAGCACTTTGAAATGCCTTGGTGCTGAAATGTGCTGTTCAAATAAAATTTGATTGATTGATTGATTGATGACCTAGAAGCCAATATAAAAATACCTACAAATTATAAAAAGGACTCAAATCGAATATAAATGACTGTGCCTCATCTATACAGACTGGTAGAATTATTTCAAAGTGATTTTGAGTCATTAGGTGACATGACCTGGAAGCTATTGAATAAAAACCCTCAATTTTGGTGAAAAAAATTCCTAAAAAATGGAAAATTATTTAAAATGGAAAAAAAAATGACTGTGCCTCATCTATAGAGACTAGTAAAACAATTTCAAAGTGATTTTGAATCAATAGGTCCCATGACCTGGAAGATATTGAAGAAAAACCCTAAATTTTGACGAAAAAAATTAATAAAAAATGGAAAATGGCTAAAAATGGAAAACAAATGTGCCTCATCTAAAGAGACTAGTATAATTATTTCAAAGTGATTCTGAGTCATTAGGTCACATGACCTGGAAGCTATTGAAGAAAACATATTTAATATTAAAATTATTGAAAATATTGAATTTAAAATTTTATAGATGCTATTTTGGCTCATGTAAAAGCCTGAATTAGCACTGACAATTAGTTCGTTGGTTACAATTCAAGGCATTAACGTTTCTTTGACAGGAATGTTTGGTTCGGTAATTTGTTGACAGTCCCTAAGTCAACCTTCGGGCGCTGCGGCCGGGAGCGGTGGAGAACCGCTGGCCGACAGTAGCGTTCATAAATCGGATCAACCTTGAGCTAAACGCCGCTTACTCCCCGGAGCTCGAATATCGAATATCCAACTTGAAACTAACTTCACTGCGGTTAGCGGTAGCATCTCCCGGAAAATTACGACTTTACTAAGACTGCCTGTCTCGGTCTCACCTAAGACAGCATACAAACAAAACCCGGAAAGTCGCCATCCATCAGTTATCTTAAAAGATTCTAGACTTGGCGCAAGTGGTATTTCTTTTTGAAATAAAACACAGGAACATTGGGTGTGGGACATCCAAGAGAAGGAGAAGGGGGGAGGGACTGGGGTCTCTAGGAGGTAGCGAGAACTAATATGCTAGCATTACATGGTGTAAGATTAACAACGGCCCAAACCCGTGTTTTAAATCAAGTTTTAAGATAATGTATCAAACCTCATGCGCAAAATAAAATATACCATAGAAATATGAAAGCATAGACTCACCGTTGGGGTTGGGTTTGCATTCGCCTCCATGGTCGCTAGCCTCGGTGATGCTGGTATTTCTTCACTATGACACCTGCGTCATGTGATTGGCTGGGTGTTGAAATCTGACAACGATTGCTAATGTCTGTGACCTGAAGTAACCTTGCCATTTTTGTACAGCGAATTTTTAGACGCTGAATTTGAGACGGCGAATTTGAGCAAGTTGAATTTTTAGGACACTGAAAATATTGCATTTGAATTTTTAAAAGTTGAATTTTTTTATATGCTGAATTTTTTTTAACACTGAAAAAATATATATTGAAAATTTTATCTTTGAAATAGGAATGTGAATTTTTTTAACATATGAAAATTGCAAACATGTACAAATAATGACACTGAATTTTTTTAAAAATTGAATTCGGATGCATTTTTTATTCAAATTCTGATGGCACATATTTACTTCCATAACTCTCTCACTTTTCTGTTGTCCAGGCACAACCAGCTTTCAAAAGCTCTGATGAGTGTCAAAAAAAGAAATCAAGTCCATATTTCCTCATATGTGAATTTATTCTCACCAAAACTTTCCTCCCAGTAAAAACATTTATTGCATAAAAACATTTTGAAAGATGGTTCATTCAAATAAACTACTATTTTGTTCATATCCAAATAAAGTGTGCATCACATTCTCTGCTCTATCCTGATGATGTTTGGCCTCGACAGTGTCAACACAGTAGGTAAAAAAGCTAATTAAAATCTCAAGTAATATTTAATTCCATCTCTATAGAGTTGACCCGAGTGGTTCGTCTTCATCAGTAATAACACATAAATGCAATAATACATAAATGCAAAGTGCAAAATTCTTTGCAGATTTCAGAAGCAGTCTTATAGTTTATGAAGTTTTGCGTTCTCTGCATATTCAACATTGCTTAGTTCTTTCTAATTTGTGGTATTTACTGACAATTTTGTGCAGGAAACAAAATTCTGCAGGCAACTGTTTGGACAGCACAAAGGGGCTTCCATGCAATTCTTAATTCAGATATCTAAAATTGTAATTTTGACTAGTCAAAATTAAGTTCAAGAAAATAAAATAAGAATAAACGTAAAGTAATCTGATTTAATTACCTTTTTAAAATTCAAGTGCTTGAAATCACCTGAGGTGGACTAAAGCGAACTTAGCTGAACTAACTGTCCTTTTTGCGTTACTTTGACAGAACATTCATGTATTATGTTAACACATTATTACATTTTTCACTCAACATAAAGAAATCAAGGTACTTTACAACTAAAATTTGCTTTTCATCAAGTGCTGTTAATTTTTTTATTTCAACATTTTTTCTCCTGACATTAACTAAATTCAAGTTTGTCAGCTGGTTTCACACAAATAAATTCAGAAGGTCTAACGCAATTTTATCTTCTTTAATTAATACCAGATATGTTAAACATAACTAGACAAACAGTCACAGTTCAAACGTCTCAGACGGCCCAAAGAACGAAACTAAGATCAGAACAATGACAGTTTTGTTTAGCAAGGATCCTTGCTTTAACATAGACTGTACAGTGTCTGCTAATATCTGATTTCAACTGTAATTTAATACATTTTTCAACTTACTTACCAACAAGGTAAAGTCATGATTCTGTCATCTTTAAAACCTGAAACTAAATTCCATCGATCAAACTTGAACATCTGTGTTTTTCTACAGTTACTTTGACAGCACAGTTTTGTGTTTTTAAATAATAAAATAAAAGTATGCTAAAATTGTAGGTCAGAGCCACACAGCCTTTTTGCTACTGATTGGCCCAAAGGGGGGCCAAATCATATGCAGAGAATAAAGTGCTTTTGTAGTTTACTGCTAATTTGCTGGATTTGATAAACAAGGAAGCTGACATGCACAACAATCACAGTAAAGCTTTGCTTTGTGTTTTTTTATTACTTTTTCTAGTCACAAAATGTCTCTCTGACAGGTTTGGAATGACGACAGAAAAGTCATCTTCAGTAAGACTCAATAAAAGTGTGGAAATGATCCTGCAGCATAACTGTAGCAGCTCTGGTTCACCAACAAGTGTGTTCCTCCTTCTTTAATAAAATAATAATCAAAATGCATTTTGATTCGTTCTTGATTGACTCAGTGTTTCACCTTAAGATTTATTTCCTTAACAGCAGCTACCATAAATATCAGGTTTGGGGATTATTCTTTCAAAACCTTAAAGGTCCATTTTCTCTGTAATCTTGTTTGCAGAGTTCCAACATATCTTCTTCATATTTTTTCATGTCTCTGAGTTTAACATAATTAGAAAATTTGTAGTCCCACACCTTCAGACTGTGTGGTCTCGTTTAAAACTTTCATTACAAGACTGCTCGTTTAAAACGTAATGAAAGAGAAGAAGTGATGAGTTATCTGTCAATAACTCAAACTGCCTCCAGGGAGACTTGCACTTTTGTGGTCAGTCACAAATATATTCATAAGATACAAAAGTGTTCCTCTTGTCTGAAGACCTGAATCTTGTTGGATCTCACTACAGACAGGAGAGCAGACCTGTCACATCTCCTGAGACGGTCAGGTGTCTTTGAGTCAGTAGGAAAAATTAGGTGCCTGCATGTTACAATGGAATAGTACATCAGTACATCAGGCCCTATTAGTTAATATTCCACAAATGAGTTTTTCACAGACTCACCCAGAAGCCAGCCATCACTACTTTATTATCAAATGAAGGAGTCATTTGATAAGCCTGGTCTGTCAGGAAACTGGATCTTGAGGTAGACAGCAGCGTGACGTTTTTCTTTTATTCTTCATACTTGGTCCCAACAGAGGGCAGTTTCAGACTCGGAAGTACACCGAGAACTTGAACTCAGACTAATTTAGCAAAACCTAATACACTGCGACAAACTGACAGCTCCAACAGAGAAACAACTAGACACGAACCCAGACAAGAATCCCACGTGTAGCACCGGTATCACACCACTAACTGCTCCACTGGACCAGTTCTAGGCTCTAAGGAGTGGGGAGCAAGAATAACACCAGAGACCGCTGCTTTAAGTTGAAAAGGCCGGCAATTTACTGAATGCAAAACACACACATAAAATACAATACATGAAACCAAAAATACCCTGCAGATTCTTAATAAAGAGGTAAATATAGATGGGGGAAAAGGAAAAAAAAGAGTATATCACTCTCTCTTTTTGCTCTTTAGTTCACCTAGTTTATTTTAGTAAGACTAATCTAATTTAATTAGACCAATCTCTGTTCTCCTAGGTTATTTTAGTTGGACTAGTTAGACCAGTCTCTTTTCCTAGATTGCACCTATTTTAGGATTCCTATTTTTTCTGAGTTAACTCGTTTTCTTGTCTTTTACAGGTAAGGAAATACCTTCAAACACAATGAAATCAAAGTGGACCACAATTATTCAAATCACATTCAGAGACATAAACATATGAAAATCAAAGTAGGGCACTTTAAATTCAAGTTCAAGTCCAAATGTAAGTTCAGGTGCTCAGTTCAATGAAAAAGTCTGTTTGATTCAGTCCAAAAATAATAATAACTCAATCAGTTCTTGATCCTGTCCAGTTCGGTTTGAACTAGTTCCTGATATTCCTACCTTTCCGGGAGCGAATTACGCCACGCAGGAGAGTCCCTCCCTGATACGATGGAGGAGATGAATTGAAGGTCTAGGTCTGGCTCGCCATCTTGAATCCCGTCTGTAAATGTGCACGTCGCACATGGCAGATCGATCCTCGCTCCGTCCGAGATTCCAACCGAACAAAAAAACCTGACCTGTGTAACAGGTCACAAACACGACAGAACTCTTTTTAAATCCTTAAATTGTACAAATAAATTCTTCTTCATAAACCCAATATATTAACCGGATAACAGTTTATGACGGAGCATTTCTTTGCAAACAGCTACGTTTTTAGTGTTAGCTCTCCGCCAAAAGGAAAAGTACAACACGGTGAAAATGTAAAAAAAGAAATAAACACAAAACTCACCAAAACCGATGTAACTTAGTTCTCATAAAATCCCCGTCAGTTTCCGACCAGGTAAATTATGTTTTCTCAACTATAATATTAACTTTTCTGTTAATTAATCACCGCTCTTTTCCTCCGATTCCTCCTCTGCTCTCTCCCTCAGGTTTGTGCACTGCACATTATTTTCTGTTCACAGACTTTTAATCAACTATTTATTCCTATTTATGTCAGATTTTAACATGGGTTACACGCGCACCCCACAGGTGCGCTCCAACTTAAATCCCAGTGAGAACAGGTGAAGAAAATTACCAATCATTGGCCACGGGACACACATAAGGAATACATTAACAGGGCACACAGGAAATACATGAAGCAAAATAAACTCTGACAACAGAAAGAAAAACACAGTGAAACACAGAAAAACCCCACAAAGTAACAGACACCATGACATGGTCAGTGTGCCACTAAATTTGTCAATGCATGTTGGCATCACATATGACTTGCACATTGAAGAGTGCAAATGTTTTCTATTTACATACCCAACGTCGTTGGGATACAGAGGTCTTATAGCAATATGGGTGCATTCAGATTTGGAAAATTGGGCATCGCTGCAAACTGCCTTTTAATGTTGGCCTGTTCTCCCACAGTGAATGGAAATCTGATGTATGGCCTGGTCATAATGATGCCATCCAGGATGGGAGGAAATACAGACATTACTGCTACTGGACCCATTTCAGCACATGGATCCAAGAGCAAGGCTCTGTGGAGTTTGATTGGCCTATTAGCAGTCATCATCATTGGTGATCCTAAAAAATAGTTGTTCTATTTTCGTCTTCCAGCAGCGCCAATGAATTCATTCAGCTTTGCACACAGCTGTCACAATGATATGTAGATGTTTACAGAAACTACTGTGAATGCTTCCAATGTTGTCACAATTTATGCACTAATCTGTATTAAGTCACTATTACAAGAACTATGGGGGGAAAAAATCAATAAAAACAGTTTTATGTAACTTCAATATGTCTCCTTCCTTTTTCTTCGCAAACAGACCTATTTAAAAAAAAATTCTAGGCCATAATTTGATATTTGGGAAGTCCAGCTTTGCCCAGTGTTGTTGGCTCTAAAAGCTTTTATTTGAGAGAGAGGAAGGTGGGTTGTAAGAGAGGAGGAAGTCAACGGTCTGGGACTTGAACCCGTGACACAACATTGATGACCAAGGCCTCCATACACACTCTACCGCTGGGCCCAGGAAGTGAGTATTCTTTAAAAAATACATGCAGTGCTTATAGACACATTACTTTTATCAGGTACAGATTGCATGGTCCTCCTAAATGCACTTTAGAGTTCAGTAGAATAAGACTTTCTAAGCATCCTAATAACAGAAAAGGACAGTGACAGTTGCTTTAGTTACCTTAATGACTGATGCTGGTGGTTTTGTAGCAACAAAGACCCTGAGGATTTGGGATGGGAGGATGGAAAAGGGGATTTTATTAAACTGATGAAGGAGCTTGACAGTAAATCCAATTGAGCTTCACAGCTCAGCCAGAATTATTTATTTTCTGCTTCCTCACTGGTATTATCTACGTGTGCTCAGCACCCAGGGAACCTTTGCAGTGGTTGGGAAAATAAATCCTGGATAGCATTCGGCATTATGGTGCAATAATGCTTAAATATGACTACAACTTCCTTTTCATTAATAGAATAGTGACCCAGCTCAGTCATACAATTTCATGTAATTTCATTGGAGGGAGAAAAGTCTGCTCATTGTTGCAGCAGAACACTGTAGGAATGTCTAATGGATCCATTTAGAAATGACTGGGAATTTTATCCTTCTAGTTAAGCACTCACCCTCAGTTCCCATATAATCTGCAATAATAAGAGAAGGTTGTTTTGGCTCACTTTGAACAGTTAGGCAGTTAATGTTTTGTCTTTGGACTAGTAGAAACTGGAAAGTGCAGGTGGGAGCTGGCATTTACCTCAATGAGACTGCTCGTTTAAAACTTAATGAAAGAGAAGAAGTGCTGAGTAAAGTGGTAAGTGGAGGAGGGAACATCTGTGGTGCTATTTTCCTGTTTTCAACAGCATGATGCGCGTAGGTGTGTGTCTGTGTCTGTGTGTGTGTGCGTGTGTGTACAGCAGTATTACATGTTACAAATGAGCTAGTTTAAGTTTCAGGAAACTATTTTTTAATTATTTACACTTTAAATCCCTGGTATTATCATAACTTTACTGATGTTTTGCAAAAGATAAAAAAGAATAAAGAAAAAAAACTCCTTTAATGTGCCTTAATATTCCCTGGCTAGTCACTGATGTTAATATCACTTGAAATCTGTAGAATATGTCAGGAAAAGGTCATAAATGTAAAAATACACATAGCATCTAATTAGGAATACCATCTATCTTCAACTAATTGCATCAACAATTTTCTCTAAATTGTAGATTGTTCGGATCCTGGAAGCTCATCAGCAGCAGGGAAAACATCTTTTGTGTTTAGGCCTGAAATACAAAATCAATACATGGGTGAAATAACTGCTGTGGTCTTGATTCTATAAATTACATAAAAAAATTTTGGCTGGGAAAAATGACCTTTTTAAAGGTATTTCTGTTATATATTTTTTATCAAAATAGTTGATAACATCCATTCTTGTTATGCACAGTTGAAATTAGACATTTACCAAAACCAATATGCAGATCTTTGTTTCTGTCTTATCTTCTTTCACTGTTTGACTTCGAGTCAGACTTTAGTTTTCCTGTTCTACTTCAGTAAAAACAGGAAACCTATTCTGACAATATCTATACTTACTGAATGTGATTAAGTCAGATAAAGAATTTTAGCAGACACTTTCTAAAATTCTTTTAAAATTAAAAATAAAATACATATTGTTGCTGAAACACTAGTGTTAGGTATTTTGTAGTATTATCAACTATTTGTTATATTTTTATAATGTTCTTACCTTATGTACTCTTATTTGTTTAGTCGTATCTTTTAAGAAATGTTTCTGTATTGTTAATCATTCTGATTTCCTTTCTCAGAGGGCCTCTCTGAAGAAGAGCAGTGACAGCAGCTCTTCACAGAACGCCCTGCTTTGACCTCTTAGATAGCAAAACCATCGCCGTGAAGATTCACAACTTGTCCTGTTTGATCCTGGGTCAGGAACTAGATAAGCTAGTGTGATATAGATTGTGTTGTTAGTTAGTGATAATCTTGGCGCTGTGACTGTGTGATGAAGTGTTTTCCCCCTCCCTTTAGAGTTACAGCGCTCTCTGTGATTAGACAATAAAGACAATAAAAAGAGGGGCAGGAAAATGTGCTTCAGAGCAGCAGGAGATTTGTAACTGAAAGCACATCTCTGTCTGTTCTCCTCGTGAGTATTCAGAATCTAACTCTCTCTTGTCTTTCTTGTGTTATTTGCTGTGTTTAATAGGTGTCAACTCTGACAACTAGTCCATGCATTTGTTACTTTAAAGGCAGGTATGTTGACAGAGTTCTGATGAAAATTAAAAAGAGAGATAATATTTCTCCTATTTTAGCTTCTCTTCATTGGCTCCCTGTTAGATTCAGAATAGATTTTAAGATTTTCCTTCTCACATATAAAGCCCTCGATAATCAGCTCCATCATATATCAGAGATCTGATTGGTCCAGATGTTCCCAGCAGAGCTCTTTGCTCTGAGGTTTACTGTTGGTTCTTATATTTCTAAAAGTAGAATGTGAAGCAGATCCTTTAGTTCTCAGGCTTCTCTCCTGTGGAACCAGCTCCCAGTTTTAGTCTGTGAGGCAGACACCCTGAATACTTTTAATACTAGGCTTTAAACCTTTCTGTTTTTTATAAAGCTGAGAGACTGGCTTAGATTATCCTGAGCTGTTTCTGTTATTTTGCTATAGGCTTAGGTTGCTGGAGGACTAACTGACCACTTCTCCCCTATTTTTCTTTTTCTACTACTCTCCAGTTTACATCATTTACTGTTACTTCAACTGTTAACATTTTGGTATCTCTAAGCTATTTTTCTCTCCATAGTAGCCACCTCCGGTCGGGCATTCTGATTGACTGTGATTCCTTCCTGGAGGAGAGCATCGGCTGTCATAATGCCAATGCATCAACTAATCATTCTCACTCTACTGTTAACTTTTTACTTTCAAGAAAATAGAAAATAATCCTATATCAGTTCATCTGTTTCTTCTTGTGTGCTCTGCTCTGTCTTATTGGTTGTGGCAGATGCCTGCTTGTACTGAACCAGGTTTCGGTTCTGGTTCTGCTGGAAATTTCTTCCTGTTAAAGGAAGTTTTCCTCTCTACCGTTTCTACATGCATGCTTGCTATGAGGGATTGCTGTAAAGTCAGTGACTGTCGCTCTGTGTTGGTCCAGGGGGAGAGAACGCTGCAAGTCAATGATTGGTTGCGATCTGCTGGGTTTTCTTAGATAGAAACTTTTTAAACTATTTTGAATAATTAATTAATCTGTACTGTTTGATAACTAAGATATATTGGAATGCATGTATAATTGAATTGGAATGAAACTTTTTGTAAAGTGACCTGAGACAACATTTGTTGTGCGTTGGAGCTACATAAATAAAATTGAATTGAATTACATTTTTATAGTATTTACCAAAAATGCCTTTATTCTCTTTTTGACTGAAATCAAATTCAATGGGAGTTATTGTTAGACAGAAAATGTTGTCCGATATACAACACCTAAAGTTGGTTTCAGTTGCATGTTGTGTATTTAAGGGGTTTAGATTATGTCTAGTATTGCTGACATTGTTCATATGCAGGCACATCTAATTGAAAAAATGAGAACTTTGTTCTGTTTATACACTTCAGATTACAAATCATAACTTTAGAACTTATTAAAGAATTATCACATGCTGACAGACATTTCTGCAGTTGAAAGAGGGAGTACTTTTCTTCAACATTACTCAGTATACAGCTTACATGCTCCATCACCTGTGTGCTTATCTGGTGAAAAAGGAAAGTGTTTATCTATGATATTACCATGTTTATCTGAAGTGGCACAGGTGTTGTTGTGACTTCTGCTTCCAGGGTTTACAGGCTGTCATTTGGCTTTAGATTCATCACCGACGTGACAGATGCTACCCACAGATTTTACCATGGTTACAGGGCGTTGGAACTGAAGCTGTGGGTGTTCTACATTTATTTAAAGCTCTTAACTATTTGTCTTTTATGGGGTTAATATTTTCCTCAAATGGAAAATATTCCAGCAGTCCTAATCAATCAGAAGAATGTCAACTTAGTTTTATTTACCATCCTTTCAGAAAGAAAAGACCATAAACATTAATCAATGAGAGTATTACAATTTAATGGACATAAGAAGTAATAGCACCCATTGAAATTTTTGGCATACAGTATGTGCAAAATGGTAACAATAATGAAACTAGACCTTGGCAGGAGACAGACAATTAAAGTATTCATTGACGCCAAGTGTTGACCCTTGCTGAATTGAACTACACAAATGATAGAACTAATCAGAGACCGGATTGGACCGCTCTGCTTTGACTGAGAGTTTCTGTGCTTCAACTGGACCACCCGTTGCTACACCGTCTCTAAACAGCTGAGCCCCTCCAGGCTATGGAGAAACTTCATCAAATTACCAAGCAATGAGGTGTGAAAAACAGACACATTTGACAATGCAGGAGAAGATTTTAATGTCGAAGCAACCTGGCTCCTGTCTCACTTCCAGTGTGCTGCAGCCTCTGGGTTACAGTTTAGAAAAGCTGAACTGTTAAAACATATTCCTATTCAGTCCATTCAACAGAACATGACAGGTTTGTGTATTAGCTTTTTTTCTGTGAAGCCACCTTCTACAGGATCATTTCTACAAAATCATTTTGACATTTGAAGCATATATACCCATAACCCACTTAAGTATGGACTGATGACTCCCCCTGCCTCATAAGCACAGTGACAAAATCAGATACAAGTAATGCTGCCATGTCAACTGTGTGTTTCACTCTGATTCTGCATTCTGATTTTGTCTGTTTTGGGAATATTTTTGTTGTATGCTCTGACAAATCCATGAATACATCTTAGTAAGATAAAATCAGTTTGAAATCTGAAATAAACATCAATCAAATCTGCTACTATTATTGATCACTTAATGAGCAAAAAGTAAAGACATTTTTATTAAAACATTATTTAGACATTAGACAAAATCTTACATATGTAATACCCAGCATGACTGCATCCACCTTCAGCAGGACCAGGGTTCATTCTCTGCACGCACCTTTGACTTTGGTTTCCCACCATTTAGTGGCCCAGCTGGAAGGTGAATGTTAGCATGTGGTTTGGCAAGAAACAATTAAAGTTGAATTGTTTCAACTTCAATTGAAACAATTCAAAATATTTTGCTTTGTTGCTTGTTTCCACAGCACAGCAGTGGGGTGTGTGGAAGTGAGAAATGATGGTTGTAGCTTATATGGATCTGAACAAAACGTGCATGAGAATAGTATTTACCTCTGTATACTTCTTCTTCATACATGCTTCAGATCATCAACTAACTTAGATTTTTGAGACAGAAATAACTGAAGTAAATACTGTTGAGAAAATAAATTTAAAATAAGCTAGTTTTAAAACTTAACATGTCTTGATTCAAATACCTTAATTGTGGTTTTGAAATCAGTAATGTATTCTGACTTTTTGATCTTTAATTTACCTGTAGTTACAGCAGATGGTTTGCTAGGATCGTTTGAACTGCCTTTTGTCTGTGTGGGAAACAATCAGGAAAAGTTCCAGCTTTTCACACTCATCTGTGAAAAGCCGTAAACACAGCAGGAGTTTCTGGCTTCAGATGAAGGGTCAGAGATAGCTCCTGGTTGGATGAGCAAAGATGCACCTTATTTGAATAAATTAAAGATAAGAATACGCCTTTACTATAAAACTTTCTACACAGAAGTAACAAATTAGATTTGCTCTAGCAATTCTCCAAAGACGTCTTTGGAAGTCTTTGCTTTTCTTTCTTTCCTTCTTTTCCAAATCTGTCAGGTAAATGAATGTATGTCTCCGTTGTTCTGCAGTTTCTGTTGTAATTTTATGCGTTGTCTTATATTGGATTAAACTCTGTAATTCTGTGACTTCAACACGCATTGTTGTTTTCCTTGTGACTACACGCGGCCCGCCAGGAGAACCTGGGATCCAAGAGGAAGAGAGCCAAACTTTTTCCAAAATTAACTAATTTAGATATTCTTCCTTAACAATACAAAAAACATTTTTTCATTGTAGAACATATTGATATACAGACTACTTAACAGATGACTCAATGATGTTTTTTTCTTTTAGAACCGTCTCTTCCCTAGTAGTGTTGATGGGAACAGCAGCAATGAGCTTAAATTGTACAAGTCTGTTTAAAATCTGGTATCATGTCTTCTGTTCAGATGTGGTCAGAGTCTGGATGTTTTTTTGTTTTTGTTTTGGAAAAGCAGATTCCCATAACAAGTGCTGGTAATTTTGATTCAATTTGTTTTCTCTGAATATTTTTTACCTTCTACATATTTTGAACCACTAAGAAAACAATGCAGCTGTTAAATATTCAATTTCTGTGGATAATAAACTGAATACTGTGATGCACAAATGTTTTTGCTTTGAAGTCATATAGGCATTAGTTGCACTACTCACAGAGATACAAAAGTCTTTTATAAGGATAACACAAACTTGTATGAATACTTTTTCATCTCTGCACAAATGTTCCAAATCACATGATGGTGTACTTACTTATTAAGGAGACTTTCTATCCTTTGGGAAAAAAACTGTTCCTGAGTTTGTTGGTGCCTGATCTTTGAATCCTCCTACCTGAGGGCATTAGGGAAGAACAAGCTGTTGTGTTGATGTTTTGCATATTTTATAACCCTGTGGGAATTCCCGAGGCTCTGCTTTGTGCAGGAGTTTAGCAGCAGTTTGTGGAACTATCATAAAAATCACCTAATAAGTTGTTTCCTCGAAATAACTTTTTCATCATTTTCATTTCACAAACAATTGTGGAAATAAAGTTTCATTGCGTCTTCTAAAACTGCAGGCAGAACAGCTGTTATAAAAGTTGTTATAATTAATATGCAGCTCAAGGAGATTTTTTTGCATAGTTAAACTCTGCCTTTATCTGGATAAAGGCAGATAAAACCTTAATTTAAAAAAACAGGCCAACATACTTGGATATTCTACGTGAAGTTTAAAATTTAAGGACTTGTCTATGAAGACCCCCAGGAATTTTGTAGAACTCATTCTCATTATTTCTTCATTTTCAATTTTAAGATTTATATTATCAGTTAATGATAAAAATGTATTTGGTCTAAACAAAATACAATTAGTTTTGCTGATGTTGAGAGAACTTGTTACACCTAAACTAGGAATTTATTTTCTGCAATTCTACATTTACTATTTCCTCTAGTTCATATAGATTTGCATGTAAAAACCAAGTTTGCATCATCAGCAAAATAACTTTGAGAAATATTTTAGAAGAGTTTACAAAATCATTAATATAAATGATGAAGAGTAACAGTCCCAAAATTGAATCCGGGGGGACTCCATGTTTGATGTCTCCAATGTTTGGTGATTAATAGTTACATAATGATGTCTACCAAAAAGGTAACTTTTAAACCAATTCCTCTAATCCCATAATGGTGCAGCTTACCCAGTGAAATATTCAAATCTACTGTGTCGAAAGCCTTAGAAAGGTGCAAGAAAATGCCAGCGCCATTGTGTCCCCGTTCTTGAGCATCAATAATTTTTTCCATAAGGTCCAAAATAGCCAAACTGGTGGAGCCTTTTTTTCTTGAAACCAAACTGGGAATTTGAAAGAATCAAATGTTTATCCAGGTATTTAATTAATCTGCTATGGACAACTCTTTTGAGAACCTTTGATAAAATTAGGAGAACAGAAATAGGGTGGTAATTGCTAATATCATTTTTATTTCCAGATTTGTAAATTGGAATGATTTTTGAAACGTTTAGCCGTTTTTGGCATCATACCATGTAATACTAAAAGGTTCATTCAGGGTGCCAGAGTTTTAACTATGGAATTAGAAATCGTAAGCAGAATTTTACTGCAAATCCCATCAACTCCTTCTGTGTAAGAACTTTTCACATTTTTAATTATTCTCTTTAGTTAGCTTTTGTCAGTAGGCTTCATAAAAAGGAGTGCAGTGTAAGATTCTCTCTTACATAAAAAGTCATTATTAAATCTGTCAGCAAGCTGATGGAGCTCTGGTGGTTTATGGCCCCTATTGAAAACTTTTTTTTTATAATCAACCAAATCTTTTTGGAATTTCCCTGAGCAGAATTTATATGATTAGTATATTAATTCCATTTGCTCTTTCTTATTATTTATGTCAATTTGTCTTTGTACAAGTGATACTTCATTTTATTAAGATTACTGGGAGTTTTTAAACCCTACTGATCACAGTTTGTTTTTATGTTTAATAGAATTTAGTATCCCTTTAGTAAGCCAGGGGTTTTGTTCATTTCTTCTGCTAGTGACAGTCCTTTCTGGAATAGTTATGCTGACAGCTTAAGTTAATTCATAAATCAAATTATTATATTATGTTATATTAGGATCACATGCATTAAAGCACTGGTCCACGCTTTGGTCTGAAGGCTTGCACCAACCTTTAGCAGAGTCCTTTCATTCACACTTTACCAGTCATCTCATAACAGAGAGGTGCAGATTCATGTACACAATTAACCGTTGTGCGAGGAAGGACTGAGGCAAACATAGAGGACTATGGCAAATACTATGTTACTAAAATCATAACTTGCCAGGACACTAAACACTGGAGCATTGGGTCCTGGACGGGCAGCATCCTGCATGTTTCAGTTCTCTCCCGGTGGCAGTAACAACCTTTTCAGCAGGTCAATGTTCTTCTTAGGCCTCTAATGAGCCATCATTGGATCCATGTGCATTAAACCAGGGAAAGAACTAAAACATGCAGGATGTTGGCCCCCGAGGGCCCACTTTGGGCACCACTGCACTAGAGAATCAAATAGTTTCTGATTTTGTATTCAGCAAATGATGTCACAGATTATATCATATATTTAAATATTTGGTTTGGTTAGCCTAAAGAGCCTAAAACAGTAATTGAAACTATTTATCCCAGTTTAGGTGACTCAGAGCAGTTCTGCTTTTAAAGTGCCCCACTTTGCCTCTTGCTTTCATCCATAACTGGTCAAGTCTGAATCGAGCCATTTACATTTACATAATGGATGCCTATGACAAGTAATTGCTTCAATAGACAGATGAAGGCATCAAAAGTGTTCCCTTATTTGAAAGACCTTTAATCTTCTTGTTTATAAGACTCCCACTCATCTAATTATCTATTATTACATTCTCTGAAGCAACGTTTTTGCTTTGGTTTGTTTATTTGTTTGCAGCAGAAAACCAGGAGAAGAGTCCTGCTAACACCGCCTGTCAGACTTTTTAACATATCCTTCAAGTTTAACCTGACTGATTTCCTCTCTTACCTCTGAGAAACATTTTTGAGATGGTATTATATCTGTATTACAGAATGTTCAAGCAAATATTAAAGAAACTGTTACTTTGTTAATTTGTTTTCCGATGTATAATGATACAGCAGATATTTATACTCCACGTCCCTAAATATAAAATATTTCCTCAATATCAAATATTTTGTTAGAAATCTTTTTTTGACATGTTTTATACTTGACAGTGTTTCTCTTTGGGAAAAAACAACACAATAGTAGGCCAGAGGAGATGGGTGGTTTGGTTTCATCCAGAGTTTAATTTTATTTAGTTATTTATTTGAAAACATCCTCAAAGTGAGATAAAAATTGTGTAAAAAAAAAAACAAAGTTTTTTTTACATTGAAGGTGGAATACGTTAACACTATGAACAAAGTTAATTCTACAAAATAGAATATCTAAATGGCACATATTTAATCACAACAGAACAAAGGGAGCCATAGGACATATTAATACCTACTGAAAAAGTAGGAAAACACCTCAACCAAAACAAATGAAAATGTAATAAGTTATTTATTTATTATAAATTAACATGCCTCACTCTCTATAAAATGATTTTATTCCTATCTGTAAACTTTAGAGGTAGGACTAATAAACTTTTAGGTAGTTTATTAGTTGTTATTAATCTTTCATATTTTTACTTAATAGTTTAATTGAGTATTGCTACCTTTGTGAGTTTATTAATGAAAGTATTTTAACTGGAAGTTTGATTTATTTTTGTTAAAGTCATATATTTTGTAAAGCCGTTTATCTTTACATGGGCACTGCTTGCTGCTCGAGGACATTAGTGCTGGACTTACTCCTTCATCTATTGTTGTTTTAATGCTTCTCTCTTATGTTTCTTATTTCTTGCACCTGTTTGGTTTACAATAGTTGGTATTTGTTTTACTTGTAACTTTTTATGGACAGCCTCCATTCGCTGCTTAAAAACAACTACCGGGAGTCATTTTGACGATGGTTTCTGTCATGTTCTGGAAACGCCTCGCTTGTTTGAAATGTGTTAACATTTGTATTTAACAGACTATCTCATTGCTTAGAGGAAAAATGTTTTACTAGAACATACTTTAAGCAGATATTAAACATACCTTTCATCAATATGTTTTAGTTTTTTTTCTGATGTAACATGTTTATATTAACCTTATGCAGGGAATCTTCACAGAAATTACAAAACATCAGTCAGTGTGCATTTAATCCTTCATAATGTAGTGCATTTGAAACAGGCTTCATCAAGTCCAAGGACTACAAAGCATTTTACAGTATGGTCAATCATTCACCCTTTCACACACATTTACATGTTGATGTTGGTAAGTGTGGATCATGATTTGATCTCTAAAGTGCATTGAATTTATTACCTCAGAAACTCCTAAAAACACAGGCAGAGTTCAGGTGACGACCTGGGTCAATGACTGTAAGGATGATCACCATTTCTTGTTACTCTTTACATCTAAAACTTTCAGTATTGGGGTCCTTCCATGTGCAGAAATACTCTTTCTGGTGTAGGAGAGCCTACAGAAAACAGTGAGCAAAAAATAAAGAACATGTTGAAAATTAGACCTGAGGGAAGCGTATGATCATGTCAAAGTCGTGAGATCTTTAATCATAACATGCTTTCAAGCTTTGCTCTGTGAAAAATGTATTTAAATGTAGTAACACATTCCTCTTCAGACCATTGTCAGCATCCAGGTGTCTGAGCTTCTTCCCAGCCCCATCACAGAGCTGCTTGGCAGAGGTGTTCACCATTTCATGCTGCTCTCTCTCTTTCTTTTTGTATTTTCTAATGAAGCAGAATTATCATTGCTATTCTGATCACAGCAGCTGACAAACAAGCATGACACAATCAACTTTGTCAAATAATGAGGCATGAAATATAGTAAGCACAGTTGGCATGATGCAGTTTTTAAATGTGGCTCTTGATTTAATTACTTATTCAATGAGGTGCTCAAATAATTTTACACTCACTAACCAGGAGAATTGTCAAAATGTACTTATTTCTGGTTCTTTCTTGTGTAGCAGGGTAAAGATTTGTGTATTGCTGAGTGTCAGCAGAATCTTCTTGTTTGTTCGATGTAAATGTGATATTCCAGGCTCCAGGTGAGACTCCAGTTTGTCCAGAGTCCCAATCAGTTTCAGCTTTATGACCACTGAGCATCTTGTTTTCTACAGTTTAAAATAAATATTTGTAATTATTAACATTCTGCACACTGCAGAATTGGTATTCAAAAGCCAAAGCTTTCAGTCTTTTCATGTTCCTCATGTTTGCTCAATAAAAGATGCTGAATTTGCTTACTGTATGCTAAACAATTCTTCACAAAACTCCAGATGTGGGTATAGTGTAAATCCAAATTAGTAATTATTACTAAAGCTGTGCAGATGAAGTGATACAACTGAAGTGGCTAGTTTTTACAAAATCAAAAACCAATCAATCTGTTTGCATAAAGTCTTGTGTCCAAGATAATCCATTTCTAAAGAACTTGAGATTTTAAAACTAGTGTTTGAGTAATTGACTCACCCATTACTCATGTTTATCAGTAATTGTTTAACATTTTTATTAGAATTATTAAATGTAAATTATAATCATTTTGTTGTGTTTTAAAACATTACACAGTAATTGTCTGCGCCTGTCATTGTTCACATAAAAATAACAATTCAATTTATTTTTCATAACTTTATTGCAGAAATAAGGCAACAGTAACATTTGAAATAAATAAATCTGAGTAAACATTTCACAATGTTAAAAGATTTTAAAGAACAGTAGAAAACAAAGAGCAGGAAGGTAATTCAAAGCCCAACAAGGAGACCTGCTGCTGGCGGGGTCATCAGGTCAGGTCAGTCACAAATGCCTAATAACTCAATAATCATTTTCAGGCTCTCCTGGGGAACATGTGACATCGGGGGAGAAATTTGTCCAGAATCTCAAAAAATGTACTTAGTCCAAAAACGTAAAGCAGAACCACTATTGTAATTTCATGGATCAGCATACAGAAACACTGTAATACCAGTTACAGCAGTTCTGATCATCACAGAACCTGATGACAAAGATAAAATCTGACTTTTTGGATTTGCCTCTCAATTGTCATTTCATGCATTGGTATGGGTAGTTCAATGGATTCAGGAAATGCAAAAATCTGGCATAAAAAGCCTATGGAACTAAAATATTTAAAACTCTTCACTTCTAATAAGTAGTAAAAGTTAGAGAAATCGGGCTTTATTCCTCAACCGCCACCTAACCGATAACAATGTCCATTACAATGAAAAGCCTGACACATTAGTCATACAACTAATGAAATCAGGCCTGCTAATGGGAGGAATTTGAGTCAAAAAGTGTAGAACAGCTTGTGTAGACTTTGAGTCACATTTTTTGAAACAGAGTAAAAATCTGAAAGACTTTACTCTTTCAGATTTATTTATCTGAAAGAGTAAAAACTTTCAGATAAATAAATGATTTAGAGAAAGCACACAAAACCTTACCAGCAGGTCATGTTTTGACTGGGCCTTTCCCCTCTGCCACTCAGAAGTAGAGTTATGCATCAATATGTTTGGATGTAAATGAGGTGGATGAAAAGCTCACATGTGAGATCCAAGCTCTGATCTGAAAACTATCTGGTAGCAAAAAATATTCCCAGAGATTGTTGTTTTGTCAGTATGCTCATATTGTACCTGATGCAGGTACAATATTATTGTGGATTCTCCTTAAACATTAAAAAGCAGACAATAGCCAGAGATGTGCAGTGAGACACCCAATTGGCATGTGACTCTTTTCCCCAGATGTTCTCAACTAATACCTAAGCTCACTGGCTGCAGGAGAATAAAGTTTTCAAATGATGTGCTTGTACTCACTTCTTCCCTTCTCTTGCTTATTCATATATACTGAAAGCAGCATTATGATTTTACTACAGCAGTTGATTGGGAATCTTATTTCAAATATGCAGTGCAGTAGCTGTACTGCATATTTGCAGTTATTTCTAAGGTAAAACGTCGAAGGCATGTCGAGAAGTCTCATGGTGCATCTAAAGTGTTTCAAACATTTCAAACATTCGAAGCGTCCAATCCACGTCCAAAGTTTTACTGGAGTTGGAAAATCTGAACTTTTGCCACTGGACGCAGAGTGTCAACCAATCAGAGACTCCGCTATAGGACGGTGTCCTGCAGGGAGATTTAGGCACCAATGTGGATCATCAGGTCTTCAAACTGGGCTCAGGTGAGATGAAAATAGCACTGAAAAAGACCAGGTAAAAGTGAAAAAGCAGCTAGGTTGTAAAGCTCACATCACCTCTGAATCATCTGGTGGATTCAAACACGCCACAGAGGAGCCTGATGACCACATTGTCTTTCTTTCAGCAGATAGATCTGTTAGGAAAGTATTATTAAGGAAACATTCAAGGCAGAATCAAATCAGAGACATACTCACAAATCTTTGTTTCAAGGCTTTAATTGATAAAGGGGAAGACAATGAGGTACAGTAAGTAAGTCATCGAACTTCTAACACAAAGATCCTCACTATTTATCCTTCTTCAGACATGTTTATAGATGCGTTAGGGCGATGTAGTATCCTTATCTTCCTCACCTCATCATGGGAAACAACCCATGAACTTTAACCTTTTTACATACCTCATGTGTCAGCTTCCACTTCAACCATTTATATGTCCATTGTTCTAAACCATTCTATGTCTGGAAATAAAGGTCAGCAGCAACAAATAAGTAAATGCTAATTCATATTAATGTAATCAATAAATGCAAAATAATTCCTATCATAATAAACCAAATGAGTAAATGAATGTATAATATATAACTACTAGATAAGTAAAGCAATGATAACAATGCAATGAGTAACGTATAATAATATAATAATGGTAACATTTTCCCAATAAGATTCAAGACTCCTCCCAAATGCACAAACATTATGGCACATTCTGATGTATCCACATAGACTTTAGAAATGATGAATCCAACAAAAACAAGCTGACCTATGCACACAAGTTCAATTAAATACTCCTGAATTTGGATGATAAAGAATAAAAGATAAAAAGGCATTTCTCGTATTGGTTTTGATGGATTTCACAAGGAAAAACTTTCTTTGATTTGTTGCTATGTAAATAGAACTTTAACATATGTCTTAAAGCTGCAACTCTAATTGTCTTTGTTGTGCTAAAATGATCATGCAGAGGCAGTAAATGTTCTGGAATTTACCAAATGACTCCCATTTTTTTTTCAGATGTGGAATTGCTTTAAATGATTTCAGTCCAGTGACTTCCCAAACACAGGGCAGCTCCTCCAACTGATATCCTACCCATCTCCTAATGATTGCAGGGCTCATTGTGACTGCTGGTTCCCAGCTGCAGGGCTATTATCTTTCACAGAAACTGATGTTCCTTCAAATAACATCCAGCAGTACACACATGCCTGTGTGTGTGTGTGAATCGAAGCAAATTAAAGTATGTGAATGCGAGGTCATGGGGGTTGACAGAGTCATGTTCCCACACAGCTATTCACTATCACAGGGCTTGTCTTCCTGTGGTAAGTGCAACATTAATAAAGCTTTAGCACAGCATCATTGCAGAGATGGAAATCTGGAAGGAAGGCAGAGGAGGAGGGGGATGGAGAGAGACAGAACAGGTGCTTCTTATAGAGAATAACTCTAGAAACATGAGTGATTGCAGGCCCTTATCAAGAAGAAGATAACATATATCTGTTGTCTGGAATTTTAATTATATGACATTTAATTTTAAGTTGCTATTGAATGATCAATTCAGTAAATGTCCCTGAGTTAATTGCTGCCTGTGTGTTGTTGTAGAATAGGCCAACATGCCGTGTACAGACTGTAGCTGGCAGCTGTTTCACTGGGCTGTAGCTGTGTGCAGGAATATGTGTTGGTAATGGGTTTATAATTGATAATTCTGGCCTGCATTCACCCATGAGGCACATTTCATGAGAATTATTGCTTCAGTACATTCTAAAGTTACACTTGTAGGTGTGTTCTTAACAGCAAAAGCTAAACAGAAGCAAACCAATAGGAAGTATAAAGTCAGTCATTAACCGTTTAACTGGTCTGGTCTCTTGAAGCACTTCACTGTGGATAAAAAGCTGGCAGCAATGGAAGGAAATCTACAAGAATGTGGATGGTCGCAGTCAGGTCTTCAGGGGTGTATTAAGAACGAAGTGCTCCCTATTATGTGTGTTAGTGCATGAAGAGAAACACGCTTTAGGGGGCCACAGCGCTTTGTGTCAAATGATGCACTTGGTCCTTTAGCACACACTGGATGCCTCATGCTGAGTGAAAACACATCATTTGGCTTCAGCTGAGGACAGTTTTATCAGAAGGGCCGACCCTTCAGAACAGAACAGGTTGGTAAAGCTGACAATAATCTGAGGCAATGTGTTGATGCGCAACTCACAGCACTCATGTGTTGCCCTTTACAGTTTTCAAGTTCTCCTTAATATGAAAAGAACTAGGAGTTGGTGTAACAGATGTCACTAGTGCCCTGCTACTCTTCCATGATCTTCTATTCTGCAGCCACTTCCTGACACAGTCCAGACGTGTGTGTGAGTGCAACATCAAGAGAAATCATGTGTTTCCCTGGTAGGATGGGGAAGCGTTGCTGACATATAAAAAACGATAACATGGAGTTCTGAGAGAAGAAAAGGCATCATGAAGGTAGAGATGTTCAGGTTTAACATCACTACTGCAAATATCAAGCACATACTCTAAGTCAGTGTATCTGTCTCATTATTGGTTTCCTAAAGCAGCTGCAAGCCAGCCACGTTCAATAATCTGTGTAAGTTGCTGAGACCTTAGTGAGCTCTGAATCCTGTAGAATCGCCTTTAACAGCAGCTCTTCATCTATGCTGTGGGTTCCTTTGTGTCTATGACAAAATGTGAAGCCGTGCAGTCAGTACTTTCAGCTTGGGGAGGATCAGATATAGTGTGGATTGGTGGTCCATGTGCAGTGGCTGGCTGGTAGCAGGGTTTGTAATGTTTCTTTGAACAGAGCTGTTTCACCACAGACCACATCACTCATCTGATGAGCCTCTATGGTGGGTAAAGTTAGAACTTTAAATCAGTTCCAGGGTTTGATAATAAGCTATGAAAACATATAAGCTAATTTTATTAAGGCACTGGAATTAAATGTGTGCTGCTTTATCGGCAAACTGTTCTTCCCTTCACATTTAATCCATTTCACAGTTTCAACCTTTGCCATCTGCATTATATTGATGATTCAGCTTTAACTTGCAGCAATAAATTATTTTCTTTCAACACAAAGCGAGTTATTATGGTCCAGTAAAATCTTTTCATACAAGCAGGAGACAGACTGAACTCATTAGACTACTGAGTTCTGAGAGGGACAGAAAGTGAAGGAAGTGATGTTCAGGTTTAACCTGGTCAGCAGCCTGAAGGAGACCCTCTTATGAACACGTTCAAAAACTCAAGCATGAACAATTAAAAACAGAACATTTTCTGGATCCCTGTAAATTAACATTGTGGTGTGATTTACATTAGCTTTCTCTGGACAGACAAGTCTAGTACATAATTATATACATGATCAGTGACGATTATGTACAAAGAAGACCTGCAGCACATTGATAAACACCTCTCCTTCAGAAAATGAGATTGAACAACACAATGACTAGAGCCAGAAAGCCACAGTGAGAGATAGATTAGCATACTATACAAAGATAACGCAAAATAGATGTCAGAGATTTTCAAAGGAACCCGTCTCTGGAAAGAGGACCATCTGCCTGGACCAGCTGGTTTAACACAGTGGTTGTTGGTAATTTCACAGCTTTACAAGGGAGTTCAAACAGGGTCTCACAAAACCTACACCCAGTGGAAAACAGAAACCACCTTGTGAAGATGATAAATATATTGGATCTAATGTTTATTATGAGAAACCTAGCAAGTTCAGCTTTTTTGCTCAGGACTTTTACTACATAGCTTTTTTCTATTATTATTTTCTCTTTTTTCCCCACACAGTTAAAATGATTCATGAAGTGGGCAGAAGGTTCATTGACTCCAAGTGACTTTTAATATTAACATCATCTTCAGCAGTGTGCAGTGATTAGTGCAGGTTCCTGGTTTGTAATCTCTTTGTATGTTCTCCTCATGGATTCATGGATTATTTCCTGGTAATCCAAATTCCTTCTACAGTCAATAAATTTTAGATTACCTGGAGATTCTAAGTGTCTATCACTAACATTTCAAAAGGACTCTAGACTAGTTGAACATGTTGAACCAAATATGCTGTCCTATTAACCTAAAAGACATATTTCTAAAAGAAGTCAAGGTGATGGAGGTTGAAGAGGGAAGCACACAAAATAAATATCTGGATTGAGTCAAACTGCCACAAAGTTTATACGTCCTGGTTTACACAAGATATTGGTTGGAAAAAAAACTAAACATGATCAGCTTGTGATCTGCCCTTTGCTGTATTAGCTACAGTTAACACACCATTAGCAGAAGCTAACATAAAAACAAACAAATTCAAGATAATGAATGGGTGTTTATAGTGTCAATGAAGCATCTTTGAGGCTTTGCACTAATGTATCTTAGAAAATATTTCGATCCTGATACTTACCTTAAACAGGTTGAGTTGGAAAATGGAGCTCTTTGCTTTCCTCATTCCCAAACATCAGCAGCACAAACACCTGCGATTTCAGCCCAGCCTCTTCTGTTCAGCCGTTTGGTCTTCCTCGTTTCCACATTTCCTTCTTTTTCAACAAACTCCGTTTGAAATTGAAAGGTTGTAGCGCAACGTTACTCGTTGCGCTACAATTACTGATCTGGCTGTGCAGAGCTAGCTTATTAGCTCCTCGCATGCAACTGTTGGGTACCAGGTTGTGGGGTTAGTTTGTTTTCGTTTTCAGCATCATCTACTGTCCAGCAGAGGGCGCCAGCGGTTCGGGTTTGTCAGGAGGGCGTGCTGACGGGTTCAACAGGACCCACCTGTTTGGGATCATCTTCATCACCCAGGAGGAGTATATGGGTGCGTTCACACTGCAGCCTGAAGTGACCCAATTCCGATTTTTTGGCAATTCCAGTTTTTTTGGAGGGGCCGTTCACACTGCCAGTAAATGCGACCTGTATGCGTTCTGCAGTGTAAACGGTAGTGATGGGTAAATGAGGCGTCATGAGGCGTTTCGACTCATAGCAACACTGTATTGATACTGTGTCGATACTGTGTCACTCAATACTGACACCTGCTGGACATTAAAAATTCCTACAGGCAACGTAGTGATTTGATGACCAAGTCTATACAATAAGATTTAAGTCTTTGTATTTTATTGAATATTATACGTTGTATTATGTCCTATTTTCAGTTACAGTTAAAATATATTTGATATACCGTCAATAAAGAATGTGAACATGAACCATAAAGTGAAAATTTAAATGAGTGTGTTTGGAATGAGGATGCATGGACTGTTTTTTCCCACACATTTTTATTAAAAAGTTTTTACAACCTTATGAAATGAAGCCTGTTTCGCTTTTTTTGACAAAACTTCTGCTGTAGAAAAAAATTAAGTAAACACTACATTTACAGCGAACCCTTGTTTTTCTTAGGGGTTGCGTTCCAAAAATAACCCGTGATAGGCAAAATCCTTTTTTACAGTTATTACACAGCATACACTCTACATTGAAACCAAAGAACAAAACCTGTTTTCAGGTCAGCGGATGTGCGTGTTCATCAATCGGGCCTTAATGTGATCCGTAGTCATGTCATTAAAGCGTCTCCTCCAAGCTGCTTTGCGAGATTCACAGCTGTATCTATGGCAGAGCGATGGATCTCATCAAACGAGCCTCCGGTCGGGTTTTGCGCTGCCTCTAGCCAGTTTTTTTTTTTTTTCTTTTTTTTCCAGCAGACATTGAAAGTTTCAGTTTCCATCTCCTGAGTGGCCAATCTGTATTAAACACCGTAACGTTATTGGCACTCAGGTAGCGCGGAGACTGTTTTTACCAATCATATGGTCAATCAACTAGCGGTCAAGCAGGGCGAACAACACTGTAGGAAAAAAAACTGCACAAAAAAATCTGCGAAGCAGCGATACCGTGAAAGGTGAACCGCATTACAGCGAGGGTTCACTGTATATGAAATAATTTATAAAAAGCAACTGAGTCATTTGTAGAATGGCTGTAGCCTATATCTGAGTTTATCTACGTGTATCTGGGACTTCATTCTCATGCCTGGCCTCATAATGCCTCAGCATTGAAAATGTGGATTTATTTAAATAAGACAGTTTAGTCAAACATATGCGACCTTAACCTGCAGAACATAATATGAAAGTAAACTAAAAGTCAGTTTCAGCTGAATTTGGGTTCAGATAGATCAAGTAGAAACTGACAAGAACCGGATGAAACGACAAAAATGAAAACAAATTTATTTTCCAACATAAGATCAAAATGGTCCCACTCTGCGGAAACATTTTGTTTGAAGCTGCTCCATAGATGACGCTGTAAAAGATCAAGAATTTGTTTGGCAAATGCTTTTGACAGATTCGCTTCCTTATAAACACAGTTTGGCATCCAGGGTCATTTCGAAACAGTTCCTGTATTGGTCACGTGACTTGCTGAAACCAATACGCGCACCGACACGAGTGTTGGTCTATGGGCTTGATGCATGCGCCGGTGCGTCGGTGTTGCTGGACCCATCACTAGTAAACGGGCAAACGACCAGAAAGGTGTAGGAACGAGTCTGTCATTGGGGGGGACGCATATCGGAAACCTGACAGATGAGTAAATAGCTTGAGCAGAAATGTCAAACAATTATGCCATCAACACATCAGTAATGCGTTACTCTAATCTGACCCTTGTTTCAGTAACAAGTATTCTAACATGTTACTATTTACAATCCAATAGTCAGATTAAAGCTATGCAGTATAATGACTGTCATTCCAGGATGAACACTCACTTTAGCATTTGCCTCACAACTAGCAAGCTAAATACTCTGGTAGCACAGAGCCGACCAGATTCTGATGTATCTTATTGGTCAAAATGCATTGATATAAATTGACTGGTAATTGAACAGGTTCTACTTATTTCTAAAACCAAAGTAGAAAACAGCTCATAAAATAAAACACAACAGTTTTAAACTCAATACAGCAATTTGACCAACAAAAATAAAATCTAAAAAAACAAGTTTTGTTCTTCTTGAACATCTCTCTACATCAGTGCAACAGTTTGATCTACAAAATAAACAAAAATTATACTTTTCACGTCTAACAGACACCTTAGCTCCTCACTGTTAACTCAGTCTCACTTTCCAGCCCTGCATTCAGTAACTTACCAAAGATCCATGAAAAACACTGAGGCAAAAAGACTAAATGTTTTTTTTCTCCTGTCATTTTCAGCCGCAAACATTTAACTAAAATATCTACAGATATGTGTTTCTGTCTCTGCCTCCCTCTGACTCTCTGCAGCCTGATGTTCCTGCATGGATTCATGGATTTACAACAGACACTACAGTGATGTACAGTGTCAGAATGTGAACTAAATATATAAAAAATATTTTTATCATACAGAATGAGAATTTAAACTTAATTTTCAGATGTATACATTATTATACATCTCAACTCTATTTAGTGTGTAGCAAAAATTTTCACTAATTTATTTTTAAACCTCTCCTCAAGCACTTTTTAATTGTCTTCTAACCATTAACCTTATGGTGTGGAAATAATGAAAAAATATTGAAACGTTGAAAGAAATCAACCAGACATCAGTCTCCTCCTGTTCTCCTTTCTGGTTCTATTATAATTAATATAATTTTTATATCTTCACACCCTGAAACGCCAACTGGCTCTCCTATGTCTTCCCTGACCTGCTCCTCTCATAATAAAATAGTTTAGTTTATTTAAAAATTAAAAACAGTTAATACATATTTCAATAAACTAAATGAAGACCTCATCAGAGCTTCTTCACCTTTCTTCAACATCATTCTAGCCCTGCTGTTCTCCTAAATATATAATATAATATAATATATAAACACATGTTAAGTGGTCGAGTATGATCAGGTGTTGCTCACTTTAAATAATAAAAAGGCTCATTTTGCTGCTGTTTCAGTCTAAATCATTGTGACTAGACTAGCTAACTTTTAAACAAAGTTAGCAGTAAAATTTTGGACATGTGACTATCCCAGAATTAAAACGGCTTAACCTAAAAGATTTAGTTCTATATATGAAAGTAAACTGACAACAAGATGTTATAAACAAGCGATATTCATGGCAACATCCCTGACAGACAGTTTACCTCCTTCAAACGGAGTTTCTGACTCCGTCTGCTGCTGCCTTTACTCTGAGCCGTTCAGAGGGGGGAGGGGCAGGAAGCGCTCTGCTGAATGCGCTGTTGTGCGCCTTCAAAATAAAAGCACGTGAGTGGAAGATTTTAAAATTCTTCGCAACTGCAGTGAAATTATTGGGGGGAACGAATGTGGCTCTCTCCAATATTGGGGGGGGACATGTCCCCCGCGTCCCCCCCGCTTCCTACGCCTATGCCAGAAAGTGTCCCACATGCGTACTAGAGGGCGCAATAGCGTCAGCGTTCTCAGTGTTCTGCCAACTGCCATAAAAAGAAGAAGTGCTCAGTGTTTGCGGAAGTAAACATGGAGGCTAACGGTGGAGCTTAGCTTACATCAGAGGTTCCCAAACCCCCTAGGGGGGGCGCCCTAGGGGGTTTGGGGGGGTGCGGGAAGCCGTCTGGATGAAAAACAAAAACAAAACATGAACACTGTATGCGCTGGATTTTTACCTTAGAATGGCCAACTCTCTGTTATTCCTATGTCAATTTGATACAGTAGAGGCTTCCACACTTCTCGTATTTGTGTCCTCTGTCACTTTTATCAGCAGTTAAAACTGTTTAATCCGTTGTTAACATGTTGTAACCTGTTTTTCCGAGCCGCCTTTAAACGCAACATGAGCGCTACGACCATAGACATAATATAAGCATAGACGCCTCATGGACCGCTCCGGCGCAGGAAATACGGCGGCCATCTTGGAGCGGTATACCCTCCTACTTTGCTCAATCAAAACAGCAGAAGATGCCTCAGCACTGAGGGATATTGTTGTTCGGATCGATGGATTATTGATGTGAGGGCTCCACAGACAACATTTCACAAGTAAGATGGACATATTATTGTGTATATATTGTGATTAGAATATTACTTTACTGTATTTATGTCCACCGGCGAGATACCAGCTAATATTAGCTACAGTGCTTGGTGTAATACGGGTTCAGCCCCGCTATGAAGGCTAACTGAGATTCTGTTAATCTAAAAAAAAATAATTATTCTCTAACATTGACTTAGATTATCTGACACAAGGGCCTATATTAGAAATGAAACAATATAACACATATTATAAAACTTATATTATGTGTTATAACATTCACCGGCAAAGTTTACACAGGTGGTAAAGACTATTATTTATATTCTTTCAC
The DNA here is from genome assembly GCF_051168715.1 of Poecilia mexicana. Lineage (NCBI taxonomy): Eukaryota > Metazoa > Chordata > Actinopteri > Cyprinodontiformes > Poeciliidae > Poecilia > Poecilia mexicana. Next base: position 1,278,707 of record NW_028263379.1, on the reverse strand, counting down.
TCTGTCAAAAGTAAGATACATCCTAAATCTTCCGTTTTTGTTTTGAAAATTTCCTAAAGACACGATGTGAGGAAGAAGAGGGAGAAATCTATAAAGAGAGACGGATTCACTGCAGCACGGATGAATCTCACATCGGATTTTGGACTCGTCAGCTGAAAAACATATTTTAGTTTATATATATATATATATATATATATATATACATATATATACATATATATATATATATAATTCACTATTAATCATTATTTATTTGTGCCATTATTAATCTTTATTTATTAGTGTTTGTATAGTTATATAAATATATATTGATATTACTAAATAATTTATTAAATAAATTATGAACGGCTGTGTGCTTTGTAATATGCTCTTCATACATCGATATCAGAATATTCCATTCCTATTCTATTGTTATAGCCACTAAGCATATTTAAATATGATGAACTATGTATTAAAAACATACTTAAAAAATATAATTGTTTATAAATGTTGCTTTGATAGATGTTTGAATATGGTTTACAGTAACAAAAAAGTGTGTTATGATCGATTAAATCCGCTGATACGTCATTGTGCTGCTAAACACATAACGCTGAGTGGAGCGGAGTACCGCTCCAAGATGGCCGCCCTAAATCTCGTCAGCGACAATTGGCGAGAGCGGTCCATGAGGGTCTATCCTTATATTATGTCTATGGCTACGACGCTCGCGCTGGGCTTACGCCTGTGACGGAGACCTGCTGCCATAGACATAATATAAGGATAGACCCTCATGGACCGCTCTCGCCTGTTGTCGCTGACGAGATTTAGGGCGGCCATCTTGGAGCGGTACTCCACTCCACTCAGCCTTATGTGTTTAGCAGCACAATGACATATCAGCGGATTTAATCGATCATAACACACTTTTTTGTTACTGTAAACCATATTCAAACATCTATCAAAGCAACATTTATAAACAATTGTATTTATATATGTTTTTCAGCTGACGAGTCCAAAATCCGATGTGAGATTCATCCGTGCTGCAGTGAATCCGTCTCTCTTTATAGATTTCTCCCTCTTCTTCCTCACATCGTGTCTTTAGAAATTTTTCAAAACAAAATCAGAAGATTTAGGATGTATCTTACTTTTGACAGAGTGAAAGAATATAAATAATAGTCTTTACCACCTGTGTAAACTTTGCCGGTGAATGTTATAACACATAATATAAGTTTTATAATATGTGTTATATTGTTTCATTTCTAATATAGGCCCTTGTGTCAGATAATCTAAGTCAATGTTAGAGAATAATTAATTTTTTTAGATTTACGGAATCTCAGTTAGCCTTCATAGCGGGGCTGAACCCGTATTACACCAAGCACTGTAGCTAATATTAGCTGGTATCTCGCCGGTGGACATAAATACAGTAAAGTAATATTCTAATCACAATATATACACAATAATATGTCCATCTTACTTGTGAAATGTTGTCTGTGGAGCCCTCACATCAGTAATCCATCGACCAGAACAACAGTATCCCTCAGTGCTGAGGCATCTTCTGCTGTTTTGATTGAGCAAAGTAGGAGGGTATACCGCTCCAAGATGGCCGCCGTATTTCCTGCGCCGGAGCGGCCAATGCGGGGTCTATGCTTATATTATGTCTATGCCTGCTGCTGCTGTTCGGAGCTACGTAGGTTTGTGTTAGAATCACGGCAGCAAACCAGCAAAACGCAAAGAACTTTTCACAGTTTTCCCCTCCAAACTAACCGACTGAGTTGAGTAAAGCTGTTGGATGCAGGTAATGTTAGCTAAAAGATGACTTGCTAATATCAATACAGAACCTTAAGCTTAACAAGCACCTTGTAGGCTACCGATGTTGGTGTCTATGTTCAGCTACGTACATTCATTTTGCCCCCAAAAAAGTCGATGCCCCCTGTCACACACGTAGTTTCAACCAGACAGCCATTTGTAATCCATAGGGGGGGCGCAGAAAATGTTTGGAAACCACTGGGGGGGCGCAGAAGAAAAAGTTTGGGAACCACTGGCTTACATATTTGAAGTTGCTGTCCGGCCGGAGCAGCATATTAACAACTTAATCCTCATATAATCCGTCATGGTTGTTGTTTTTCTTCCCGCTTGCACGTATCAGGACGCAGAATAGTGAGATTTGTTGAGCATCAGTGATGTTCAGTTCGGATGAATGCGACCTGAACGTTAGGTCGCATTTGAATCAGATACGTATTGGATATGGGTCACATTCGAAAAAGAATCTGACCTGTGCTGTTCACACTGCCATGAAAAGATCGGATACAGGTCGCATTATGTCAAAAAAAATCTGAATTGGGTCAGTTCAGGCTGCAGTGTGAACGCACCCTATGAGCAGCGGGCTTCCAGTACTTCTCTGCCAGAGTGTTTGCCTTTTGTGGTACACCAGCCCCCTGAGTCAAAATTTAGAATCGTTTCTTGCTCCCTTTGTATTGTTTTGACCAGTCTCTTTGTGACTCTTTTTTCAGGATGCCTTCAAGTGCCTCTGGGAAAGTTCCTCGAGTCCACTAGCCCTGGATTACTCTTTTCGAGACGCCGTGAGTTTTACTCATTGGAAGCCCGAGTATCACTACCATCTCTTCTGTGAACTTACCTCCAACAAGTCTCTGGCTGGAAGTCCGCCTTGCTGTTCCTTTGTGCCCTCACCCTGACTTACCTGTCCGCCCTCCAGCGCCACGTCCGTCCTCGGCCTACCAACGTTCTCATCACAATCTCCACAACTTGGTACCAATTCCCCTCTGCTGATCCAAAACCTTCAACGACAAGTAAGCCATTAAACAATATTTCCAGGTGTTCGTAGTTTCCCACCGTCATTGAACTCACCTGTAAATATTGTAAATAAACTAATTGCATTTACTTGTCCTCTCCGTGAGTTTCTGCATGTGGGCTCGAAACATTAAACCCAACATGACAGCACCATGTACACAAGAAACACTGATCATAAACATGAAGATGTGGTAACAAGCAGCTCACATTTTTACTGTATTGTTTTTGCATTGGAAATAAATGTTTCTCAAATAAGACCCAGATAGGATAATACTAAATTTAGCATTAATGAGCAATACCTGTGTATGATAATGCATTGACTTAAATTTATGAGAGTTATCAAAACATTTTAAGATATATTTTTGCTAAATATTTTGGTCCATATTAGCATAATTTAGGAAAATATATTTATTACATTTCCAGATCCCATATCAGTCAAAGGCTGGATCAAAAACTAGTGTCTTCTGGTAAACAGAAGCCTAGCTTTTTCTATAAACATTTATTACACTCTGCTTTTGACAAATCTGACCATGCAAGACTGAAGAGACTAATGGGATTGCACCATATGGACCTGCATATTGTGCACATTAATCTTGAGTCCTTTTTTCTGTTTGTTTTTTACAGAATGTATTGATTTTCTCACACAACAAAATCTCCCCTAAGCTTTCCAACCTTTTCTATCCACCAGACAAACAAGGAAAGAGTGAAAAGGAGCAATGGAAAACATTTCGGTTTGTTGTTTTCCTCCAGCCCTGGAGGCTTGCCTGGTTTAAAGGGAGGCTGGGCTGTCTCAGACCTTTCTGGAGAAAAGGTAATGTCGAAGGTAGCATTATCGGCCCCTGCAGGCTCCAGACTGACAACAGACAGCTGAATCCAGTGCTTAAGTAAAACACTGATGTCTAATAGTAACTGGCTGTAAACATCAACCATCCTACTTGTCTGACACTTTCTGAGCTAGAAGAACAACACGCTAGGGGCTACAGGAGTTTGATGTGAGGAAGAGAGTGGTTCAAAGGCAGAACGTTCTACTGATTCACCTCTGAGACCAGAATCAGGGGGAGAAAAAGCAGACTCACTGACGATCAATCATGCCTTGTATATAAGTCTTTTTTTCAGTATAAAGTGGGAGAAATGAATATTTTCATCGAGGGTAAGAGAAGAAATCCCACTTTTCTCCCCTGTCTGTGATCCTTCTTATGGGCTGTCTGAAATAGAAATGAGCTAAAGCAACATGCTGAAACAGACTTTAGCCGAACTGAACAGCAGCTGCTTTAGCTGTTGTGGTGCTTGGCCAGTTCGCTGCTATGAGTTGCTTGAAAAATGCATCTAAAATGAATCCACACAGATTCCAGTTTATTCATGCCAGGGCCATCTAAAGTTCTGCAGTAAAACCTAGAAATATATCAATCTTCTTTAGATACAACCAGAGCTAGCTAACTCCTAATTGGTATAAAAGCAGTAATAGGGACATGCTTAGACTTAGGATTTGAGTTTCTGTAAAAATGTTTTCATGTCTATGTTTATGCAAATGTCTGTGACTGCTTGAACTATTAGGCTGTGTGGTCTGAGTGCCATTAGTTTCAAAGGTGATGAGGAATAAACATCCAATATAGAACAAAAAAAAAACTTATTACATTGTAGCAGTATAAATACGTTCTTACTGTGTATTTCTAATATAGTATCAGATGGTGTTATTAGAACAACATGTTTGGTCACATCCTTTAGATTTCATTGCAAAATGAGCCCAAATGTGGGGGAGGGTCTGAACATCCCCTGCTGCCTCCTCTTGTTGTGTGACGTTGCAGGGGAGTGATGGCTGGTAATGACTGCAGCACCTGCTTCCCTCCTCACACACAGATTAATCTGAGAAAGGAGGCCTCCTCTGATAACACATAACAACTGATGATCATTTCAGACTGCTTGTCAAAACAATGGGAGGTATATATATAAACATGGGCAGACACACACAACCTTCCCATTAGTACAGTCTTTTCTCTTTAAATAATACTAATGATGTTTAGGAGGAAGTCAAGTGACAGATGTAGCATGCAGTAGAGATTGGTTTGGTGTTTGTTAACTATCAGAGCACTGCGATTTCTTTGGGAGCTTGATTAAACAGGATACACACCCTGGAAATGTTGTCAGTTCTTCACACCTATCATATTATACCATGTGAGTGATATATAATATGGATCTGTCTTATGAAGCTAGCTACTGAGGTTTCAGTTAGGACCAACATACAACATCCACATGTGAGGAATCAAACACAGGGAGAGGTGGTGCACACCAGCATAACCTATAAAAAAACATCCACAGTTGACAGCAGTATTAAACTCAATTGCAACATAAAACATCAAGAAATACATAATTGGCAATTACTATAGATTTAATGAAATAAAAACATGCTTTATTAATCTAAAAAGAAGAAACTATTCATTTAGAATTTTAAGTATTCAGGAACAGATGCAGTTTCTCCATCAGAGTTCTCAGCAGTTCATAGTTTACAGCTAATGAGTTCATCATGTGCAGAGTTCAGTGTGGTGATGTAGGACATAGTTACTTTACATTTTTGCTCAGACTGTAGTGTTTTACAGAACACTGTCATGATTACTACCGTCATTTATGATCAAGTCCAGTAAAACTGAACTTTAACACAGAAGGCAGCAGAGTTCTATTTCTGTTACAATTATAGTAAAAACACAACAGTGTAATGAAGTATGGATTTCCACAGCAGGAATTCCTAAAAAGTACAAAGCTTGTAAAAAAGTTTGTTTTAGAAGAAGCTACAAATTCTGCTTTGTCTGTGTTTGTGTCGATGATGTCGATAAGGAATGACAACCTTTCTCTCTTGCTCTCGGTGAAGGTGGACACTTTTATCCTCTGCTCCCTCCCTGCCCTGCCTGCTCTATTTTTGTCCTGTCTTTTTATATTTTTGGAGCCTTTCTTTGCACATCATCCAAATCTACAAATTATGGATCTGGTCAACCGATCTCTCAATGCAATTGATAAAATTTTCGACGAGAAGTCTGGGCATAGGAGAGCCCTCTTGTCCTGCAGGGACACACCCAGCGGGATTCACCCTGGATTTATTCATGATAACAGGATTTCTGCTGTTTGGAGCTTGTGGATTCCTGGATTATCGACAAATTTGTGACGGATTTCGCCGAACTAGCGAACACTCAGATTGTTGGTGTGAACAGAGACGAGGACTCTACAATTCACTAACTGGTTGGAATCAATCTTGGAGAAGTTTGGTTTAGTGGAACGACCAAACTAATTTGGATGATTGGGAACTGAGATGTATCGGAGAGACTTTAGGGAAGATTGAAATTCATAATCTTCCCGACCTAAGACATTCTGTTTATGAATTGGCTTTCCCTGTGTGGCCTTGGAAGGGCTGCATATTTCTAATCTCCTTGAAGATATATAAACACAACCCTCCTTCCCTCCTCACCCCCTCCTGTATCCATGGAGTTGAGAAGTTGAATGCTCCAAAGGACATCATGCCTTGATAACAACACCTCTATCGGACTTTGCCAGGAGGCTCAGTAACGTGGTTTCATGGCCCTGTGACGTCACCACCTTCACTCATGTCTTTGTTTTGCCGTTTGTTTTGTCTGAATGTTGCCTTCTGCCCTAATGTGTCCTTTCCTCTTTTTTGTTTTAGAAACTGTGGAGTACTCCCTATTTAACCCAGAAAATTAATATTTTAGTTTTCTAGTAATATCAGAAATTGTGGAAAACGCACTATTTAGATCAATATTATACAGCCCAGAAATGGAATCAGAATTAGAATAACTACGAACTTAGAATCCAGAAATATTTAACAGGAACAGTCACTGCTTAGTTTATATGACTTTTAACCCAGAAAAGGATTTAGAACAAACTTAGAATTGTGGAGTACTCACTTTAACCCAGAAAAGGAATTAGATCAGTCACTCTTTAGCTTATCTTATCAGAAACTGTAGAGTACTCACTATTTAGAAATGGAATTAGATACTTAACAACCCTGAACAGGAGCACTTCATACTTTAGAACATTAGATTTGTTTTCTTTCCTCTTTTTTCTTTCCTTTGGTTTGTTATTTTGTTTGCATTTCCTTTTAACTCATGTAAAGCACTTTGAATTGCCTTGTTGCTGAAAATGTGCTGAAAATGTGCTATATATATAATATTACCTTACCTTACCTTGACAACAAAACTCCACAGCAATGCCTCTTCCTCCTTCGTGGAGGCCTGCAGGCATTTCTGGAGTCTGTAAAGTGCTGGAGTGAGGTGGAAGTTTTCCTTCCAGTACACCAACAACCTCAGACCTCATCCTGATTTGTTCCTTTTTCTTTAGCAGTTGAATAGTAAAACTATTAGTGAGTTTCTTCTTCTATATTTACAGGATAACTTCTACTTTCAGTATCTGACTGTTAATCAGTATCACTGAGTGGTTTTCACTCTGTGATGTGTCATTGGGCAGGGCACTCCACCTGCCTTGGCTGGTCAGAGGGTGGAGGTGATCAGAGGGCTGATGGCGTCGGTGTGTGGCAACTTCATCTCTGTCAGATTGCCCCATGGCAGCTGAGGCTACTATCCTGTAGCTTTGAATGTGTGCGTCAGTAGAAATGACAGATTTTATTATAACGTATCCAGAAAAGCTCTACATATGTCAGGTACCATTTCATTTGATCTCATTTTGTACAAAAGAACAATGAGAGACAAAATAAAAACATTGCAATGTTGACATTGAATTGTCAGGGTCTCGAGTTATTGATTTGATTATTGATACCAGTTTCATTATTATTCTGTATTCCTGAGTTTCTTATTTTGATTAGATTCTGTTTTACTTTCGTTCAGTCCTTAGTTTTTCCAGTTTGTGTTTATTCCTTGTGTCTAGTTCTTTGCTTTTCTTTAGTTTGTTATCTCCTCTCACACGTGCAATCAGCTACTAATCAGTCACCAGCAATCAACTTTGTCTGTATATAAGTTTTTCTTTTTCATTCTCTCACCACTGAATGCTTATGTCAACCTCTGAATCAACCCTTGCTCTGACTTGTGTTTTCCTGATTCCATGAGTTTTACAGTGTTTTTCGGACTTCCATTAAACAAGAATGATTCTTCCATATTGCTGTGTGTGTCCCGATCTGCCTCTCACCTCACAAAACACGGCATCACATCTGTGGAAAAATTTAATAACTGACTATTACAGACAAACTTGAGATATTTTACAAAGAAAAATGGGCAAAATTTAGTGTCTGGGTGTGTGAAGCTGGTAAAAACATAACTTGAAAGATTACCACTGTAATTGCAAAAGTTCATAGCAGTATGCTATTATTATGCTATTGTATTATTCTAAAACAATCACACTAAGATATGAGGTATGGATATGACGACATGTGGAAATGTTGATGAATATTGTAAAGTACTGTTGCCTAAACTGAAGCACTAGGCAGTAACGGTAATTTATCCTTCCACTTTTATTCTTTATTGTTTGTTTCTAATGAAGGCATGTACATAGTGCTGAATCAATATGTGATGTAATAATAGGGCATCACATTTTTTCTTCTAGATGAAAAATGGCCAATGTTGATGGTTTCATTTGATGCAGTGTTGCAGTAATAAGTGTGCTCAGAGCTCAGTGTTTCCTGAGTTGTCTGCCTTGTTGCTATTGCCACAAATGTCACCACTCCTGAGGAACAGTTGGATGATCAATGGAGTATTTTTGGTGTTTACATAGTTGAAGGGAAAAAAAAGCTTTTCAGGCATAGCCAGTTTAACCAGTTTAACACAAGGGATGTTTCAAATGATATTCTTTTTGCATCTGTGTTTTGCTGAAATAAATGTCAATTAGAATCTGAGAGTTCCAGACTGGAAAGAAACTGAGAGCAGCTGCCCACGCTGCTCATGTTGTAATTAAAGAAGATGAGAATGAGTATGTAGAGGAAAGAAGAGGAACAGCTGTGTGTGTGTGTGTGGGGTGTGTGTGTGTGTGTGTGTGTGCGTGCGTGCGCATGCGTGTGTGTCTGTCTCTATATAAGTGGGAAAAAATTATTCTATGGCATTTTGCATCTTGTGCATTGCTCCAGTTAAACAAAACCATCCCAGCATCTGTCCTGTAGAGTAAAACTCTCTTCGCTTCTCTAAAAGCTTAGTGCAAAACTTATTAGTAATGTCTAACCACACAGTTTGTTCCTGATAAAATTATTTTCACATTTTCATAATTTACATGAGCCAATTTCATGCAAGATGGTGTAAAATTCCCTCTCAGAAAAAATATGTCTTTTACATCATCTATTTTTTAAAGTTTTGCTAATTCTTTAGACTACTTGTCTAAAACCAGGACAACATACAAAGATTAAGTCACATAGCTTTGACAATTTACTCTGTTTTAAAGATTATTGGTGGGTTATTATAAGATAATAATCTACTGCTTACTTGAATGCCCTACCCTACAATGCCAGTATTGTGTCACTTGACCTTTGTTAAGGAAGAAATTCTAAATTGGTTAACTTTGGAAAAAGTCTGGCTCTCTCTTCCTCTGGATCCCAGGTCCTCTCGGCGGGCCACGTGTAGCCACAAGGAAAACAACAGCAATGCGTGTTGACGTCACAGAATTACAGAGTTTAATCCAATATAAGACAATGCATAAATTTACAAGTAAGACAATGCACAAACTTACAGAAGAAACTGCAGAACAACGGAGACATACATTCATTTACCTGACATAAATGGAAAGAAGAAGAAAAGCAAAGACGTGCAAAGACATCTTTGGAGAGTTGCAAGAGCAAATCTGATTTGTTACTTCTGTGTAGAAAGTTTTATCCTCTTGTATTTAATTTATTCAAATAAGGTGTATCTTTGCTCATCCAATCCAGGAGCTATCTCTGACCCTCTCTCAAGCCAGAAACCCCTGCCGTGTTTACGGCCTTTCACAGATGAGTGTGAAAAGCTACAACTTCCACTGTATTGTTTTCCCACAGACAAAAGGCAGTTCAAACGATCCTAGCAAACCATCTGCTGGAACTACAGGTAACATAAAGGTCAAAAAGTCAGAATACATTACTAAATTCAAAACCACAATTATGGCATTTGAATCAAGACATGTTAAGTTTTAAAACTAGCTTATTTTAAATTTATTTTCTCAACACCTTGCATGCACAAACTTTAATGACAAACCATTCTTAATGCAAAGGCTTTAATAGCATTGGCTCACCATCTGCATATCAGCTTCAGTTCTTCTGGGAAAACTGTGTACAAGGTTTAGAAGAGTGTTTGTAGGAATATTTAACTATCCTACCAGGAGAGCATTACTGGCTTGCAGGCTCCACTACAACTCATTTCAAAGGTGCTCTATCAAGATAAGGTGTGGATTCTGTGCAGACCAGTCAGGTTACTCCAGACCTTACTGTGGCAGCAGGGGCTCACCACACTTGACACAATGCAATCAGATGAGCTGGTCTCCTGAAAACTGTCAAACCAGCAGTAGGGATATTTATAGATCTAAAGAAAGCTTTTGATACAATAAATCATGAAATCTTACTTAAAAAATTAGAACGCTATGGAATTAGGGGAGTAGTTTCTGACTGGATGAGGAGTTATTTAAAGAGCCGGAAACAATTTGTGAAATTGGGAGATGTGGAATCTGATTGGCAGGAGACTGTCTGTGGAGTACCACAAGGATCAGTATTGGGACCAGTTTTATTTAATCTTTATATAAATGATATCAGTAAAGTGTCCAATGTATTAAAATGTATCTTATTCGCTGATGACACAAATATTCTAGCCTCTGGCGACAATTTAGAGCATCTTCTCTCAACAGTCACTTCAGAGATTAGTAAGTTAAAGATATGGTTTGACCATAACAAATTATCCCTAAATTTGGACAAGACGAAAATCATGGTCTTTGGGAACTGTTATAAAAATACTGAAATCCAAGTTCAAATAGAGGACGTAACTCTAGAAAGGGTTTTTGCTAATAAGTTCCTCGGTTTAATAATAGATGAGTCTAATAATAGATGACAAAATCAGTTGGAAACCTCATATTAAACATTTACAGAGTAAACTCAGTAGAAGTATATCCATATTGGCTAGAGCTAGACGTGTATTGAATGCTAAATCACTTCATATTCTATATAACTCTCTGATTTTACCATATCTATCATATTGCTGTGAAGTGTGGGGAGTTAATTACAAGAGCTCTTTACATCCGGTAACCGTCCTACAGAAACGAGCCATTAGAATCATCCATAATGTTGGTTATTATGAGCATACAAACCCACTCTTCATAAAATCCAGAATTCTCAAATTTGACGAGCTTGTAGAATTTAAAATGGCTCAATTTATGTTCAAAGTATCTAAAAAGTTGTTACCTGAGCACATACAGAGCACGTTTTCTGAAAGAGAAGGGGGGTATAACTTAAGGGGTCACTCAAACTTCAAGATCCGCAATTTTAGAACAACAAGAAAAAGCTTCTGTATTTCAATTACAGGTGTAAAGTTATGGAACAAGTTACATGAAGATTTAAAACAAAGCAATAGTTTAACACAATTCAAAAGAAAGTACAAAGAGGTAATTTTCAATAGATACACATACGGGTGATAGAAAGCAATAAGGTGTGTATTGCAGATAACTTGGTGTAAGGGTTTAGAAAGACAAACCAGCATAAAATGGGAAAATGTATAGGTAAATATTAGTAACTGTTACTTCTGACTGCCACTTTGATTTTGATTTTTTTAATGACAGTAGGACTCTAAAGTTTCAAGTGTTTAGGGGGTAGGAGTTTATAAGTTCTCACTTCTTCCTACCCCATTTTGAGCATGATATGTTAACTGAAACAAAAAAATCTGTATTTTCTCTTCTTTCTCATGCACTTCTTGTTACTGTGCACTATTTTATTTTTATATTTGTATCATGTTCGAATAAAATTTCATTTCATTTCATTTCATAAAAAATTTCATTTCATTTCATTTCATTTCATTTCAAACCCAGAGTGGTCTACTGTGTTTACCATGAAGAGAGCCATGACTCGACACTCTAGAAAACACTGACTGATACAGGCCTGGTGGTGGCATGACTTACACCAACGCATTGACACTGTTGTTGGTGACGGAAGACCTGAATGGAACTTCATAACCATAGAAACCTATTTCATGAACTTGTTAGTCAGCCCATCTGAAAGCCACATATATTAGAAATCCATAGCTACTGGACCATCAGAAAGCTGCTGACCTTGAACCTATGAACGTCTCTCCTGCTGCTTCCATTCTGTGATTTTACATGGCCTCCCACTTTGTGGATGTGTTCATGTCGTTCTCTATTTTTTTTTCACTTCACTTTGTTCCAGTGCCACAAAATGCTGACATAGGAAAACTTAAATTTTATGTAAGGTCTCATGACACAGACAGCATTGTAACAATCTGATATCCACTGCAGTCCTGAGAGCAACTCAGTTTTTAACAACTGTTATTCAGAAGCAGTCTGGAAAGCTAGGTGTTGTTTTTTTACACCTCCAACCAGGGAAATGATTGCAACACCGAAACTCAATTATTTGGAGGGGTGAACTGATACATTTGGCAATAGAGTCTATGTTCCAAACAGTGAACAAGTGTTTTTGCTATTCTTGAACAGTGCTCAGAAGTGGAAGTGGAAAGAAATGGATGTGAGAATACTTACCTGTTACAGTTTGATAGATTATGATTCATACAAAACCTCTTCAATATAAGTTAGCAATGGTGAGGACATATGACTAATGGATGCACTATTCACAGTATCATGCTTTTATGACCTGAGTTCCTTTTTAGAGCAGCATTAATTAGTGTTTAAATAAAATAGAGTATTATATTTTAAACCTGTAAAATCTAATCTGATTAGATAAACAGGACATTTATTAAGATGCTTTGTAACTCCTGTACAACCCTTCTGCTGCTGTTCCTGCTAAGAAACTGTAATAATTTCTCAGTCGTGCCATCGAAAGTTTGTTTCAGGAAGTGTTGCAAAGTTAAAATTAAAAGACAGATTCTTATCCTGCTGAAGTGCACTCACTACTTTCCCTGGAGAAACACAGCATACTATTGTAAACCCTCGTGGCATGGTGGTCAGTTGGATTAGATATCATATAAGTATGGGATTAGTATCACCGATACTTTAAAATAATAAATTATCATTGAATAATTTAGTGATTCACCTTCAATTAGATTATGACAAATATAGGACAGAGATTTTAGGTAAATAAATTGTTTTTTCATCAACTAACTACAATGGAAGATAATTTAGTGATATAGAAATAATATAACCTTATGATCAAATCAAACCACATTTTATTTGTATAGCACATTTCAGCAGCAAGGCATTTCAAAGTGCTTTACAACAAACACAAAAACACAAAGTCATGCAACATAGAATCAACAATCAAAACATTACATTAAGTCAAGTGCCATCACTAAATTCGTAATTGATTACATTTCAACTACAACTCTAAACAGGTGGGTTTTAAGTTGAGATTTAAAGGCTCTCAGTGTTTCAGCTGTTTTACAGTTTTCTGGAAGTTTGTTCCAAATTTGTGGTGCATAGAAACTGAATGCTGCTTCTCCTCGTTTGGTTCTGGTTCTGGAGATGCAGAGCAGAACCAGAACCAGAAGATCTGAGGGGTCTAGATGGTTGGTACAGCAACAACAGATCTTTAATGTATTGTGGTGCTAAACCGTTCAGTGATTTATAAACTAACAACAGTATTTTAAAGTCTATTCTCTGAGCTACAGGGAGCCAGTGTAGGGACTTTAAAACTGGTGTTATGTGCTCTATCTTCCTGGTTTTAGTGAGAACACGAGCAGCAGCTTCTGGATCAGCTGCAGCTGGAGGATTGATTTGTTAGTCAGACCTGTGAAGATGCTGTTGCAGTAATCAATGTGGCTGAAGATAATGTGATTTATTACCTTCTACTGCACATAACTGTTTATTAGAATAACTGAGTTTGTAAGTGTAATCTGCATATAACCCTTTTTTTCTTCAATAGTTAATATTCATATTTATGGTTTGAGGAATATATCTTTACGCAAGTTCTTTTATGTTGAGTTTCAATAAGATTTTTTTCAGCTTCCTGAAGAGATAATAAAACTGTGCTCATGGGGGAATTACAGTGATTAGAAAAAAGCAGAATTTCTGAGTGCAAATATTAAAAAAGTTATGGACTCATGTTTTCAAACTGAAAATGTAAGCTCTTGATATTTGACATTTTAGTTCCTGCATGGATGGTGGAATGAGCTCTGAGGAAATGTGAGTCATTTGTTGAACATATGGAAGAGAAACTAAACAAAGGCATGGATCTAATGAGGCTATTATGGATCTGATGCCAATGTTCCCCTTTGTATCAATAGTATCAATATTTAGATCGATATGCCCAGCCACAGTTGTCTGTACTAGATGACAACCATGGCCTGTACGACTGCTTGCCAGACATCTTCATATTTTCCTTTTCATCTCATAAATCTGATATGCAAACAGGTTTGTGAAAACTTAGGAGAGCCATGTGTCATTTTAGCTCACAGAAATAGGAAATCTTTCATTCTTTCCACTTGATGGAAATGTCCACATTTAGACCATAATAATACTTGGGAACAGGTAAGAGAAGCAACTAGGGCTGGAGAACTTTGACCTGCGTTTTAAACTCTCCATATCCCAATCTAATCTAGCATCTACAGGGTAGCAACAAGTATGTGAAGGATTCAGGGGCCAAAGCAGCTTGCAGGAGATTACATTTCTCTTCAACTAAGTTGTTTTCCATCAGCAGAGTTGTGAGTGTAATTGCAGGTTGAATACAAATCAAAAAGTAAATGTGGATGTTTTTAGAAACCTCACAATCCTCTGATAGAAAAAAAAGCATGAATAATGATGCTGATGAGCTCATGCTGCAGCTGCAAAATAGCTCACTTCGTATTCATTTGTCACATTTCACCTGCTAAATTTAATTTATTCTTCAAGGTTTAACCTGAAATGATTGAAGCTCTAGTAGTAATTGAAAAACAGCAAATGGTTGGCAGATTAATTAAATAAGATCAAATCAAAACCTTAATGTTTATTCAAAGAATGTAGTTTCAGACATTTATAAATTAGCTTCTTGTAATTATATTCATATGTGTCAGTATTACACAAACCATACTGACTTTAACTACAATGTCTAGTTTAAAAAACATGCTTCTGGATAGGCGGTTTCCAAAATCCCCTTTAGGATTGTTATTTTTATTAAAATTAAATTTTAAATAACATGTTTGCTATAACAAACAGTTCAGCTTTATTATTATTATTTATGACACATTGTGTCATAATCTAATGATCAGGGGATAGCTTATACGGCTCATTTGTTTGTCAAGCGTAATTTAGCCAGATCTTTTGTAAAAAGAAAGAGGGAAGAAAACAACGATGGTATCAGGTCTGCTTCCATGCATGAAACCTAAATAGTGTCACTGCAAGGCATTGTTAATGCGCTTTTCCACTAGCCCTCCTCTAACCTGTACTGTCTCGGTCTTCCTCCATTAGCAGACCCATTATAAAAAAAAAGATTACAACAATGTATCGCGTTATGGGGTTGAACCCATTGTAAAAGTAACGGGGTTGAACACTCTGGCTGGCTTAACAACAGTCCAACGTTCAACCCGTAACAAAACCACCATTTTTGTAACGGGTTGAACATTATGGGGTTGAAGATTTTCACTAAAAGTTGCTATAAGTCCACATCAGCTACAGTATGGAGCAACATATGATATGATGAAAACAAGAAATGAATATACTTTTCAAAGACCATTCTTTACTTTTTCCCAAACAACAATGAATATCATTTATGTGTAACAGGGTTGAAAGGTTGAGCTTGACGATGACGATATTTGGGTAACAAATAACCAGATATAGGTAAAAAACTTTCCTAACACTTAAATCTCTTTACAGTATGAGAAGGAAGAGACTTCAGTGATGTCACTTCCAGGGTGCTGAGGAAATTGGACTGAACCATTATTTATAAAAAGGAGGAATTAGTTTGCTGTTACGGGATTGAACAAAACTTGAGGGACAGGATTAAAAAGTGCTATTTTATATATAATTCATGTATTTTTTTCATATTTCTTTTATTTAGGTTAAAGTATACCAACTTTTTTTTTATAATGGTACAAATAATTTGCAGTTATTGGCTATTTTTATTTGTTTTATGTTCATTGAAAGATGAACATTGGTCAGTGGGGACATGCTCATTTGGCTGACCTCTACACTTCAGCAACCCATAAAATTTTTTAAAACATGATTTTTAAAATAGATTTGCTTGTTACATTACCAAGACACATGGATATTTATATTTCTTGATTTTCTCAAAATATTTTGTTTGCATTATATGAAAATCTTTGAGATAAACCTGTAGGACACAAAAGGCACCGAATTCAGAGAATCACCAAGCTCAGAAGAGCACTATAATGCAGCATCTATATAGAAAGTAGCATTAATTGGGTCTACACAGCCTTTCTGCATTTCTTACCCAACCTTTGGACTAATGATGGCTCCAGAGGGAATTCTAAAAAGAAATTAAGTCTCCTTACTTAACAGAATGGTTCACAAAATGTATTATTTTATTTATCTATTTATTTCTTACCTACATAACATAATTAGTTGCAGAGTTTGTGTTCAATTAATATGTTATTTCTTACCTACATAACATAATTAGTTGCAGAGTTTGTGTTCAATTAAAAAAGTCCATATGGAGTATGTGAGCAACTGTACTGACGTTTACAGAATAATTGGGCTGCAGTGCCCAGATGTGAGGTTTTTGTTTCATATCCACTTGGAGAACTCTAAGCAAGAAGCAAAAAAACAGAGTTTATAAGACAATATTTAAAAGAAAAAATGGGTGTATAGACCATAATCTCTAAAATTTCTATAAATTGAAGTTTCAGTGTGGTTTTCACCGTAGTTTCAAAAAATTGCTGTGGTTGTTTCTGCACTGCAGAGCAATTTGTTGATTCTTTTCCTTCATTTGTCTTTATTGTGTTCAGGTTGACTTGCTGCCTCAGACCCAACTTGGACCCTACTATCTGAATGTCGCAGGAGAAATCGAGACTCATCAGACCAGGCAACATTTTCCCAATCTTCCCATAAGCCTTTGCGAATTTTAGCCTCAGTTTCCTGTTGTTAACTGACAGGATAGGAGGAGCACCTGGTGTGGTCTTCTGCTGCTGTAGCCCATCCAACTCAAGATTTGACGTGTTGTGTGTTCAGAGAGGCTCTTCTGCATAACTCAGTTGTAACGAGTGGATATTAGAGTTACTGTTGCCGTTTTATCAGCTCGAACCAGTCTGGCCATTCTCCTCTGACCTGTGGCATCAACAAGACATTTTCACCCACAGAGCTGCTGCTCACTGGATATTTTCTATTTTTCTGACCATTCTCTGTAAACCCTTGAGATTGTTGTGCGTGAAAACCCCAGTAGATCAACAGTTTCTGATATACTCAAACCTGCCCGTCTGGCACCAACAACCATGTCACATTAATCATTTTTCTTCCTGATTCTGATGCTCGGTTTGAACTGAAGCAGGTCATCTTGGTCCTGTCTACATGCCTAAATGCACTGAGCTACTGCCATGTGATTGGCTGATTCGACATTTGCATTAATGAGCAGTTGGACAGGTATACCTGTCAGGACACAACAAACTGTGCACTTGAAGATTAAGGTTCAGGCAGCATAACCATTGCTGAGTGTAGCACAGATATACAGTGTTTGTAATTGCTTGTAACAACTTCTTTCTTTACAACAAGGCTGAATGTGATGGTGGGGTGAGAATGTTCCATATTCTCAGATTGAGACTAGGTCAAGGAAACTTTATAGTGTAGAGATGATGGTAGCATTAGGATGGTAGGAAAATGTGCAAGGTAACCTAGGTGAAAAAAAAGTATACTTAAGTATATTTCAAACATACTTACATTTGTGAAAGTACATTTTAAGTATACTAAGTATTAAGTGTACTACTTATACATATATCTGAAGTATACCAATTTTGAAATTTTAACTTTAAACACACTTAAACATAATTGTACCAAAATACACTTTTAATATATAAAATAAAAGTATACTTTAAGTGAACAAAATATATATTTGCCCAACTGTAAATATACACTTGCTCATATTTAAAATATATTTAAAATATATATTTGTGTATATTTTAAAATATATGCTCAAAATAGATTTTTTTAAAAATTCACATAACACTACTTTCAATTATTAATTTCACTGTTTTAAATTACATCTCAGTGTAAATTTTATGATAATAAAGTATGCCTTTTTTTTTACTTTCTTTATTTAACGGGGAACACCATTGAGATCCAGATCTCATTTTCAAGAGGGACCTGGGCAGAAGTCTGCAACACGCAGCAACCTGATTACAAAATAAAACTAATTAATACACATGCAGAAGAAGTTTGTCTTCTGGGCACCTATAAAGTACTTTCATGTAAATTTTAGCATACTTTTTAAGCACCTAAAAAGTATGTCTTTTTAGGTGCCTTAATAATCTTACTATTTTTGTAAAAATTGCAAATAATAAAAAGATGATAATCATGATGTAATGTTGTTTAAGAACGTACCCAATCCATTTTCAGATATAATGTAAGATCTATAATCAAAGGCATTAGCTCCAGTTTACACTCCAGACCAGATGGTGGCGGTATTGCACACTTTCATTAAAAAAACAAACAAAAAAAACGCCATAAAGATAATAAAAAACTTGAACGCAGAGAAGATAACAGACGCTGTTCAAATTCGCCATTATTACTCGCATAATATTGCCTTAAAAGTAGAGAGGGTCTTGATAATAGTTAGTAATTTTGGTAAATTCAAGCTGGTGACGTCCTAGTCCGAGTTAGACGACAACACAACTGGACAACAACCGATGGAAATGAAATGTGGTAGGAGCCCGAAGGACGAAGGCTGCTAATGTGTTGCTAGTTGGTGGTAAGTTTGCTTATTAATTATCTTCGTTTAATTATAAACAGTGCAGTAAAGATATATAACTTACATTGGTTTCATAAATAATTATTTTATCAATGTTATTATGACTTGTATGATTATTACTATAGCAATCATTCAGCTTCATGTTATAGCTGCCTGGAGGCTCTGTTTGTTGCGACTTATACTTTTATTCATAAACTGAACCTGGTTTTAATTAAGCTCCATAAGACAGAGAGACTTTGATATTGCGAGGTTGTTGTTATAACTTGTTCATCAATGTTTTTATCTTCAACATATGTTTGCAGTCTAAGCAAATGAAGATGAAAGATGAAGCCAGAGAAATCAGGTGTTAGAAAACCTAAAGACTTTCCTCTCAGAAGAGGCTCTGACTCCACCAGATCAACAACCAGCTCTGAGGATGAACCTCCACATCGTCTCCATAATGTAATTTTTTATTTATTTTTTTATTTTTTTAAATGAGCAGCTAGCTACATTTTCACCAACAAAAACTGGTGTGTTAATAAACATGATTTGATTTAAATATAACTGGAGAGAAATTTTCCCCTTGTTTAATCTAACATTTCTCTTTCATACATTTTATTTGTTGTTGGCTTTCAGGGCCCTGTGATGGACTGGTGACCTGTCCAGGGTGAACCTTCACCTCTCATCTGATGGCTGCTAGAGATGGGCACCACCAGCCCCCCTCACCACCCTGCAAGGACCATCGTGTTCAGATCTTGGATGGAAAGCTTTTAAGGTAGTTTGTCTCCTTAAGTCCACACTTAAAACAGCTTCATAGTTATTGCCAACATCAACTGATTCGATGATATTGCTGACTATTTTTTTCTACTTCTAACATAAACAGGCAAAGAAGTCACTCAGAAATGGTTTTTCGACGCCAGGCATCCGGTCCCAATCATCATCACTTCTGATGATGTCACATACATGGCGAGTCCACAACGACTTGAAATTGTATGCTATTAAAATATACTAAGCACAAAAAAAGTTATTCCAAAATAGCACAGTTTAAGTACATCAATCAAAGTATGCTAAAGTATGTTAAAATGTAGTATACTAAAGTATACTTTTTTTTTACTAGGGAAAGTTTAATTTACATCAAATTTAGACGTAGTTAAAATACGGTTTAACAAATTTGCCACAATTCAGCCATTTTAACACAAAGCCTTTGGACAGTAGTCATTGGACAGGAAGTAAACTTTGAGAGTCACGCAGTATGAAATCTACTGGGATGGAATCCTTCATCTATCAGACTATTGCAGTTTATATCCTCACAACTGATTAGCTATAGCTATTCATATTAATCTTTGTTATGTGTCGGAAGAGACACATAATATCATTCTGCATCAACAGAATGATAATACAGCCAGATGGCTGCGGTCACCACTGTCAACTGGACATTATCAGACTCATCCAAAAGAAAAACAACTTCCTTCAGGAGTTCATATAAAATGCCCACAAAATGTGTATTTTGACAAGACCAAACTGTGACAGTTACTTTATTATTTCTTCTTCTTCCTGTTTAATTACTAAGCCATTTGTGAAGAGGTTTTCTTTCACTTCGTAGGTTTAATTATCTTTATTGGCAGCTGTCAGTGGATATCCTGCAAGCTGTCAAGCAGAAAACAGCGAAGGCTTAACTTCTGCTTTTATCCACTGCAGTCCCACTCTTTAACCACACTGTTTCACTCTGGGTCGCTTTTAATGAAACCCTGGCAAGATGCAATAAACACATTGTCAATGGAAAACACCATCCAGCTGTCACTCACTCTCTGCTTCTCTCCATTGTGTTCATTGAGTTCCTACTCTCCTCTGCTAGTTTTTTCTCCATCTCATCCAGTCTGGATGTGAAGCAGCAGCAACGTTTATATCTTTATAGTGCAGCATTTAGACAGACGCCTCTGGCTCACACAGAGCTCATGCAAACACTGCTCCACTCTGACTGGAGATAAAATATGCCTTCATATGCTAAATAGAGTTAAAGGTAAATATGTACCTACAACATAAAGTACATACTGTAGTTACAGAGATATGGTAAAATGTAAAGAAATGTAAACCACTCCCTGTGTGCTTTTAAGCACAGCAAAGGAAGCTACATATGCTGTAATAAAGTAAATTAGTAAGATTTTCTTTATTAGCTATGAAGGAAAAATGTGAAAAAGGTTTTAATTTTCATGAAAAAACATTCATCAAAGGTAGCTTCACCATGTTTTTAATACAGATGAGTTTCTCTGTATTGCGTGAAACAAGTTATTTTCTCTCAAATTATGGTTGCACTCATAATAAATGTGTCTCTAACAAGGCATGATCATACAAACATGCAGCATTGTTACAAAATGTTGCCCACATTTATTTCTGCATCAACAGAATGATAGTACAGAAAATGTCTGGTGGGAGTGAATCCTTATTATATTACATTATGTCTTTGAAAAATATGAAACATCTCCTCACCTCTAGGCTTTATTTATGCAACAACGAAAGAAAATCAGCTGGTAAGAAAAAAAAACTAAACTTAGAAAACACTTTTTTAAAAGAATGTTCTTCTTTTCTTTTTATTATTTATAAACTAGGAAATTACTTCCATCTTAAGAAACAACAAAAACATTTTCATGTTTTTATTCCAGAGAGCTGTCTGCAGAGCTAAGCTAAAACCGTTAAGGACAGACCATCCTGTGTATATCTTTTGCTGTCTTGAGTTACTATGAATATGAAGCTATGCTTCATAATTTAAATTAAGATATTTTATAAAATCTAGGAAAAAAGATTCATTCTAGTATTTAGCAAATATAAATATTTTTGGCATTTGCATCGACTTTCCTTAAACTGATCCACACAGGAAAAGGAAAAAAAAAACAACTTCAGAGGGAAGGTCTGCAGCTGCATCAGCAACAGCTCCAAGCATCTGCAGGAGCTGGTATGGACATCAGAGAAGATTGTCCAAGTACCACTAATGTCACAACAAGTCACCTTCCCCTGAGGGCCCTGCAGAGCCGGCCTCATCCTCTGAGTTTACTGACTGGTATCACCAGGATCCTGTTGAACTACAAACAGCTTGTATACAGCTTGTAACTGATTAATCACTGCCTCTTCAATTTATTTATGTACATATGATAAAGATGAAGATTCTTTGAATGTGTGCATCTTGGCTGTACTTTTTTTCTGTTGGAGTTTTAAATACAAGAATTCACTGGTAAAATAAGAAGCATTCTCATTTTATGAAACTCAACCCATGAGGTCATCTGTTTACCAATTTGTCTTTAAGGTCAACATTTAGAGCCTTTTGAAGAGCTCTGAAGAGTTCTGCAGACTTCCTCCTGCTCTCTGCCTCCTTCATATCTGCCTAATGTCAAAAAAAGGAAATAGGCCACTAGATCCAGCCAACTACAGAAAACATCAAATAAATAAAATTGATGAAGAGGGAAAGGTTCAAAGGTATGGATACGCACTGCATGTCACATAGTCCACCACTTACCAAAGAGGAGACTGAATGTCTCCATGACATTAAATGTTGACATGAATTAAGTTTCCAAATTAAATTAGATTAAAATATATATTTTTCAGATCTTAAGTTTTATCCAGCATTGAGTCTCAAAAAGCATAAAACTCTTGAGGCCTGACTGACACTAAGAATACAACTAGCAACATAAATCACACCACAGAAAACAAAGAAAGCTTTGGAGTGAGAAACACAAACCATATGAAAATACATTTCACTTTCAGACTCATTAAACAAATATCACACTATTTATGAACTATATTACTACATCTAAAAACTATAGAAATATATCACATATTTTATAAGCCACTATTACTCTAATCAAACAGAAGTTTGTTACCATAATACCACAAATAATGACAAAATATGTGCTTTTATTTCTGCACTGGATTCATGAAACAGATTATACTAAATACATGCAGACAAAAACACATCCATAAAGTATAACAGATGCAGCAAAATAATTTTTTTTAGTAAGGTGGCAGTTGCCTTCTCTCCTGCCAGAAACAACAGATGCAAAAATGAACATAGAGGAAATATTTGGTCACACAGAGACCTGTACTGAGCTGCCTTTGTATTCTTCCCCTTAGAAGTAAACAAAACGTCTCTCATAGTGTATGTTCCCTGTGTGAGTTGCCATAGTTGCTTTGAGCAACTATGGCAACTCCCCTCCCCACCTTTCACTCGCACGTGGCGCTCTGAGACATGCGCAGTGGTTTCCTCTGAGCGGCAGAAGATGTCTAATTGTCAGTAATAGAATAGCTCTGCATAAATCATCAGAAATGTGATGGGTACAGCTAACTCAGCAATGCTTCACTTTCACAGACGGTGGGGACAATGTCTAACTTTTTTCGTCACTTAGAAAAGAAGCTCGAAGAAAGGTAAGCTCTGTTGACGGGATGTTAGCAAAGCTAGCTGTACAGAGACACATAAGCATTAGTGATGAAAAAAAGTTCTCACTCACTGCACTTAATTATTGTGCGGAGGTGTTGACTGACTTGTCGCATATATGGGACAACGCTGTGTCCAAAAGTCCTCAATATAGTGATGTGGCATTCAGGAACAGTCCGATTCTTCTGAACGGCTCTTTACTTAGAAAATAGGACTGGAGTGTCACTGAGAGCCGTTCTTTGTTCTTGTAATGCTCTGCGTACACTGCAGTAGCTCTCATTATTATATGTAATTATGTACATTTATATTTTTTTAATTAAAAAATAAATAAAACACAAGAACGAAAGAGCACACAGAGCATGCACATTGCTAATGCTCTATGATTGTTTTCATTCAAAGTGGCAGCTGTAATGTGTGCCATGGTGTTAGACTACCTGGCTTCATATAGCAGGAGAGAGGTTGAAAAAAGTCACGGTGAGCACCTTGTGCTTGGTTACTTCTTGCTTGTTGCTCCTTGGTCAATGTTCGTAGTTGAGCGTTATTTACGCTCAACTACGTAATTGCTATGTTTAATGGTGCAGATAGTGATGGTTTCTGACATGAGCAATATGGGCAAACACTCAGGGCGTTATCTTTTTAGGGATGGCACGAGACCACCACAGATTGTAGCACAAAGATGGAAGCAATATTGGTAAAATTCATAAAATCTTTAATATCTAGGTGTTTTTATGGGAATATGGATCTTTGAGATCAATTTGAGAAGCAATTTTGGTCATACTTCACCATTTTATCGTGTCATGTAGCGTGGGGCGCTGGAAACTATCCAACAGCTGGACTGACAGAGCAAAAACGATCAACAATTTCTACTGTGCTGTGAGACTGTTTAAGGAGAAAAGCATTAGCTGAGTGGAAGCTGTCTGCCTCCTGACTGCTTCTACATTTCCTTAAGTCAAGTCTGCACACTTTAATGAACCCTTAGTAAGTTTATCAGAGTTCATTTATGGTGCTATGTAAAGTGATGGCCTAACTTGGATGGTTTCTCTGCAAACAAGGTTTTATCTGAGCATGAAAGACATGAAGAAGAGAAGGGTTCAGCCCAGACAGGACATTTTTCACCAGCTCTGATGTAAATATCTGGAGAACAATGAATATGAGTAAATTGATTGAACTGATAGATATGGGTTGGAAACTAACATCAGGATCAAATGAATAAACTGTCCATTATGTCTCAGACTCTAGTAAACTTCAGTTTTTAATACTAAAATATTTGTGCCTTTGTGGAATATCTGTGAATAGTTTGGTGTCACAGATCAAAAACTACTAGGCACGATTCCGATGTCTGATTTTCTATGAAAACCCTTTAAAAAAAGAATTGGGTTAAAATTTGACGAATTTTGACTTTGAAGCACTTTAATAAAAAAAAAAAAAAAAGAACTAACATATATATATAATTTTCCCTGGAACTTACACGCCAGTTTCATCTAACAAATTTCCGATGGGAATTGTAAAAACAAACTACTTTTCCTCATCTACATGTTGACATAGCACCAAGCAAAAAAAAACAATTGGACAGATAGGATTTGCTTTCCTCTCAGCAGCCTGTAAATAGTGTTTAGCAGTGAAGGGTGAAAAGTTGTCCACTGAGTAGCTGCTGCGGCTCATCAAAAAGGCAAATCAAGCCTCAATTTCAACATATTTGTTGCATCTCAGTTCAAACAGGATGCATAGAATAAACAAATATTGGTCAAAATTTCCATTTCTGACAAAGCCTTGGTCCATGCAGGAGTAACAACAGCCAGCTGCAGAGGTAGATCTGCATAAACTCTGGAATTTACTGTTATTTGGTCAATAATGTTATTCTCAGACTTGAGGCAAGACCTCCTTTTGTGTGTCAGGAATTTTGGGTTTTCATGAGCTGTATGCCAAAATCATCAGTATTAAAACAATAAAAGACCTGAAATATTTCAGTTGGTGTGCAATGAATCTAAAATACATGACAGTTAAATTTTTATCATTACATTATGTAAAATAATAAACTTTATCACAATATGCTAATTTTTTGAGAAGGACCTGTACAGGAAGCAAAAAAGAGACGCAAACAAACAGCAAATAAAATGCAGCAAACAAAAGAAAAGATGCAAACAAAAAGTGCTGATCAGCACTTTTTGTTTCCGGAAGTGCTCCAGACCACTAGAGGGAGTCGGAAAAAAAACAGCTGTGTCCAAATTTAGGTTCTGCATCCTTTAAAACGGTGTTCAGAAAGGCAAAAATATTTGTACTGTGTTACACTTAAAATTACACAAAATGATTTTTTACAATGTTTTTAGGCGAGAATGTAGATGTATAGATCTGAAATATCTGCTCGGTTCATCAATAAATCACTTAATTACAATATTGCTCCGACGTTTTCGGAGATGTCTGCTCCCTTTGCCAGCTTTCAGCTGGTCGGGCGCTCCAGGTTCGGTACACCGAGAGGGAACCCATGTCTCCCGGAAAATCGTTTTAAAAACTCCCGATAGTTTTCCCCTATGAACGGAGGTGAAACACAGATATTAAGCCAGGTAATAGCTGCAAATTTTTTTGGTTCACTAAAGTATTTAATTTATTCCTGAGCAAATGGGTTTGGCTGATTAACCGTCTATGGCAGGGGTCCCCAAACTACGGCCCGCCACGTCATTTGGTCCGGCCCCCTGAACAATGCCGGATCCGGCCCGCCTCCTCATACCAGAGTATTCAGTGTTTTTTTTTTTTCATATATTGTATTTTCCGGTTTATATGTGGATTTTTCTTCAACCACCAGGGGGGTTCTTGAGTAGATGTGAAACTAACTTTCCCTCAATGGAATATATACTAGTCAGTCCCGGTCACCTTTCACTCACGGTTTTTTCCATTTGCATTCTGGGTAAAAATCTATCTAAAAGCGCGAATGTGCCGTCGCGCATCCCCCCACCCCACCTCCACCCGCTCGACAGTTTCAAAGACAGAACAGCTCCCCCCCCCCCCTCGACAAGAATTGTCTAAGGTTTCTTTCTCCAAAAACTACGACCGGCCCCCGACCAGAGAAAGTAACAGCTATGAGGCCCTCGCAGGAAAAAGTTTGGGAACCCCTGGTCTATGGTATAATGTTGCCATTTGGCAACACATCATTTGAAGCCCTTCCACACATATACAGTACCTCCAATTTTACTATTTAGTACACTGAAAGAGAGATGAGACCCTAAGAAAACCAATAGCAGTGTTGAAATTTGTCACATGATTTTCTGCAGAGACATTTGACATCCTTTTCTACAGACCTCTTCACATGGCGGGGCCTCACCATTTGACTCCTCAGAAATCATGAAAAAAAGTATTTTTATGACATTGTTTGACTGGAAAAAAATACACACTCAACAATAAATGCGGTAAGTTCACTATTCTGTCATTCATTGTGCTCTACTTGATTATTTAATGCTTATTTGATTTAATGATTATTTAATTATTTAATAAACTTGAAATGTTGATGTTGCCGTATGTCAACACTGTACCATTAGCATTACAATTGTATTGTTGGCCGGGCGTATAATCTTCTAAAGTTTGCTATAACAAGGCATCTTGTGAGTCCTTTCGTATTGCATATGAATATCTTTGTTACTTTTTTTTTTCCATTTACATCATTAATGTAACAATGTTTTACAATTTATTAGGAAGAAAAGAATCTAGCAGTTCCTTTTCATGGTAGTGAGGATGCATTAGGATTTAGTGTTGAAGAAAATGAGCAGCTTGCAATTTTGCAATAAAAGTGAGGATGGTGAAGACTATGAGCCAACAATGAGGGTGAACGTGCAATTATGTCTTGTGTGTTGCATTAAACTGGCAGGTTCATAACATACTAAGGATATTTTTGTTTTCTAGGTCCACTTCTTCACTGGAAGCTGAGAGTAATTGCCTCATCAGCTTCCACAAGCAGTAAGGCAAAGACGGCAGGATCAAGACACTCAAAACCATTATATCAATGAAATATGCCAATAAATTAAATTGTTTTTAGCTTTCAAATTAGTTTCATTGTTAACTATTATTGCTACTGGAAACTATTTGGATTTAAGTAAAGGTTTTACAATAATAAGCCAAACTCTCTTGTTTTCATTAGTTTCCACTATGGTACAGTGTTGCCAAATGGCAACGTCAACAAAAAATAAAAAAAACATAATATATTTTTTTAAATTTGTCATTATTTTAAGTCAAAAAATATCCCAAACATTTTTTTCCCAACTTGCATCACTATGCATACCATAGAGGGTTAAAGCTAAGCCTTCAAACATAATAGTTTTATTTAACTGTAATGTCTTACTTCCTGAGATCTGGAGAGTATTTGAAAATTAATAATTTGCTTACATTCCTTGCAATACATGTTTAAACATTTTAGAATCAGACAAACAGATTTCCTTTTTACTATGTAACAGCCTTTATTACAAAAGGTGAAGAATAATACAAAAATAAAGAGTAAAAAAACAAACTTAAGAGTCCGTTTTTTTTCCTTTGCCGCTCTGTGCTTCACGTTGTCACGGTTGCTAAGCAACATAACGCCGAGATGGAGGCTATGCAGCTAGCCGAAGGCTACAGCTTCTCTCTTCTGGTCGTCCATATTCGTGGCCTTCGAAGGACCCGTCTTCCGTAGATCGGGCCGTTTCTCACATAGACATAATAAAAGGACAGACGCCTAATGGACCGCTCTCGTCTTATCAATATAGATAAATATAAACATAAATAAATAATGATTAATACTGAATGATATTAAGCTATACATGTTTAGCACGCGCACGCACACACACACACACACACACACACACACACACACACACACACACACACACACACACACACACACACATCTAAGGTTTTTTCATGTTTTCCAAGAGCTTAAGAGTGATTGGGTCCAAAATCCGATGCGAGATTCATCCGTGCTAAGACATTTCCCCCTTCTTTCTCACATCGTGTCTTAGGGAAACCTTCACAACAAAAACGGGAGATTTGGGAGGTATCTTACTTTGACAGAGTGAAATAAATAATAGCCATTGCCACCTGTGTAAATTTTGCTGGTGAATGTTATAACATGTAATATTATGATTTTTATAATATATATTATATTGATTCATTTCTATAGTAGGCTCTTGTATGAGATAATCTAAGTCAATGTTAGAGAATAACTGAAACTTTTTAAGATAATCTCGGTTAGCTTTCAGAGCGGGGGCTTAACACCAAGCACTATAGCGCTATACCAGCTGATATTAGCTGGTATCTCGCCGGTGGACATAAATACAGTAAAGTAATATTCTAATCACAAAATATACACAATAATATGTCCATCTTACTTGCGAAACGTTGTCTGTCGAGCCCTCACGTCAATAGTCCGTCGATCTGATCAACAATACCCCGCAGTGCTGAGGCATCTTCTGCTGTTTTGGTCGAGCAAAGTAGGAGGGTCTTTTGTTTGCGTCTCTGTTTTTTATTTGCTGCATTTTATTTGCTTTTTGTTTACGTCTCTTTTTTTTTGTTTCCATCTCTTCTTGTTTGCTGTATTTCATTTGTTTGCGTCTCTTTTTTTGTTTGCATGTTTTCTCTGTTGCTCCGCATTTGCACCTGTCGGCCACCGTAAAAATAACTAGCAGAGCAGGAGTTTAAAATTAACTAATCAACCACAGCTGTCTTTGGGGAGCGCTTATTAATAATCGTAAAATAAATGTAGAGCTGGAAAACCTGATATCATAACGGACTGAATGTTCTGTTTTTAAAGTAATCTCTGCTCGGCTTGCAGAGCGCAGGCGGTTGCCACGGCAGCGGGTGTGCTTAAATGACAGAGAGTGAAAAGGTGCGAGTGGATTAGAACAGTGTTTTTCAACCACTGTTCCGCGGCACACTAGTGTGCCGTGAGTGATCGTGAGGTGTGCCGTGGAAATGATTCAATTGCACCTACAGTACCGTATTTTCCGGACTATAAGCTGCTACTTTTTTCCTAAGCTTTGAACCATACAGATTTTAGCCTGGTGCGGTTTTTCTGTGTATTTTTCTTCAACCACCAGGGGGCTCTCTAGCAGGAAGTGAATCATTAGAAGTCAAAATTGTAAATCAAAGAAGAACGCGCTAATTTTCATTTACAACAACCACATGCTAGCAACAGGCACGACGGAGAAATGTTTTCAAACTCATATGATGCCGCTTTTAAGTTGAGGGCTGTCGATCTGGCAGTACAGGAGGGAAATAAAGCCGCTGCACTTAAGCTTGGTGTGAACGAACATAGACATAATATAAGGATAGACCCTCATGGACCGCTCTCGCCTATTGTCGCTGACGAGATTTAGGGCAGCCATCTTGGAGCGGTACTCCACTCCACTCAGCGTTATGTGTTTAGCAGCACAATGACGTATCAGCGCATTTAATCGATTATAACACACTTTTTTGTTACTGGAAACCATATTCAAACATCTATCAAAGCAACATTTGTAAACAATTGTACTTTTCAAGTATGTTTTTAATACATAGTTCATCATATTTAAATATGCTTAGTGGCTATAACAATAGAATAGGAATGGAATATTCTGATATCGATGTATGAAGAGCATATTACAAAGCACACAGCCGTTCATAATTTATTTAATAAATTATTTAGTAATATCAATATATATTTATATAACTATACAAACACTAATAAATAAAGATTAATAATGGCACAAATAAATAATAGTGAATATTATGTATATATATATATATATATATATATATATATATATATATATATATATATATATATATATATATATATATATATATAATCAGTGATTCTTGAGAATAGGGACAAAACAGGTCCTATGGATAAAGCATGAAATTTGAATAAAATATACACAAAATATATTTTTTTCAAATATCTAACTAAACTAACCTGGGTCATGTGAGCACAACAATGTAAATATATATTTTTTTTTGCTGAATATTTTTTTATTTTAAACATTGTAGTCGGTGGATGATGCCTGTAAAAGCCCTTGTCCAGGAGCAGAACTCAATACATTCTTATAGTTTAAAATAATTAAAGAAATACTAAAATTATATATTATGACAATTAAGTATAAGTAGTCATATAAATAATTATAAAAGTATCGATAAATTGAATTAAAAATAATTTTTAGATATTTTCCAACTCCGTTGAAATTTGTCCTTAGTTTTTGTCAACACCATCAGAAATGAAAAGAATGTAAAAAAATCAGGCATTATTGGGGGGCACCAGAACTTCTGAGGACCCCATGACGTTGTCTTTTCTCTTCCTTTGCTAGGAGGGCTAGTTAGCTCCGGTTAGCTTCAGTTATTCTTTAGTTTTTTCTTCTGTTTTATTCCTAAGTTGTTTGTCACAACCATGATGTGTCAACTCCATAACTGACAATTTACAAAACTTTGATGAAATTTTGCGAAATAAAAGCTTAATTTTGGTATAATGTAAAGATTTCATGGACCTGACGAGCTACAATATGGCCTCCTTCAGAATAACATCATATAAATTGAGGTAGTTTGGCATTTCGTCAACTCCGTCAGATGTCAACTCCGTCAGAGTTTTTCTGACTCTTTCAGTGAAATTGTTGTCAAATCTCACTTAATTGTGCAACTAATTCATTTTAATGTATTTTACATGAATTGCATTACTTCACATGTACCAAGTTTTTCATTTTACTCACAGTTTGTCACCACCTTCAGTTCTGTGTCAACTCCGTCATGCACTGTCTACTCCATCAGATGGACTTTTTCTTGTTTTTTGTTTTAAATAATATTTATTTTATTTCTTGAGAAGCATTTGTCTGTAAATTGAGTAAAAATATCACTAATGGGATATTTTAAAAATTATTTTAGATTTATTTTTGTCAGATGGTGATGACAAAGTTTTGGGTCAGGTCGATTAAAAATGTAATTTTTAAAAAAAAATTTGCAACTGGGAGCCTGTACCTTAGCATCTTCATATTTTCTAAACATTATTTGTCATATTTGCATACATAAGGTTGAGAAATAATTAAAAAAAAATATGGGAAAATTAAAACCCATTTTGTCCCTATTCTCAAGAATCACTATATATATATATATATATATATATATATATATATATATATATATATATATATATATATATATATATATATATATATATATATATATATATGTTATAACACATAATATAAGTTTTATAATATGTGTTATATTGTTTCATTTCTAATATAGGCCCTTGTGTCAGATAATCTAAGTCAATGTTAGAGAATAATTAACTTTTTTAGATTTACAGAATCTCAATTAGCCGCTATGAAGGCGGGGGTTCAGCCCCGCCTTCATAGCGGGGCTGAACCCGTATTACACCAAGCACTGTAGCTAATATTAGCTGGTATCTCGCCGGTGGACATAAATACAGTAAAGTAATATTCTAATCACAATATATACACAATAATATGTCCATTTTACTTGTGAAATGTTGTCTGTGGAGCCCTCACATCAATAATCCATAGATCCGAACAACAATATCCCTCAGTGCTGAGGCATCTTTATGGAAGTAAATATGTGCCATCAGAATTTGAATAAAAAATGCATCCGAATTCAATTTTTTTTTAAATTCAGTGTCATTATTTGTACATGTTTGCAATTTTCATATGTTAAAAAAATTCACATTCCTATTTCAAAGATAAAATTTTCAATATATATTTTTTCAGTGTTAAAAAAAATTCAGCATATAAAAAAATTCAACTTTTAAAAATTCAAATGCAATATTTTCAGTGTCCTAAAAATTCAACTTGCTCAAATTCGCCGTCTCAAATTCAGCGTCTAAAAATTCGCTGTACAAAAATGGCAAGGTTACTTCAGGTCACAGACATTAGCAATCGTTGTCAGATTTCAACACCCAGCCAATCACATGACGCAGGTGTCATAGTGAAGAAATACCAGCATCACCGAGGCTAGCGACCATGGAGGCGAATGCAAACCCAACCCCAACGGTGAGTCTATGCTTTCATATTTCTATGGTATATTTTATTTTGCGCATGAGGTTTGATACATTATCTTAAAACTTGATTTAAAACACGGGTTTGGGCCGTTGTTAATCTTACACCATGTAATGCTAGCATATTAGTTCTCGCTACCTCCTAGAGACCCCAGTCCCTCCCCCCTTCTCCTTCTCTTGGATGTCCCACACCCAATGTTCCTGTGTTTTATTTCAAAAAGAAATACCACTTGCGCCAAGTCTAGAATCTTTTAAGATAACTGATGGATGGCGACTTTCCGGGTTTTGTTTGTATGCTGTCTTAGGTGAGACCGAGACAGGCAGTCTTAGTAAAGTCGTAATTTTCCGGGAGATGCTACCGCTAACCGCAGTGAAGTTAGTTTCAAGTTGGATATTCGATATTCGAGCTCCGGGGAGTAAGCGGCGTTTAGCTCAAGGTTGATCCGATTTATGAACGCTACTGTCGGCCAGCGGTTCTCCACCGCTCCCGGCCGCAGCGCCCGAAGGTTGACTTAGGGACTGTCAACAAATTACCGAACCAAACATTCCTGTCAAAGAAACGTTAATAAATGCCTTGAATTGTAACCAACGAACTAATTGTCAGTGCTAATTCAGGCTTTTACATGAGCCAAAATAGCATCTATAAAATTTTAAATTCAATATTTTCAATAATTTTAATATTAAATAATGTTTTCTTCAATAGCTTCCAGGTCATGTGACCTAATGACTCAGAATCACTTTGAAATAATTATACTAGTCTCTTTAGATGAGGCACATTTGTTTTCCATTTTAACATATTTTTTTTATCTTTTAGCAATTTGTTTTGTCAATATTTAGTATTTTTATTCAATAGCTTCAAGGTCTTGTGACCTATTGACCCAGAATCAGTGTGAAATTGTTCTAGTATCCTGTATAGATGAGGCACAGTCATTTGTTTCATATTAAAATTTTTTTTTATTTTTAGCAATTTTATTTGTCAAAATTTAGTATGTTTTTGCAATAGCTTCCAAGACGTGTCCTATTGATTCAAAACCACTTTGAAATTGTTTTACAAATCATTAGAGATGAGGCACCCACATTTTTCCCCATTTTAGATCTTTATCAATGTTTTACATAATTTAAATTTACTAATTTAAAAAAAAAAGATTGGTGTTTAATAGCTTAAATTTCATGTGACCCACTGACAAGGAATAAAAAGGGCTAAATGGAATAAAAATGAGTGTGCCCCACCTATCCAGTCTAGTAGAATAATTTCACATTGATTTTGATTAACTTATGGGTCTTATGACCCATAAGCTATTGAAGAAAAATCAATCAATCAATCAATCAATCAATCATCTTCCCCTTGTCTGCAGTCGGGTTGCGGGGTCAGCAGAGGCCCAGACTTCCCTCCCCAGCCACTTGTTCCAGCTCCTCCAGGGGAACCCCAAGGCGTTCCCAGGCCAGCCGAGAAACATCGTCCCTCCAGCGTGTCCTGGGTCTTCCTGTGGGCCTCCTCGTGGTGGGATGTGCCCAGAAGACCTCACTAGGGAGGCGTCAAGGAAGCATCCTAATCTGATGCCTGACCCACCTCAGCTGGCTCCTCTCAAAGTGAAAAATCAGCAGCTCTACTCTCTGTCCCTCCTAGATGACTGAGCTTCTCATCCTATCACTAAGGGAGAGCCCAGACACCTTATGGAAAAAACTAATTTTGGCCGTTGTGATTTTGTTCTTTCAGTCAAGACCTTTAAGCCTATGCCATAGATGAAGGTAGGGACGTAGATCGACTGGCAAATCAAGAACTTTGCTTTTTGATCCAGCTGTCTCTTCACCACGACAGACTGGTACAGCGCCCACTTTACTGCACCAATCCTTCTATTGATCTCCTGTCCATTTTGCCCTCATTCTTATGGATTCTGTATTTTCCTCCATCTCTTTTAGCCTCTTAACACGCTGCAGCATACATAACCATGTTTATATGTGACTGCTGACATGTAAACAGACTGAAACTGATTAGAGTACCGTTTAGGGAGGGTCCAGATTGCAGAGATGAATAAAAAGCTAAACTTGCTACAATCTTTGCCTCACTTGGCCCAACGCTGGACGGTGAATGTAACATAAGAAGCATGATGTTCCATTTGGATGATAAGTATGGCTTGTGGAATTTGATCATCTTTTAGCATTAAAGCTTGTTTTTATATATAACCAAATCTGATTATTTCTCAAGGTCATTTACGATGAGTGGTTCTGGTCGGGTCCTGAAACTGGTTAACGGACATGGGTGGTGAACAGAGACAGAAATGAATGAACTCCAACAGTGAACAAGATCCTAAAATGCTTAAACTCCTCCACTTGGGTCAGGACAATCTTCCCTGACCCAAATAAGGCGCTCTACCCTTTTCCAGCTCAAGACCATGGCCTTGGATCTGGAGGTACTGATCCTCCTCCCGGCCGCTTCACACTCATCTGCATCCTGCTCCAGTAAAGCTGTAGATCATGACCTGATGAAGCCAGTAGGGCCACATCATCTGCCAAAAGCAGAGGTGTGATCCCAAGGCCACCAAAATGGATCCCTTCAGAACCCCGGTTGTGCAGAACGTGGCCTCGGACAGAAAACACCCAAATCCAAAAATCTAATCAAATTTTATTTATATATCACATTTCAACAACAAGGCATTTCAAAGAGCTTTACACCATAAAAACACAAACATACAAAGTCATAGAAACACGACCAACAACTGAAACATTACATTTTCTCACTACATATCAGATTGTTTATTAATGTTCCATTAATTAGCGCATGGCTCTCATCTCGGGTCATGATGAGATGAGACTATTTCTAGTTAGAACCTCTCAACCTCACACACCAGCTCAGGCTCCCACCAGAGAGGTGATGCCCACTGATAAAAAGTCTTATCACCCAGGGTCAGATGGCCAAGGTCCCCTCCCTCGGCCTTCTAACATCCCACATTGCACCCAGCCCTTTTGGCCCACAGTTGGTGAGCCCTTGGGAAGGTGAACCCACTGTTGGCTGAGCCTGGCCAGACTCCATGTGTTTTGGCACCAGATGCTGCCACGGAGCACCAACTCCAGGCCCGGCTCCAGGGTGGTGCCCTGGTGACCTGCGTCCAGGTGAGGGGACACTGTATCCATTAACTGTGCTCTTCATAAAGGGTCTTTGGGCTGCTCTTTGTCTGGTTCATCACCTCTAGCATTGGGTGACCCTACAAGGGGTATGAAACCCCTGACAGCATAACTCCTAGAGTCACTTCAACACTCAAACACTTTCATCATGATAAGGTGGCAGCCTATGGAGATGAAGAGAAAATAGGAAATATATTTTTTAAATACAAAATTGCCTAAAAAATAATAAAATGGGTCAAAATGAATTAAAAATGAGCGTACCTCATTGTTCCAGTCTACTAAAACAATTTTACACTGATTTCGAGTAATTGGGTGAAAGTTTAGTGAGAACTCCTGCTCGGGTTCTCACTAAAACCAGGAAGATAGAGCACATAACACCAGTTTTAAAGTCCCTACACTGACTCCCTGTAGCTCATAGACTAGAATAGAAAAATACTGTTGTTAGTTTATAAATTACTGAACGGTTTAGTACCTCAATACATTACAGATCTGCTGTTGCATCAACCTTCCAGACCCCTCAGGTCTTCTGGTTCTGGTTCTGGTCTGCTCTGCATCCAGAACCAGAACCAAACAAGGAGAAGCAGCATTCAGCTTCCATGCACCACAAATTTGGAACAAACGTACAGAAAACTGTAAAACAGCTGAAACACTGAGTGCCTTTAAATCTCGACTAAAAACCCACCTGTTTAGAGCTGTATTTGAAACGTAATCAATTACGAATTTAATGACAGTTCTTAACTTAATTTCTTTGATTGTTGCATGACTCTGTGTTTTCATATTTTTATTATGTAAAGCACTTTGAAATGCCTTGGTGCTGAAATGTGCTGTTCAAATAAAATTTGATTGATTGATTGATTGATGACCTAGAAGCCAATATAAAAATACCTACAAATTATAAAAAGGACTCAAATCGAATATAAATGACTGTGCCTCATCTATACAGACTGGTAGAATTATTTCAAAGTGATTTTGAGTCATTAGGTGACATGACCTGGAAGCTATTGAATAAAAACCCTCAATTTTGGTGAAAAAAATTCCTAAAAAATGGAAAATTATTTAAAATGGAAAAAAAATGACTGTGCCTCATCTATAGAGACTAGTAAAACAATTTCAAAGTGATTTTGAATCAATAGGTCCCATGACCTGGAAGATATTGAAGAAAAACCCTAAATTTTGACGAAAAAAATTAATAAAAAATGGAAAATGGCTAAAAATGGAAAACAAATGTGCCTCATCTAAAGAGACTAGTATAATTATTTCAAAGTGATTCTGAGTCATTAGGTCACATGACCTGGAAGCTATTGAAGAAAACATTATTTAATATTAAAATTATTGAAAATATTGAATTTAAAATTTTATAGATGCTATTTTGGCTCATGTAAAAGCCTGAATTAGCACTGACAATTAGTTCGTTGGTTACAATTCAAGGCATTTATTAACGTTTCTTTGACAGGAATGTTTGGTTCGGTAATTTGTTGACAGTCCCTAAGTCAACCTTCGGGCGCTGCGGCCGGGAGCGGTGGAGAACCGCTGGCCGACAGTAGCGTTCATAAATCGGATCAACCTTGAGCTAAACGCCGCTTACTCCCCGGAGCTCGAATATCGAATATCCAACTTGAAACTAACTTCACTGCGGTTAGCGGTAGCATCTCCCGGAAAATTACGACTTTACTAAGACTGCCTGTCTCGGTCTCACCTAAGACAGCATACAAACAAAACCCGGAAAGTCGCCATCCATCAGTTATCTTAAAAGATTCTAGACTTGGCGCAAGTGGTATTTCTTTTTGAAATAAAACACAGGAACATTGGGTGTGGGACATCCAAGAGAAGGAGAAGGGGGGAGGGACTGGGGTCTCTAGGAGGTAGCGAGAACTAATATGCTAGCATTACATGGTGTAAGATTAACAACGGCCCAAACCCGTGTTTTAAATCAAGTTTTAAGATAATGTATCAAACCTCATGCGCAAAATAAAATATACCACAGAAATATGAAAGCATAGACTCACCGTTGGGGTTGGGTTTGCATTCGCCTCCATGGTCGCTAGCCTC
Source organism: Poecilia mexicana (assembly GCF_051168715.1). Lineage (NCBI taxonomy): Eukaryota > Metazoa > Chordata > Actinopteri > Cyprinodontiformes > Poeciliidae > Poecilia > Poecilia mexicana. The sequence continues at coordinate 1,241,387 of NW_028263379.1, read as the reverse complement.
GGTGATGCTGGTATTTCTTCACTATGACACCTGCGTCATGTGATTGGCTGGGTGTTGAAATCTGACAACGATTGCTAATGTCTGTGACCTGAAGTAACCTTGCCATTTTTGTACAGCGAATTTTTAGACGCTGAATTTGAGACGGCGAATTTGAGCAAGTTGAATTTTTAGGACACTGAAAATATTGCATTTGAATTTTTAAAAGTTGAATTTTTTTATATGCTGAATTTTTTTTAACACTGAAAAAATATATATTGAAAATTTTATCTTTGAAATAGGAATGTGAATTTTTTTAACATATGAAAATTGCAAACATGTACAAATAATGACACTGAATTTTAAAAAGAATTGAATTCGGATGCATTTTTTATTCAAATTCTGATGGCACATATTTACTTCCATACATCTTCTGCTGTTTTGATTGAGCAAAGTAGGAGGGTATACCGCTCCAAGATGGCCGCCGTATTTCCTGCGCCGCAGCAGCCAATGCGGGGTCTACTCTTATATTATGTCTATGTGAACGAAACCATGGTTAGTAGTGGCTAGCGGGGTAATCATGTAATTTTCTTACCACTAGATGGCAGTAGGTACAGAGCATTTTACAGTAACAAGTGAATTAGAGACGCATGAATGTAACTGGTAGCGGTGAGAGCATCATATCTAGCAAGACTGTGACGACAGTGATGGAAAAGACAGTGAAGCTCAGCAGTAGTTAGAAATAACATGGGTCCATTTCCCACAACATGTCTGTGTGAAGTGAGCTTCTCAAGCCTGGATACTATAAAAACTGAAACCAGAGACAGACTGAGAGCTGTTGAGGAAGAGCTTTGTCTTTCTTCAATTTCTGCCAGGAAATCAGCTGTTTTCATCCAAACATGCACAGGTTTCACACTAGATGGGTAAAATATACAGATATTGACATTTTGTACAGCAGTGATTCTTGAGAATAGGGACAAAATGGGTTTAATTTTTCCCATATTTTTTTTTGTTATTTCTCAACCTTATGTATGCAAATATGACAAATAATGTTTCGGAAATGTAAAGATGCTAAGGTACAGGCTCCCAGTTGCAACATTTTTTTTTTTAAATTACATTTTTAATCGACCTGACCTAGAATGTTGTCATCACCATCTGACAAAAATAAATAAAAAATCATTTTTAATGACCCTAATAGTGATATCTTTACTCATTTTACATATAAATGCTTCTCAAGAAACAAAAGAAATATTATTTAAAACCAAAAACAACAAAAAGGCCATCTGCGGAGTTGACACAGAACTGAAGGTGATGACAAACTAGTAAATAAAATGAAAAACTTGGTACATGTGAAGTAATGCAATTCATGTACAATACATTAAAATGAATGCACATTTAAGTGAGATTTGACAACAATTTCACTGAAAGAGTCACAAAAACTCTGACGGAGTTGACGAAAAGCCAAACTACCTCAATTTATATGATGTTATTCTGAAGGAGGCCATATTGTAGCTTATCAGGTCCATGAAGTCTTTACAGTTTACCAAAATTAAGCTTTTATTTCACAAAATTTCATCAAAGTTTTGTAAATTGTCAGTTATGGAGTTGACACATCATGGTTGTGACAAACAACTTAGGAATAAAACAGAAGAAAAAACTAAAGAATAACTGAAGCTAACCGGAGCTAACTAGCCCGCTTAGCAAAGGAAGAGAAAAGACGACGTCATGGGGTCCTCAGATGTACTGGTGCCCCCCAATAATGCCTGATTTTTTTTTACATTCTTTTCATGTCTGATGGTGTTGACAAAAAGTAGGGACAAATTTCAATGGAGTTGGAAAGTATATAAAAATGATTTTAATTCAATTTATTGATATCTCTATAATTATTTATATGACTACTTATACTTAATTGTCACAGTATATAATTTTTGTATTTCTTTAATTATTTTAAACTATTATAATGTGTTGAGTTCTGCTCCTGGACAAGGGCTTTTACAGGCATCATCCACCAACTACAATGTTTAAAATAAAAAAATATTCAGCAAATACCAGGAAAATATACATTGTTGTGCTCACATGACTCAGGTTAGTTGAGTCGGATATTTGAAAAAAATATATTTTGTGTATATTTTATTCAAATTTTGTGCTTTATCCATAGGACCTGTTTTGTCCCTATTCTCAAGAATCACTGACATGCAAATCTTCATATTGTAACAGTGAATATGAAGTGAAATCTTCCCCAAATATTATTGCTTCTTTCAGAATAAGAATTATTTTCTATATTCCGGCTATAAGAATGCTTGTGGATTAGTTTGTAAAACACTGAAGTTTTCTACAACTTCTTTAAATTTAACACCACAGTGTTGTGGCTGTTCAGGTGTTCAGGTGTATTTTTGAAGTGGACATGTGACGTGCAATTTGAAATAAGAAACGTAAAACATGATAAAAATAAATTTTTGTGTTTATTTGATTCCTATTCAAGACACTTTGATAAGAATGACTATATATGTAATATAGGCGACTACAGAGCATCTTTGTTTACATTTTTGGTTGGTGGTGTGCCTCGAGATTTTTTCAATTAAAACAGTGTACCTTGGCTCAAAAAAGGCTGAAAAACACTGGTTTAGAGTTGATCACCTGTTCGGGTTGTTTTACCTTTGTTTACCTTTGCTGTGGCTCTTTACAGCCACTGTAGTTTCTGAACGTTCAATAAACGACAAACTTGGACTAATTACCTCATTCGTCTGTTACTATACGTCATTCACAACAAACATCAAACACGGTAAATATGTTTCATTAAGTATTTAACAGACAAATTAATTGTCTAATATTTAAAAAAAATATATAGTTTGTGCATCTCGCTTTGAGCTCAGAGTCTGAGAGGCTTTTCCTCTATCAAACTATTTTTTTGTTTCTTATTTAGTGGAAATATTGATGTTGATGAGATTTTCTCCAAAATGACCTTTTCCAACCTTTATAGCTCCACTGTTGAAAATGAGGCTCTAACATTCACAAATGACAGTGAAATAAAATCAAGTCCAACATCTGGTTTGAGGTGATTCCTCTGGAACCTGTTGGAGGAAAAATATCCCAACTTCAGAAGATGAGCTTTAATCTAACAGAGCTCTGAGGTTCCTCCTGTCAGGGTGAGAGTCAGGGTGAGGAGGAGCCATGTTAGGAAGAGAAGTGGAAGCTGCAGGATCTTCAGAACAAACAGGTCATGATGCTGGGCTACTGATTATCCCTCTGTCTGGACACAGGATCAATAGAACCAGTTTAAAAGCTAAAATGAATGGTTATATGCCAGACATGGAAAACTGGGATGAACTCCATGCCATGAAGTTCAGAATTTAGGTCTCATGGCATCTCAACATTTCAACATTGCAGCCAGTAGGTTGAGGAAAATACAGCTTTGTTTTGCAAGAGCTACCCAGCTTTTATTGCTTTGCAAAAATTTCATCAGCACATAAACTCCAAACCACAAAAAGAAGCAACTATATATATATATATATATATATATATATATATATATATATATATATATATATATATATATATATATAAATTCCCTTCTCACACATATATATATATATATATATATATATATATATATATATATATATAATTCCCTTCTCACCCTCCACGGGTGGTCTCTATTTCATCCTCTGAGCTCGGGTCCTCTACCAGAGGCCTGGGAGCTTGAGGTTCTCCTCCAGTATCTTGGCTGTGCCTAGAACTGCACATTTCTGTACTGAGATGTCTGATGTTGTTCCTGGGATCTGTTGTAGCCACTGCTCCAGTTTGGGGGTGACTGCCCCGAGGGCCCCGATGACCACAGGCACCACTGTGGTCTTCACCTTCCAGGCCTTCTCCAGTTCCTCTCTGAGGCCCTGGTATTTCTCCAGTTTCTCCTTTTTCCTGATGTTGTGGTCACTTGGTATTGCTACATCCACCACAACGGCGAGATATATATATATATATATATATATATATATATATATATATATACACACACACACACACACACACAAGGGGGTACCCAAAAGTTTCCAGAAAAGTTGTTTTTGAAGCGTGTATTATTTTCTACAAAATTCCTTTAATCTCCTTCAAAGTATTCTCCTTTACCGGGAATACACTTGTCAAATCTCATCTGCCATTGTTCGAAACATTTTTAAACTCATTTACTTTGATGTCTGCAAGCGCCTCCGTCGTTTTCCTCTTCACTTCTTCCATGTTGGCGAAACGCTTCCCTTTGAGGTTCCTCTTCATTCGTGGGAATAAAAAAAAAAGTCACTGGGAGCCATATCTGGTGAATGGCTCCCAGTGACAGCCAAGACAGCCATGCCGTTTCTTGCCATGAAAGTGGTCACTGAGATGGCGGTGTGGGCTTGGGCATTATCGGGGTGGAAAAAAACCAATCACCAGACTGCCACATTTCGGGCCTTTTCCGCTGCACACTGTTGCGCAACCTCTTGAAAACCCCCAAGTAGAAAACCTGGTTCACGGTCTAACCTGTTGGAACAAATTCCGAGTGCACAATGCCTTTTGCATCGACAAAAGAAATGACCATTGTCTTCCCATTAGCCTTTTTGGTGCGGGGCGAGGATGGCGTCTAACAGTGGCTTGATTGTTATTTGGTTTCTGTGTCGCGGCACAAACTTCGCAGTGACCCGTGACATGCCCAAATCCTCCGATGAAATGCACTGAATCGAGCTCCAACTCACTCCAGACAACTCTTTGAGTTCCTCAATGGTTCGTCGTCGATCTTCACGCACAAGCTTGTTGATTTGTTGGACACTTTCATCCATTTGGGAAGTTGACGGACGTCCAGAACACGATTGATCATCAATTAACATTTCACCATTTTTAAAGCGGGTGAACCACGAGTAAACTTGAGCTTGACACATAGCGTCATCCTTGTAAGCGGTCTTTGAATGGTTTCCGATGCTTTCTTCCCGAGCAGGAAGCAAAACTTCACAGCCGCACGCTGCTCATAAAACTTCTCCATGAAGAAAAACGACAGCTGGACAAAACAGCTCTTCCAAGAAAATTCACTGCGGGTAGACAAAACCTTCCACATCAACGCCACTTGGCACACTGATTGAGAAGGCGTGGTTGAACAAATAACTAGCGGCAGAATCGCGTACTACGAAAACTGCACGCGCAGCAGCGTCATTCTAGAAACTTTTGGGTCTCCCCTCGTGTGTGTGTGTGTGTGTGTATATATATATATATATATATATATATATATATATATATATATATATATATATACACATATATACCCCTGCTTACAATCATACATCAACTGGCTCAATGGCCTTTAATTCATTCAATATCAGTAGCCACACAATATACTGAGTCAATGTCAAAGTTCTTTTTTAATGTGAAAGTGTTGGAGCAGTAACAGATCTGAATGTTGCAGGAAACCTTCTGGAGTCTCACAAACACTCAAAGACACAGAATTACAGTTATTACTAGAACTAAATCTGATTGCAAGGTTCTTTCACCTCAACAGAAGGTTTAGGTGTGTTCATATGTTAGTGTTTCAGTGTGTTAGTGAGCACATGCCATTGGTTGACTAAAACTAATCTGTTCTCAGCTAACTTTTTCTCCTACTTACCCCAAAAAACTGCAGTAAAATTTCCCAGTGTTGCTTTCAGTCTTAATATGTGACACACATATACAAATATCTCACCTCCACCTGAAAAGACAGATTGTACTGACTCAAATATGAATGGAATCATAAATAATATTCCATCTTACTGCTAGAAATCAGATTTCCTGGGGTGCACAGACAGGTTCATTCCCTTGGTGCTGCCACTTCACTGCAGTCCAGCCAATTGCTGCTCCAGGTGATGTGCTGGCAGAGAGAACTGGGAGACTTTATCAAGGCCAAATGCTTACAACCCCATTTGAGATCTGACAGCATGAGCTTATTGCACCACAGTGGTTATTGGTGGGAATCATTGACAACTATCAGCACAAGTTCATTTTTATTTAATCGTCTCTCTCCACAGACTTTCCCCATGCTATTTAGCTGCCTGCCACAGCGCTGATCTCATCACCATAAACTAATGGTTTAATCTTCCAAAGCAGCGTCTAATATCAATAAGACCACTCTTACATAAAATCCATTACTGTTGCATTATTCTTCACTGTCCAACAGTATTAGATACATTATCATAGTGCTGCAGACTGTTTTACCTCACCATGCAGTAACAAATTATGAGTTGAATAATACTTAGGACTCAGAATAAGTGGAGGCTTGGCACAATACAGGAGTGCAGCCTGTGTTGCTATTTTCCATTACTAAGGTCTGTATTTTAATGTAATACAGTTAAGCATGAAATGTTCTGTTTTTCTCTGGTAAGGTCTGTTAACTAGAAAATATATTTTTTATGACATGCAGTATATACATTCATACAGTGATAAAAAATAATTAGACACCCTACTAAATATTCAGGTATTATTTAGATACCTTAGTTCAAATATTGATGTTTAATATTTTTTTATTTGTCTCTGGAAATAAGAGTGGTTTATTTCATTTCCAGATCCAGCCTCTAAAGCTCCAGTATGTAACTTTTCTAAAGAATATGTTTTTTACATATTTGTTAAGTCTGTCACCATGTCATAACAGTTTGTCATGATGAAGATAATCAACCAATCAAAGCCAGGAGGAGGGGCTTAGCGCTTTTACTCAAACTCATGTACTCAATGCTAAATGTGCAAATGGTGGAAAAACAACTTAGCATTACAGGAGAACTGTTTATCTGCTGCAATCTTTGGCTATGCTAACTAGCCTGAGCATTCACAACACGCTATGCTGACAGGGAAAAGGTGTAGAGGGAGGGGGAGGAGCGACAGCACACAAGACTGTAACTTACAGCGCTAAGACCCGCCTCCTGGCTCTCAATGGTTGATTCTAGTTTACACTGAATCTGGGAGCTTTGGGAGAAGGCAGAGGAACACTGTTTTTTCACAGATGGTCTGTCTCATAACATACTGTAATTTCTTTTTTACATGCTGCAGCTGTAACGTTAGTGAGATGCTTCTTCTAACTGTCCACCAGCGTCTGATGTCTGCCTGAGGAAAGTTTTCCCCTGACCTGGCTTACAGCCATGAGAGCTTCCAAGGGTTTCTTACATGAACTGCGCAGCATCCCTGTGAGATCAAGATCTGGGCTCACCATTTCTGAATTCTGCGGCAGTACTTGGAGGATTTTCTGGTATGGTTTTTGGTCATAGTCATGAGGAAGGTCCAGATCTGCTTCAACATTAATGTTTTTGCATGTTTCAGTCACCCTCTGAAACATGGTTCAGTTCAGGCTGGATTCTACGATGGTTCTTAAAGCTAAGGAAGGAAGTATTGATGCAAAACCAGGTGTGCTGCTGAAGTGTCCTACAGTAGCACACCTGACCCAAACGCTTCTCTGAATAACCTTTAATATCATTGTACATATGTACAGTGACAAACAATAGATTCTACTCTATAAAGGGTTGGAAGAAGCACATAATTTACTCTAGTAACAACCGGAACTTATTAATGCAGATTGAGGAAGAAGTTGGTGTTTCAGAAGGACCAGTGACACAGCTGGGATCTGTAGAGAAGGGAATAACTTATGGTACCACAGGAGGCAGCAGACTGATACTGAAAAGGTCTCAGAGATCCTGACATAAAGAATTGATCTCTGAGCAGAGAACAGGTGAGAAGGACCTCATATTAGAGCCAATCCCGGTGATCATAGACCATTATCTGACAGTAGTGAGCTTCCACCTCCATGCAATGCAGCTGGTATGACTTCCTGAAATACTATTTTTGCTTTAAATGTGCCCTCTGTTGTAGTGTTTGAACATTTCAGTATTTGGTTCATCTTTTTAAAGAACACTACCTCAGACGTCCTGGTACTTGTCTACCTTGTGGCAGCTTTATGTTTTGCTGGGACATCTCTCCTGAAGTTTAAATTTGTGCAGTCTCTTTCTGCTTGCACCACTATTGATTTTCATATTCATCAGCATCAGGAACCCGCTGTAAACCCTGTAATGATGCTTTGGGGTTTTAGAAGATTTCAGATTTTGCTGTCTACTCTTGTTTGGTGAGATTGCTTGGACTGCCAGAATTTTATATGTTGACAGTTCTCCTGAATGTCTTCCACTTGTCCATTTAATGGACAGCGAACTTGTTGACTTCAAATTCCTTTCAGATCTCTTTAAATCTCTCCACTGATGTCTCTTTGATCTCACTGTGCTGCCTGCTCTCATTTCAGCAGAATGACAGGAGCAGACCGATGCCTGAGGTCTAAAATGGGTAAACCTATGTCAAAATACCAAGTGTCAATGTTCTCCCCATGTTTACCAGAACTGATGAGTCTGTGTCAGAGTTTAAAAATTTTAACTGCAAATAAAAGTGGGAGAGATCAAGTACATTTCTTTGTAGAAAATAATTTTTTTATTACAGGATTAGAAAAGCTTATAGTATTGTTTCTTCACCTCGAATTGTGTCTTAATGTTATTTATTTTTTTATATGAGCTTTATATTAAAACTCCATTTGCCAACAGATTAGAACGACTCAGACGTCTTCACAAGGTGTCATAACTTATTCACATGACTGCATCTTCCAAACAACATTTATTTTATGATTGAACGAGTTTATTGCAAATACTTTATTACATTATGATTCCACAATATTACACAAAGACAGGCCTACAATGTAAGGCACCTTTAATGCGATAGATTTTCATTCAGTGTCTGAGTTGGAGTTCATTTTATCCACAGAATAAAAATGATCATCATGGCAGTTTAAGCAATTCACGATCACAACGTCACTGTAGCATGAGGGAAATTAAACACCAAGAGAGAACGTGTAGGAAAGGTCATGAAGGTGTCATGATCCTGACCTGTATGGAGCAGTGATTTTTAAATTGTTTTTGTCTCCACTAATTGTTCGTGTTTCTCCCTGTTGGGAGTTGTTAGGAAAATAAAATTAAAATATGCTAGTTTTTAAACTTAACCATATGTATAATAATTTATAGAATCATCAGCATTTTAAAATAAGAACACTGGGTTCCAAGTTGCCTATTTGTTACTTTAGGTTTAATGCAGGAATCTGTTTTTTGATGAATCGCTCAGAAAAGGAAACAGATGCTAGGCAGTTCAGATAAAAACAGGATGGAAAAGACAAGTTCTGTCTGTTCACAAGTCAAAATCTTTAGTGATTTTCTAGGGGTAAGGAAGACACTTAAAACCTGGAGAAAAACAAAACAAGGTCTAGGTGAAAAATAAATCTCTTTCTGACAACTAGGGTCTTTGTTCAAATGTTTAGAAAGGGAGGAAGAGGAGAGACTCCAGATGTAACCGACATGAGAAAATCCTGTTTGAGAATGACCTTTGCTCTCTCTGACTTTTACAAACTCTGGACCTTTGCTCTCTCTCTCTCTCTTCATCTTTGGTTTTGAATACGTCTCAAAGAAGGTGACAAAATCATTTCCCATCTAGGTAATTTGAAACTGCTTGGAGGTTTAGAAGGAGATGACACACCTTCAATGCATATATTAAAATTAGGACTACACCTCTTAATAAAAAGTCCCCATTTTATAGCAGCAAATCGAATTGCTTTGTTTGCAGCCACACGAGCGATTCCCAAAGGTGCCTTTGATTTTTCTCTTATTTTTGTATTTTGTTCATTTTTCTACTTTTCTCAGGTAATTAAATGTCTGTTTTATGGTTTGGACTTCTTGATGGTTTGGGTGCGATGCTGATCTGTTTTTCTATCCATTTAATTGTCTGAATAAAACTCTAGATATGTCTGACGTTGAATGGCGACTGGTTGTTCTCTGTGTGTTTTTCCACTGTGTACATTACGGAGCCCTGAATTCGGGACACAAGAGGAAAACAACGAGCAAAGAAGTTTAACATTTTATTCCTCTAATTCTTTGGTTACAGAGTCCAGTCCTCCACAGAGCAGCACCATTCACACTTCCTGTCATCAGACCTTTCAGCATATCTGGTGCACCACAAACCAACACCCCTTGCTAGTGTAACAAGTTTAGAAAATGTGCTTTTATTTATTTTTAGAATGTTTGAAATTTCACCAAATCCTGATTAACACTGAAGAATCCTATTTTTTTGTTATATTTTAAGAATTGTATTATTCTATTTATTTTGGTAAACACTACTACCTGTACTGTCACTTTAAGAGAGTGGTCTATGACATCATTACTGTACTACTCTCAGTGGGCGCTAGGCTGCCTGAGAAGAGGTAGGAAATTTTCTTTGCTCTTGGTTAAGTTCATGTTTTTTTTTAATTTATAAAATAATTGAAAGCACATGCAGCTGTGAATGTCTATGTTTTAATACATACATTTATTTTGACAAGTTCAGAACATTTTTCTTAAATATTAGAGCAGATATTGTTATTAGTTAGTCTCAGAATTTCTCCATGTGCTTTTCTGCTGGGGGAATTCCGACTCCTGTGTATGGAAGAGCTGCATGTTAAAGGGCTTTTTGTATTTCTATTTGTGCAGGGCTCTGCCAGCATTAAAGATCAACCAGCAACTCCAGTGGTCTGACTCCCTTCTTCATCTGAACACAACGCAGAACACATCAAGGTTAACCGACTGTATAAGACTAGATTAGTAGTAAAGAACACTTCTAGTATACACTGGTTACACTAGATTGCTTGTCAGTTGCTGAGGTACTTTCGCTCCATGTGTTTCCCCACTTTTGACATACAGGGGACTGCAAAAGAATTGAAAATATCAACATTTTCTTAGTATGTTAAGGATGTTACTGCCATAAAATTCACACCCTGTCATTAAAAACCAAACTCATCCACACATACACTAAACAGATTACCCAACATACAGTATAAAGTTGTGGGTAAAAAAACTGGAATGACACAGGAAATAAATTTATAACATTAAAAATAGGATGAGTAAATGACAGACAGCCAAAAAACTGTTGAAATCTATCAATGTTTAGAAAGTTTTCTTATAACTATGTGCAAATAAGTATTGACTTATTCTTTATTAACACTTTCTTAATAGCAAAGTGTTGCACACAGTTTTAGGATTAATTTTCACAAAAAAGGCCCACTGCTATAAAACTAACCAATGGCATCGGTTACAAATGCGGCTCTAAACTTCTGAACGTTCCAGTCCTGAAACCCAGATGTCAACCATGAACCAGAACCAGACAGGTGATTCAGAGAAGCGTCCTGACAAAATGACTAAGAGAGTTGCCAAAGAGCCAAGGGACACTTACAGAGAGCTTCAGAGATACCTGGAAATAACAGGCAAGGCATTTGTATGGCACAAAACTCCACAGATGAAGAAAAAACTGCTGAAACTTGTCTGAGGTTTGCTGAGAAGATTTTGAAAAAAAAAAAAATCAGTCTGGTCATTGCACATGTCATATTTAGAGGTAAAATGGTTCTGTATGTCACCCCAAATGGCCATGCCAAAAGGGAAGCCTGCAGGCGGAACATTAAAGAGAGCCACCGGCAGATTTGATAAATACTTAAGAAAAGAATGAATAAAGAAATTTAACACTACATTCTTGACTAGAATCTGAAGGTGAAAGTAGATGAGGATTACTTGCGTTTTTGCCAACATCTTGTGTAAACTTCATTAAACTTTTTAAATGTATTTCCAGAAAAAAATGCTAAATTGAATCAATTCTTAACTTGGCTGCAGCGTGTTGCATTGTCCTCATTGTTTCCATGTCCACAAAGTTTATTTTCCCAGATATTTTCCTTGTTTCATCTCACACTGAATTGTTAATTTAAGCATTCACTAATGGTCCTTCAGTCTCAACTTATCCTATGAACTCTCCTGCCTTTCTACCCCATGGTGACACTCATCTTCAGGATACCTTCACTAACCTGCCTATCCACCTTCCTGACAAGCTGCCTTCTCCCACTTCAGTTCAAATTCCTCTCAAATAAGCCAAAAGCTGTCAGTCATGAAAACGATGTTAGTCAATCAGGTTGAAGTTTCTTACGATTACACTGTCAGGAAATATAAAACCTTGAACCCTTCTGTACACATTATGTCTCTTTAATACTTCTGGATAAATTCTCAGTGCCCACCTGCTGCCTTCATGTCTACTGTCAGTTTTTATGGCTTCCCTTTTACTCTTTCCATTTCCAACATGCTGTCTACCAGAGCTCTTATCAGCATTTCATACTCTCTCTAAATTCAACTTTTCCACTTCACTCCATCATTCCATCCCCTCATCCTCCCAGCTGCTGGGATGTGGTAACCATGACAACACAGGGCCACTCTGCTGGAGTGGTACTCAGGCTAAATGGAATGAATTGAAAGTATGTGCATGACCATTTTGGTGTGTGTGTGTGTGTGTGTGTGTGTGTGTGCGTGTGTATGTAAGGACATCAAAAAGTGCATAAATGCTTGTCTTACTGCAGGCGGTCTGGTGCTGTATAACAGAGTGTGCATTATGCAGCACTGGACTGTTTGCCAGGTTACGCAATGAAATGAATGACCTGGAAAGCTGCCTATTTCTTTAGATCCACACTCTGCACACTTCTTTACTTCCTTAACCCTCCTCCAGTCCTCCATTCTTTTGTCTGTGGTAAGCTAACATTTGCTGATGCTCTGTATAGAGTGAATGTGCCCTGCTCTCTGCTGAGGGACCTATAGAAATGGATTTTTTTCTCTACCTAAGTGACACGATGATGATGATGATGATGATGATGATGATGGTGATGATGATGATGGTAATGATGAGGCATTTTAGATTTTATAGAAATTTACTGTATTCCACCTCTACTTTCATTAATGTGATTTTTCTCTCCTACTGCCCTTATTTCAGCTTGAACTCAAATTGAACTTGAAGTACAACCAGCACAACATTTTTAGGCACTTGTAGGTGTATATAAAAAAAATACATTTTCTTAAATTCAGCAAATACTATGTAAGGAAATGGAGTGGAATGTCTGTCTGTCTGTCACTCTGTTTTCCAGCAGCATTACTTGGCATTTGGGTTGTTTAGATGCATCAGGAAAATGAATGATCTTGCTCAGGTGTTTAATCTGTATTGTTCCAGACTGAATATTGAGCCAGTTAGCAGCTCTGTGACCCGTGGAGCCCTGCAGACCAGAGTTTCAACAGCTGACACGGAGTGAGCAGAGACGGTGCAGGAGAATGTGAGTATTGACTTACCAGCATTACATTTACTGCAGACTGAACAGATATATCAATCACTTTTCTAAGTCTGTTTTTCTCATCAGCAATTAAAATAATAAAAATAAGACTTAGGAGTGGAACTAAAATCTATTTTAAAAATAGACAAAAAATAAATCAAGTGAGAATGCAGACATACCATGCCTTGTAAAAGTATTTTTCTACTGTCATATTATAGCTATAATATTTAATGTATTTTGGAAATAAGATTCAATGCAACTGATTGCTTTTAGAAGTGGCTAAATTAGGGTTAGAGTGTGGGTTTTGATGTCTTCAATGTTTTTACTGTTTTTATCTATTTATTAATTTCTTTTTATTTCTCTTTCTCACTATCTACGTTTTAATGATGTAAAGCCCCCCGGAAAATGTCCCAGTTAAAGGGCGTTTAACTAAAACCTAGAGGTTGGAGTCCTTGTCAAACTGTGTTTTTGACTAAAGTCCCAGAGGGTTAGAGCCCCAGTTAAACAACCGTTAAACGATATTTAACTGAAGACCTAAAAGGGGTGTGGGTTTTAATGTTTTTATCTTTTTTTTTCAAAATGTCTTTCTCTTTCTCACTGTTTTTTTTTCAATGTCACATGCTGTTTTTATTTTAATAATGTGAAGCACTTTGAAATGCCTTGCTGCTGAAATGTGCTATACAAATAACATTTGATTGATTGATTGATTGATTGATTGAGAAGTCACCTAATTACTAAACAGAAACCATCTGTTTGTCATTTAATCTTTAGTACCAGTCCAGCTATTCTGTTTCTACCCTCATTAGATTGTTATGCCTCATTTCCTCTGACCTGGTACATCACAGGTTGTGTGGTTTGATATGCTATTTTAAGGTCCGGCCTATTCAGTGTTTCTATCACCATTTGCACTCTCACTGGGCAGGTGAAACCCAAATGCCTAATGCCTTACTAGTCTGACAGCAGAGGTGACGTGCTTGTCGTGAGCAGTGACCATTTTCTGTTCCCCAATGGGCTGCAGTGTGTGACACCACAGGGAAAACAGAGCGTCTGCAGTCAGAGGCTTCTTCAGATTTGCTGTAATACAGAAATCATTCCTGTCCACATCCATCACTATCTGTGATAACTCTTTAAATAACTTTGAATTAGTATGAGTTACAACAACATTTAATTTCCTTTTGGGATCAATAAAGTATTTTTCAATTTAATAAAAAAAAAAAAATTGAAAAATTGAATTGTTCAATTTAATTGAAAATTAAATTAATTAATTAAAAATTAAATTCAATTACATTTTATTTGAATAATTACATTTTTATTGAAATTTAATTAAAGGAGTGGTGGGATAGCAATTCCCACCACTCTCTCAGCTTGGATTGCGTTGGTCAGCTTTGGTTATTTTTAGATGTTCTCCATAAATAAGCTTGACTTTGGACAAGAGAACTTGTCTTGTTACAACATGTCTTGGAGAAACATGAGTAGAACTTTCAGATCTTTGGTGCATCAGGATGGTTTGGCTGCCAAGTAATGGTCTAGATCAGGGGTCCCCAAACTTTTTCCTTCGAGGGCCACATAGCTGTTCCTTTCTCTGGTCGGGGGCCGGTCTTAGTTTTTGGAGAAAGAAACCTTAGAAAACTTGCGCTTTTAGATAGATTTTTACCCAGAATGCAAATGGAAAAAACCGTGAGTGAAACGGTGACTGGGACTGACTAGTATATATTCCATTGAGAGAAAGTAAGTTTCACATCTGCTCAAGAACCCCCCTGGTGGTTGAAGAAAATCCACATATAAACCAGAAAATACAATATATGAAAAAAAACACTGAATGCTCTCTGGCATGAGGAGGCGGGCCAGATCCGGCATTGTTCAGGGGGCCGGACCAAACGACGTGGCGGGCCATAGCTTGGGGACCCCTGGTCTAGAGTCTAAACCAGGAAGGTGTAGGTGACTCATAGGTAAAACACAAATTGTTTTTGACATATTTCGGTGCTGTGAGGAAATGGAGCAGCCTGAGGCGTACCTGTGTGCCCTGGCTGCAACTTCTGCCCAGACAGAGTGGCTCTGTTTTTGAAGAGGAGTAGGTCTTTGAAATCTCCCAAATGTCCTCCCTAGGGTTACATGTGTTCTCATTTACCTCTGAGCAGGTTGCACTCATTCACCCATCATACTGAAGGTATGCACTGTTTGGTTGTCTGACATTCAACTTGAGAAAATTCCAATCCCACCATACAGTACAAAAATATCTCACAGCATATAAATGAAGAGTAAAAAGCAGATCTTTGCATTAAGCTTAAACACTGTCATAAAAAAATATTTAGTTGGCAAAAGAAAGCAAACCAACATTGGTGCCATGTCATAGAGTAACAGGAAGGTTTGTTGGCAGACTTTTCATACTGTACTGTTTGATGTAATTTAGATCAGAAAAGTTTGTGTGCCTAACATTAAATTTGTTGTTTTTAAAGAGGATGAGCAGTTTTACCCCTAGTTTGAACAAAACACCAAAATAACAAATAAAAAGGAAACACACAGAGGCCAAAACATATTACTTAAATGTTGTACTATATCCTTTCTAAATTAAGTTTAAACTACTACACACACATATCGGTAACACTTTATTTGAAAGGGGGGGGTAAATAAGACTGTCATGACACTGTCATAAACATGACATAACACCTGTCATGAACATCAATAAGCCTTCATGAATATTTATGACTGTTGTCATAAAGTGTCATTCGGTAAATTATGACACTTTTAATACAAAGTTGACATTATTCAAAATGTCTTTGTTATGACAACTTGACATTAACCAAGAAATCATTACTGATATAAATTTGTTATAAAAGTATTACTGATTTCACTTTAAAAATTAGGTAACTTTATGTTATTAAAGGTAAAGTTTAAACAGTAATGATTTCTTGGTTAATGTCAATAACCAATATATATATATATATATATATATATATATATATATATATATATATATATATATATATATATATATATATATATTACACACAGGTTGCTATTTCCATTCTACACAAAAAATATATCTGACTTTAGGTTAGGATACATATGAGTGACATATGCATCTCTGATTTTTCTCAGATGTGCAAGTTGCATCAAGACTAGAAGACATTTGGGAGGACTAGTCTAAAACTGGTCAAAAAGACACTTGGATGTGTAACAGCATCCTCAGTTAAAAATAAAGTTTAATTCTCACTACAGATGGATTTTCCCCCAAATGTGTTCCAGGGAAATTTAAAAGAAGTAGATATTTTTTTCAATAACTATAATGATTCCAGCCCCCTACATGGTTCTGTTGCACACACTTTTTTTCCACATCATGCCAGTTTGATGTGAAACATGTGCTCATTTGCAGGCACTGTCCATGTTTGGACGATGTGCTCCACCTGAGCTCTCACAGCATCTCACAGTTCATCAGAGTTGAGTTTGTCTTTCCAAAGTGTTGAATCCAGAGCTTTTCTGTAACTACAAATTCCCCAAAGTGCTGCGTAGATTCCCCTTCCCAAGAATGAGCCAGTTGCTCCAGTGCCTTAAGAAGATGGCAACACCCCCTTTTATGGATGATTATGAAAACTAGTGTTGTGGCTGAAATATGAATATATCTCATACAAGTGTTTACATCAGTCACCGCTATAATATTTTGTGAAATATCACGTGAACAAGCTTGTGATTTTAATGCAATTTCTTATGTAATGGAAACACCACAATTGCTAATATCCAACATTAGCAGAATATTGAAAAAGTTTTGGGCACATTTGTAATGGAAATGCAGCTGATGGATCTGCTGGTTTGGGTCCTTCCAGGTAAATCTGCAGTTTTAAGCAGTGCTACTCTAGTCAAAACATAACTCTTGGATTTTAATCAGTGATGATAATCTTTACTTTTTACTTTAACCTTCCCCCAAGACAGCATGTCAACAACAATTACCTATTCTTCAACTTTGTTTTTCTAAAACCAAGCCATGCATGCAAACACACACTCTCTAACACCCACACACACATGCATCTGTGCTTCTGTTTTGTCTTTGGCCAGCAGGTGGGAGTAGTATTCTGCAGCAGAGCCCGGCTCCAGCTTCATTCAAGCGAACACAGAGCTCCGTTTTCAGGCTGAGTGACCCTCCAACCATCCAGCAGCTGAGCTGTTCACAGACACCGACTCACGGCTAATTTTCTTTCCTTATACTCCGGCATTTTCCTCTTCAAATCTGACTCACCAAACTGTGACGGACAACAGCAATGGGAATATTCTGCCCTTATTTCCTGTTTATTATCATTTTCAGAGGCAATATCCATTGTGTGCTGTAGCGCCTTGTCTTTTCGAGGCATAGGTCTCCATGGTAATAATCACAGTGTGTGCTTGTTGTGGTTGACGGTAAACATAACTCTCCACGGGAAGCTGACTGTTTCAGCCTAATGAACAGAACGTACCGGCTGTCAGACTCAATCCAATCCTCATCAACTAACAGTAACATTTAGAGAAAGGGTAGCTGACCACTGGGGAGCTGAAACTAATGTACATGATACGTATAATATCACACAAACTCCCACAGGAAACTAGGAAAAACACAGGTCTTTCAGTGCATTTCATATTTGAAAATAAACAGTTCATTTCATTCTCTAACAAAGAAACAAAAAACAAAAAGAACAAATAGTCCTTTTCTTCCTTCCTTTGTGAGTCCCTAAAAGTCTTCCTGCCACACACACACACACACACACACACACACACACACACACACACACACACACCACTTGTGTTTTTGTCCCACATAATCCCAAATCCTTTGAGGGACTGTCCGATTCCCAATTAAACCTCTGGAATGCCTCAACTGTCATCGAAAACCCCCTGCCATCCATCTGAGAGACAGATGAGGGGAAGTGGTATGAGAGGGGCGAACATGAAAGAGAAAGCAGAGGTACACATTTGCCTTTGATTCCCACCTATAAGTAGCTGATGTAATAAGATAGAAAACCCTGCTGCTAATAAGGCTGGGAGACAAATGTGACAGACAGACACACAGACTGACAGAAAGAAATGTGGCAAATGAGTTCAAGGTCTCGGTTCTTTCAGGATTAGTGCCGTTTCTGAATCTTCATCCTGCTGTGAAAATGATTAGGCTGTCTTCGTTTAAACAGTTTTACCTTCCACCCACAGCTGCTGCATCCACCCATATTCTATACATTTTAACCATTTTTCTTCAACACTGGTTTCTTCCCAGCATTAATATCTATAAATATGTTTTCAAATAAAAACATGGCAACTACAGAATGAAGGGCTGCTCAACAGCCTCATGACAGCTGCAGGCAGAGGATTCAAATATGGACACGACTGAAATTAATTTCAATGTCCTGTGCAGTGAATATTAAGCTCTCAAACATTTTCTGGTTTTCTCACACTTAAATTATTCACATTAGGGACATTTAAAAATAAGACAATAATAACCTGAATAAATACCAAAAGCACTTCTTAAATTATGATTTTATTTACTGAGGTAAAAAAGTCATCTTAATTTGATTTTGCATGAAAAAGTTATTTCATATCCAATCAGTCAGAACATGAGTCCTACTGAATCTCATTTGAAAATAAAATCTCTTTAGCAGGTGTGAGATACATTTCATGTTTTTATTGGCCTCATGTGATATTTCAATTTTAAATGTCATGGTTTCATTAACTGTGAGTGGAAAATAATCATGATTAACAAAAATAAAGGCTTTCAAACATCTGTGTGTAATTAATACACATAATATGTCACTGAGTAATAAAGTGTATAAAGTAAATAACGTTCTAATGTATTGAAGGAATCTGTAATTGCCCCCTAATTGTTTGTGCCTCTCTTGGTGGCAGCGATAAGAGTTACTCAGAGACTGACTTGCAGGCGTGTTTGCATTGTGCACTTGAGTTAAGGTCACAAAATGATGGCTGAAAATTTTCCTGCATAACTTTTTATTAGAGAGCAGAAAGCATGGTTTGTCAATAACAGCCAGAGTTCCAGGACTTTTGTCTTTAAATGCTTTGCTTTTTTATTTGTCTGTTAGATGTAAAGGAGGTTTTTTTCAGGCTTCTTTTTGATCAGCAGTGGTTTTTTTCTATTCTTTTTCATTTTGCCTTCTGATAGCTGAACCATGTACACTCACCGTAACTGAGGCAGGAGATGGCTGCAGTGCTTTACAAGTTTTCTATGTGACCCTCTGTAGGAGTCCTTGATACATTCTTGAACTAATGTTGGTTGGCCTGCCATGTCTGGGAACATTCATCATTATTCTGTGTTTTATCCATTTTTACTCATTTGTGCCATTAAGTGTTCTCCATGATTTGATGTAGTTCCAAAGCCTTAACAATGGCTTTGGAAACCTTTCCAGGCTAATAGATGATGTGTTTTTTCTCCTTTGATGTTGAATTTCCTTCGATCAGGTTGTGAAGTGTTGCCTTTTAGAGACTGTTGAACCTATTTGTTTGACAAACGTTAATTAAGGAATTTCTTGTTTCTACAAGTCTAACAGTAATTAAACCTGAGTGTGACTACTGAAATAGAACTCAGCTTTCTAAAAACTATGGTTGATCTTAGTTAATTAATTGTTTATCAAGAGAAGCAGCTATTTTTCACATAGTGACAAATTGATAACAAGGAAATACAGAATTATAGAACAAAACATTGAGGATTTTACTAGATCTTCCATGTTCTTCACAGACCAAATAAAATTATAAAAGAAAAAAAAAATCAGTTGCCTTCTAGTCAATCAAATACTAATAATAACAGGGCTTTATTGGCAAAGATCTGCATTGCTTAGTTATATTCTGTTTGATGTGATATTTTATTGTAGAGCCCAGTTGTTTTCTAAGTTACACCAGGCTGCTAAATCTAATGCATGTTTTCACATTGTAAAGTGGCCACCAACAAGTAAGGTGATTTCAGTCATATGAAATCCAAATGCATTCCTTCCTCTGAACCCACATTTCATGGCTGCTGAACAGAAACCTACAACATGAGCCCATAGCAGTGAAGAGTAAAACCTTCACTGACAGACTGATCAAGAACTTTCCAGAGACTGTGTGGATCGGGTTCTTTGGGTTATTTGAAGCAGAACATCCCAGTCATGTTTAATTTATCCCATTTACTTGGTGCTATTTGATATTTTACACAGAACATTCCTTGTTGTTTTTGTGCAGCCAACAAAAGTTACAATGAGGAAACTTTGAAGACATGGAACATTTTTCTCAACCCTGTGACAAAGATGGAAAACATTGACAACCCAACAGCCACTCTAACACTCCCAAACTGAGCGATCTTTTCTCTTCATGGCCCCAGCCGTATTTATAGTCAGCATGAACCGCATTCAATTAGTGCCTCTGCAAGCATCCCTCCTCTTGTGAATTAAATGACACAAATCCATATTCAATGTTTTGTAATGATTTAATGATGAGGGCTTTGCGTGCTGCATGCCGTCTTGCGTTGCTATTGACCCACTCAATTAGCCTCCCATTCAGTCCTCTGAATCCACACATCAAAACCTGAAGGGTTGCTGGCTGTGGGAAAACAAGCATCCATTCTCAGATGTCTTTCTTTTGTAAGTCGTCTGTGCAAAATGCAAACTTAGATTAACTGATTTGTAATTAAGAGTAGAACTGGTGTAAAGTCTTATGACAACTGTCCCTGACTTATATCCCTATTTTCTCTTGTGGACTTTGTCCATTTGCTATTTTTTTACATTTTTCTTCATTTGAATGTAGTTCTGATTTTCCTTCCTCTCACCTCTATCATCTGCCAGCCTTACAAATGATGGGCGGCCTCCCACTGTGGTGGAGAAGAGCAAATAATCCATAATTTACAATAACACTTGTTAATAATTAAGGGAATTGGAGCATTTGGAGAACTCCAGTGCAATTACCCTGAAGCAGACGTTGAGGCTGTGAGGTTGCACATAGCAGTTTATCAGCTTTGGTTGAAAACAGCAGCATCAGGTGGTGGAGAGGCAGAGAGAGACAGGGAGGCCAGCCTGTAATTGACCTGCAGGATGTGTGGCAGAATGAATGACGGACTTAAATGAGCAGTGGCACCGGCGCCTGATGTAGGTCTGTGGTTTAGTGTGGTTGATCATAGCACAACCGCAGCTATCTGTTTGCATTTCAGACTGAAGAGGAGATGAGAAGAAACAATAAGTGGGTTGTGGCTTCATGTGACAAGCCGATTGTTGGCATCCCAGATTTGACAAAGCGTTTAACCCAAGGCACCGGGAGTGACAATCAAAATAAAATGTTGACAGGAACAGTTATAAGATGGAATCTGACAACCAGAGAGGGAAGGGAGGCCTTTTCACTTGAACTTGACATTGTAACACGGAGGGCATGGGGAAAATCTTACGTTTCAACAACCTTGTTCTGCTTTCAGTCAGAATACTGAGACTGGAACTCTATCCTGCGCTGCAATGAGTGCATCCATATTGAATTAAGTCTGTTAAGCTTCAGTAACAAGGATCCTGTGGCAGAACTTTCTTAATCAGAATTGTTCCCTTTTTATTCTCCTCCACCCAGTCTACATTTGCGAGAAAGATACTTGAGTGTTCCTCTGGCTAGCATAGGTTAGGGGTCAAGCATGCCACGTCCTTATCCTCCCCCCATTCTTCAACTAATCAAACCCTGCTGACCTCTTCCTGTTCAGTGACTCGAAACAGAACTGAGGCCAATTTGGCAAATTAGTAGAAGGTTTCACTGACATTTCAATTCAAAGTTCCTTCCTCTCACCCTCATTTCTGTTGAGATGACTGTTTAATAGGGATGTGCTGAAATCACCTGGTAATTAGAAATAAAAGAATTACAGCCTAATCAGTTTTGCTGGAAAACTGAGTAGGCTGTTTTCCAACATATGTAGGCATATGTGATTATGTCATATATGCTAGACAATGACACAATCACATGCTGACACAACACAGTCTGCAGTTCATTCGGGTTCCTAGAGAAAAGAGAACCATGCTCTCAACAGACAACAGGAACTATGAACGGAGCAGAGCAACGTTTCTCTGGGTCATCCTTTGGAGCTTTCTGCTGGTCAGGGAACATCTTGGTTTGGCAAATGTCATAAATATCAGTAAAGGTAAGGATCTCGGTCGGGACTGGTGAACCTGTTCGAGAGCCGCATGTTCTCCAGTCTTGACCTAGATCCTTGGCGGCTCTTTAATATTGAAGTTTCCTGCAGTCCCTGAAGGCAGCACTGGCAAAAACAAACCGGTCCTGACCACATTAACAGAGTCGAGGCTGTACAGACAGCAGTGACACGCAGGGAAGCAGGTTCACGGATATGAGATACAGAGCGATTTTTCAATCGAAGGACAAACAAAAAAAGTGAAAAAAAAAATCCTAAAGAAACAGAGACTTCTCTAAGAGTTGAAATTAATAATATTTATTACGGTGTCTCAGACCAGCCGTGTTTAACTTTTGAGTTTTAATTTAATGTGTCATATTGAAAATATTTAAAGGCATTATTGCTTGAATATTAAAGTCTAAACCAGTGTTTCTCAACCCTGGTCCTCACAGCCCCTCCTCCCTGTCCTGCATGTTTTAGGTATTTCCCTTCTGCCACACCTGAATTGTATCTCTGGGTGATTAACAGGCTTCTGCAGTACCTGATGGTCATGCAATCATTTGAATCAGCTGTTCTGGAATAGAGGCTCATCTACAACATGCAGAGCAGGGGGGCAGTGAGGACCAGGGTGGAGAAACACTGGTCTAAATGCTTCCTTAACACTGGTGAGCAGGGGTGAATCCAGGAAGTTTTTGAAGAGGGCTAAAAGGGGGCCAGTGATAATCTCAGTGTGTTCCACCAAAGTAATGTTTAAAGTACAGTGTAAACTATGCAAATGTTACAATACACTCAGAAATAACTTTCTGAGTAAATTGTCCTATACGTTTCAAAAATGTCCTACGTGAGACATTTCCACATCCATCAGTTTAGCCAAAGAGCTGAAAAGTTTTCTGTCTGTGAATGACTTTATGACTCTTAAACAGACACACACAGAAACTTAAGTCTTTACACTTGTGCTAACGGTGCTAAACAAAGGAGCCTAAGGACTGTTTTAAATATCCTTCCAGTAATTATTTTCTCTTTATTGTAAAATAGTAAAGCCCTGTTTTACTGCAAATGCTGTTACACAAGGGATCTGATTCTTCTTCTATTCCTAAATAATTAATGATTGCTCATGACAGGAAAGCTTTGAAAACACCAACTTGTGTTTTCAATGCTATTTTCATTTTTTCTTGCATTATGGTTCTTAAAGAGAAACAGAAGCTTTACAAAAAAACAATTAGCCACACAACTAGGGTTGGTAGTTCTTTCTCCATACTAAGTTATTTATCAGTTTAAACCTCCTTTGGATATTTGAACTCATAGTTACATAGAACTATGTAGTTCTAACTCAAACATTTCTTGATTTCCCAATGAGAATGGTATATCATGAATCGTACTTTGAGGACAACATTCAGCTTAGATTTGATATAAAAGCAAAAAAGAAACAAACGCCACACTCCAGGTTTATTTCTATTTTTTCTAAGACAAAGTAACCCTAAATCTAGACAGACAAACTATATGCAGAGAGGTTGACTCTCTGCATATAGTCTCCTTAAGTAAAGCGGTGCCCCGCTTTACTTAAGGAGACTCAAGTCTCCTTAAGTAAAGCGGGGGAGATTTTTTTTCTCCTGGTTGCTCCATTGTATCAAAAACATTTAAATCTTTTCTATTCAAATTTACTTTAAATGTGGCCTTCTTTTGCTGTATATATATATATATATATATATATATATATATATATATATATATATATATATATATAAATCCCTTCTCACCCTCCGCGGGTGGTCTCTCTCTCTCTCTCTCTCTCTCTCTCTCTTTCATCCTCTGAGCTCTGGTCCTCTACCAGAGGCCTGGGAGCTTGAGGGTTCTCCTCCAGTATCTTGGCTGTGCCTAGAACTGCACATTTCTGTACTGAGATGTCTGATGTTGTTCCTGGGATCTGTTTTAGCCACTGCTCCAGTTTGGGGGTGACTGCCCCGAGGGCCCCGATGACCACAGGCACCACTGTGGTCTTCACCTTCCAGGCCTTCTCCAGTTCCTCTCTGAGGCCCTGGTATTTCTCCAGTTTCTCCTTTTTCCTGATGTTGTGGTCACTTGGTATTGCTACATCCACCACAACGGCTTTCCTCTGTTCTTTATCCACCACCACAATGTCCAGTTGGTTCTCCATTACCATCTTGTCTGTCTGGATCTGGAAGTCCCACAGGATCTTAGCTCGGTCATTCTCCACCACCTTTGGGGGTGTTCCCCACTTTGACCTTGGGGCTTCCAGTCCATATTCTGAACAGATGTTCCTGTACACCAGAGGTTCCCAAACTGTGGGGCGCGCCCCCTAGGGGGGGCGCCGTGTCATTGCAGGGGGGGCGCGGGAAGCCGTCTGGATGAAAAAAAAAAAAAAAACATGAACACTGTATGCGCTGGGTTTTTACCTTAGAATGGCCAACTCTCTGTTATTCCTGTCAATTTGATACAGTAGAGGCTTCCACACTTCCCATATTTGTGTCCTCTGTCACTTTTATCAGCAGTTAAAACTGTTTAATCCGTTGTTAACATGTTGTAACCTGTTTTTCCGAGCCGCCTTTAAACGCAACATGAGCGCTATGACACTCACGCTGGGTTTACACCTGTGAAGGAGACCTGCTGCTGCTCAGGTGTGTTAGAATCACGGCAGCAAACCAGCAAAATGCAAAGAACTTTTACTCAACTCAGTTGAGTAAAGCTGTTGGATGCAGGTAATGTTAGCTAAAAGATGACTAGCTAATATCAATACAGAACCTTAAGCTTAACAAGTAAGTAGCTTGTAGGCTACCGATGTTGGTGTCTATTTTCAGCTACGTACATTCATTTTGCCCTCAAAAAAGTCGATGCCCCCCCTAACCCTACCCTAGCCTATCAGTGAATCTATTCTAGTCTAAAATAGCATCTCTATGCTAAACATCTTGCTAACAGTAATGTCAGTGTCCTGTCCACATTTCTAAATAAGTTTCATGAATAATGAGGAGTTCCTGAAGCCTTGAAAAGATGAATGGATAGAATAATACTTGAACCTGAACAACAGATTATAAATAATTCATATCTTTGGTGTTGAGCTCATACGTCTATTTGTTTAATAATTTAATAATTTGGCAAAAAGGGTTTTTGAGTAGAAATTAATTTAGTTGAATCCCGGTTGTTGAATGTAATTATTTTTGATTAATTACAGACCTTGCAATTAACTCAAAAAATTGAATCAAATTTAATCACTTATCTAAACATGAAATTTGGAACAACGAAGCCATTGGATGACTGAGCCTATATTGAGGGGAAATGCATTCTAAATAATCAATTCTATTGACTGGTACATAATGTAAGTAAGACAGGGAACCATGAAGATGCATCATTCCCTACAGGCCTGTGTTTGGCAAAATTTAGGTAACATTTAAGTAAATCTTTTACAGATGACAATATTTAATGCATATTACTCAAAAGTGCATTGCTTAGAAAGCTTTGTACTGCATTTGTGTGTGTGTGTGGGGGTGTGTATGTGTGTGTGCGTGTGTGCGTGCGTGCGTGTGTGTGTGTGTGAACTGCATCCCATTCTCAGCCATATCAGCATTGCAGAATAAATTGCTTACATAAGGCTGGAGGGTTTTGCTCATACTTAAAAAGGACAAGTTCAAAACGAACAATGTTTCCGTGCCTGGGTCGCATCCGGATGGCTCAGGATGCAGTATTATTTGAATGAAACCCTGGAGAGAGAAAGAAGGGAAAAGAGGTGGGGGAGGGAGCTGTGTGAGAGCATGTGTCTGTGAGTGTGTGTACAGGAAGCATTAGAGGAAAGAAAAAAGCAGTGAAGAGGGAAGGAAGGGAAACAAATGTGAAAGCTGTCGTGCATGAAATTAAAAGATACCTCGGAAATACTCCTGTCTGTGATGCTTTATGGCGAGCGCTCCTGGAAGTCTCTCCATCTCACTTTCTTTTTGTCTGCAGGGAAGGCAGATGTGAGATGGTGTAACCTTTAAGGAACGTCCAAATCGATAAAGCTCTCCAGTTCCCCAGATCTCAACACTGTTGTTGCCTGAAGGTAAAGGCTTGTGTTGGAGAACCTGGGATATGGGATGTTTGCTCTGCCACTTGTTTTCCTTTGAACTCCCTGGTATTGTTGGTGAAAACCTTTGGAGAGACAACTCTTTCCAAATCCCTTTGTCCTTGCTTTTGGTATTTACTCCCAAACCACACTGACTGTAGTCAGAGAAAAAACACAAAAAACAAACAAAACAAGTTAAATAAAAGGCTCTAATGTAACTACTGGGAACATAGAAATGCTCCTGGAGAGAAAAATTAGCCTCTCAGAGCCTGAAACTGATATTGATTTGTACGTGTTTAAAACCTCGTGAAATTTGACAGATTTTGACACTTCCTTTTTCTAAAGCTTTTAGTAGAGTCACGGTATATCTAAAAATGGTGAAGCTATGCATTTTAGTTTTATCTGAGTTGAGGCAGAGCATGGGGTGAGAACGGGAGGCAGTGATGTGAAAAGGAAATTTTTTACGCCTTTCATGAGAGTCTTGAATCTCTAAGCCAACTGCAAACACAGTTTGTTAAATTTGATCTGCGCTGGATTAAATAAACTTAAAGATCACCTAATTTTCTATTAAGACTGTACACTGACTACCACATATGTTTATTATTATATTATTGTTTAAACTTTCTTCAATATTTTACTATTTTAAAACAAGAAAATGCTAAATAAATTCTAAATGCTGTCGTACATATTTATGTGTTCATGTTTCTCATGACTCAATCATTTAAATTGATCATCTTAATTGATCACAGAATCAATTTCTTCCCCTCCATCCTCTCCATCATTGGCAGAGCAAAGAGCTGTCAGGGATACTATATTAGATCTACAAAAGACTGGAATAACAAGAACTTGAGGGTTGAAGAGTAGTGGAGCTATTATTGGGGAACAGAAGAAATCTGAAAAGATGATCAGCTGCATTCAGTCTGCATCCTGCAGGTTGGAGTCCCCCCATTGTTGAAAAGAGGTGCAAGTTGAAGTCCCCCCACCCCCGTTGTTTTAAAAGGGGTGTGGGTTGGAGTCCCCCCCGTTGTTGCAAAGGGGTGCAGGTTGGAGTCCCCCGGCCCCTGTTGTTTTAAAAGGGGTGCAGGTTGGAGTCCCCCCGTTGTTTTAAAAGGGGTGTGGGTCCCGTTGTTGCAAAGGGGTGCAGGTTGGAGTCCCCCGGCCCCTGTTGTTTCAAAAGGGGTGCAGGTTGGAGTCCCCCATTGTTTTAAAAGGGGTGTGGGTTGGAGTCCCCCCCGTTGTTGCAAAGGGGTGCAGGTTGGAGTCCCCCGGCCCCTGTTGTTTCAAAAGGGGTGCAGGTTGGAGTCCCCCCATTGTTTTAAAAGGGGTGTGGGTTGGAGTCCCCCCATTGTTTTAAAAGGGGTGTGGGTTGGAGTCCCCCCCCCATTGTTGAAAAGGGGTGCAGGTTGGAGTCTCCCTCATTGTTGAAAAGAGGTGCAAGTTGAAGTCCCCCCACCCCCGTTGTTTCAAAAGGGGTGCAGGTTGGAGTCCCCCCATTGTTTTAAAAGGGGTGTGGGTTGGAGTCCCCCCCGTTGTTGCAAAGGGGTGCAGGTTGGAGTCCCCAGGCCCCTGTTGTTTCAAAAGGGGTGCAGGTTGGAGTCCCCCCATTGTTTTAAAAGGGGTGTGGGTTGGAGTCCCCCCATTGTTTTAAAAGGGGTGTGGGTTGGAGTCCCCCCCCCATTGTTGAAAAGGGGTGCAGGTTGGAGTCCCCCCCCATTGTTGAAAAGGGGTGCAGGTTGGAGTCTCCCTCATTGTTGAAAAGAGGTGCAAGTTGAAGTCCCCCCACCCCCGTTGTTTTAAAAGGGGTGCAAGTTGGACTCCCCCCATTGTTTTAAAAGGGGTGTGGGTTGGAGTCCCCCCCGTTGTTGCAAAGGGGTGCAGGTTGGAGTCCCCTGGCTCCTGTTGTTTTAAAAGGGGTGCAGGTTGGAGTCCCCCCATTGTTTTAAAAGGGGTGTGTGTTGGAGTCCCCCCCCATTATTGAAAAGGGGTGCAGGTTGGAGTCCCCCCATTGTTTTAAAAGGGGTGCGGGTTGGAGCCCCTTCCCTTTTTTCTGCCGATTTGAAGGGCAGAACTTTGACTCAGCAGGAAAGTTTATGTTGCATGAATCTGTGTTTTTGTGTTTAATGATGTAAAGCACTTTGAAATGCCTTGCTGCTGAAATGTGCTATACAAATAAAATTTGATTTGATGTTAGTTTTATTTGATCTTTATGGAAGGTCTCATCTGGCTGTGAGTGACAATGGAAGAATGATCCAGAGGAGGCTGGATGGTCATCCGCATGGGAGGAACTTTTCAACAAACTATAGGCATACAGGACCACTGCAACCAAGACCACCACTGGTGACATCCTGTTGTTAGTTTGAACTATTGAAAGGAAATCAAAAGAGATTAGTTTTCCCAGTAAACATCAAAATATTTCACCATTCTGATGAACAACATGAAGCATTTTTGCATCAGCTCAAGGTGCTACTAGTACTGAGTACAACCTGAAGAACACTGTCAGAAACATGCTGCATGGTTCTTTTTATCAAGGCGTACAGGGCAACTTCACTGCTTTTACAGGTCAATGAAAGAGGTCATTTACTGTAAAATGCAAGATGTGAATACATAAAAAGGTCCTGCATAAGTTTTCCAGCATGTCAATAACTTACAATGTTCACAAACAATAGACCAAAGAAGCAGCATTGGGGTCATGTGTCAGTCTCCAAACAACTTTCCTTCAGAAAATACAGAAAACTGAAGTTGATTTAGCTTTGCTTGTCAATAAAGGTTTTCCCACAAAGTCATAATCTCAGAGATCAAACTTCTTTTTTTTTTACTTTTATGCAAGATGCAATCAGTCTTTGATATTCTTTCTGTCCACAATTATATCAAATCGTCATACAATTTAGAGACAGAGGTTTTCTTGAGATAATTTTGAAAATCAGCAATCCCTAACACTTATCCCCAATGTAGTGATTTCCATAGGCATATGCACTGACTGACGGAGGGAGGCATATTAAATGCTCTGAAACTCAAACAACTCAAACATGCCCATGACCTCCATCCTCCAAATAAAAGGTAACTCTGAGATTTCTAAATACATGTTGAATAGCTTCTAAAACATTTTAGATCAGATTGCTTTAGAAATAAAAAGCTTCTCACTTATAAATTGAAAGGTGTATTTAACATCCTAATACTGATAAAGTTATCTGTTTCATCATTAGCATTTACAAGTGTGCTTTTCCTATTTAATGAAGGATGCCCTATCCATTGTCTTCAAAGCAGGCCAAAAGTATGAATATTTTACTCTCCATTCATGACTGCTCCGGTGCTGAACTTCCTTCTATTGAACTTCTTTTTAATATTCATCAGGAATATTTAGACGTTTATTTTCAAACACCTGTGCACGATTATTTCTGCTTAATTATACTGTAGGTGTTTAAACAGAGAGGTCTTTATTTGCATGTTAAGCAATCCCATCAAAAGTGCTTTCTGATCATTTTGTCTTTTTTGCCTCTCCTGTCCTTTCAGATCTCAACTGTCCACCTACCTCCCCTTTCTCAGCAAACTGAGAAAATTACTGCTTGCAATGCTCATGCTTACAAGCCTAAAGTTAGCAAAGTATTTTGGATTTTCACTTGCACCATGTTTGTTTTGTTTTACACTATAATTAAGATTATTTGGCTAATAAAAAAACTGATGGTGGCGTCAACGGTAGGAGTTCATCCTGCAACTGGTGGGTCACTGGTTCGAGCTCCCACTCTGCCCATGTCTGTTGGTGTGTCCTTGGACAAGATACTTCACCAACCTTGGCTGCTGGTGGGGGTCAGAGGGTTGATAGTGTGGCAGCCTCAGCAAATCACTTCCATCCTACTTTGCAGTTTGGGAGACCTGGTTGACAGAAATATTATTTTATATATTTTGCGAGCAGCACTCATTTTTAAATATACACAGTACTTTGTGGGATTATTTGTTTCTCTAAAATTCCACTAAAGCAAGCTCAAAGTAATGCTGCTGCCTTCCTCTATTTATGGCCCTGAACACACAAAACAGCTACAAACCAGGCATAATGTCCCAGACTCTGAAGGGGAGGTCGGCTTTGTCAACACAGACCTGTGAATATTGTCAGGGGAGGCACTGCTGAGTGAAACATTGTGAATAGAAGGGACAGTCAAACTGAAGGTGCACATGGCTAACAAACGCTCCACAGTACCACCTCTTACAAAGTCCTAGTGTTTCCTATCTTTAACCACTAAGGACAGAAAAATCACTGTTTTATAGAAAACTGAATCAGTTCTTTGGGGTTCATTTTTGCTGAGCTCCCAGTCCTTAAAAATCTAATGCATTTCAGCTCTGATATGATATGACCCTTAGTTGAAGTTTTGGTTGTAAGAAATAAATGAATGTTCTGTTGAAGTTGGTATCAGACCTCACCACAAAAGCCAAAGCGTGAGTGACAACAGAAAGTGTTGCGCTGGTTTGCACTATGCAGATAGATCAGATTGCAGAAAGTTACATGGGTCTTACACGCCCTCACATCCACACAGGCATTCTCTGAGCAATATACGTTTGCAAAGGACTAGAGTGTGAATGCATCGTTTGTTGAGTTCCAGTGAGCTTATGCATTGCTGTTTTAACATTGAAATTATGGGAGCTATATTTAATTTCATGCCACTGTCAGGTTAATTACTTCTCATGAATCAATTTTCTCTCACTTCAAAGCAGACTCTTTATTTCAATCTTTTGTTTTTTTATACTTTGCAGTATTTTATTTATCCCCTCAAGTCATATTTGGTAACAAAATAGCATCTCTATTTGTGTAGTATGTTTTAGTAGTGTGTAAGAAAGTTATGATTGCAATACTAACAATAAAGGGCTGGTCCAAGACCAGATTTCAGCCCCAATCTGATTGTCTGACTATAAAACCCCCAAAACCACAGTGCTAATCCCAAATCAGCTCCCCTACAGTCACTGACTGTTTTATGAAAGATCTCTGCAGAGGGAGAAAACCCCCAACACTACCTGCAAAATGCTACATTCCTCATTTATTTACAGAATTTACAGAATAGATATAGTGGCTACTTTATCTAGGGTAACTTTATATAATGTCCTGGCAACAAACAGTTGTGTCTCTGAAGATTCCACACAGTGCAACATGGGAGAGTCACATTTTATTGACTTTCTAATGTCATAGAGATTGGGCTGACCACCTGTGAATTACAAGACAATGTGCATCTGCAGCAGCAAAACAACATTCTCTAATACTCCAATAATTAGCGACTCTCTACCAATGATAGGTCTTCTCTTCCACCAACTCGAGCCTGAAAATGAAGCAACAGCTCTGTCTGCTGCTGCAACAACAGCAGATTGCTGGACTTTCATGCAGTCTATTGTAACTTATTTCCTTGGTTCAGTTTTTGTTTTTTGTTGTTGTTTTGTAAGGTTTTGTAACAATATTAAAGAGGGAGTATTATGTGAAACCAACTTTGTTGATCATTACAGCATGCTTAAAATGTTATTTCTGTCATCAAAACGTGTTATTTTGATTCTTTCATGCATCTTTGAGAGATCCTTTAATCGCCCATGGCAACCATTCAAATGTGCAAAACTTAAACCCTTCAGACTAGCAGCAGCAATTATCAAACACCTGGTCTAACTTTGCATCAACTGAGCTAATTATATGAACTATTTCTCAGTCCAGTGCTTAACATGCTTAATAGAGGAATGTTGATGTCATGACTTCCTAAAGGTGGCGTGTTGGAAAGAGCAAGAATTTCTCAAAGAGACAAAGGCCTTCATGAGCCCACTTGAAAACCAGTGGACAGATGTTGGCACTGTGAGGTAAGCAAACCCTCACATCTTTCGGGGCTGTGTGGGGGCCCATTTTGGATTCACATGTCAAGCTCCACTAGGGCCTGGAAACGCCGACTAACGGCTTGAGATGAAAAACATTAATGCCATGACTAGTTCCATCTGCTGCACCAGCTCTTTCACTCTGAAAAATGTATATTCTCATCGCTAGTCTGCATGTATACCAAGTTATATTAAAATGTGACAGTTCCTTTGCAGGGAACAACGGTAATAGCAATGATCATTTATATGGTCACAGATCACTGTTCTCCCATTTCCAATTCACTCTGCCATTTTGTTCACATGAATTGCCATTTCCTCCCCTGTCACTGTTGTTTCAAACACACAAACAAAGCAACAGATCACTGTAGTGTTGGTTGCATGTGGTGAGCTTTAAACCATCATATTAAGTCCACTATATGGTGAACTTTGAAGCCTGTTTTCTGAAAGTCTGACTGAACAAGCTGTGAATCAGTCTTTTTTTGTGAGAAAGTTCACATAAGTTTAACAAAAATTCAAACTGGCTCCTCCGAGAACTGGATCTAAATCTATATTGAACTAAAACATAGAACCACAATGAAAAGAAAAGTACTCAATTGTATTTTTTTCATACCTAGACTTTGAAAAGTTTAATATTATTTTTCAGTTATCAGTGCTCTGACCCTGGACAGGACATGGGTAGCATGGATAAAAAAAATCAAAAAGGGAAAGAAAAGTTCAAGTTGTCAAAAATCAATGTGATTGAACAAGATTACAAAGACTACAGATTTATTTATATCCATCTTTGATGAAAATGAAGAGACTACATGTCCACTGCCTTTAATCAGCCAATGTTGATGTATAGCTTTAAAACACTGTTTCTATCTAAAACAGGTGGGTAGAAACTTTTTAAACTACACTAAACAATGAATTGAGCATATTTGATAACTAGGATCCATTAAAATGTATGTGTGACTGAATTGAAATGATTGTAAAGCCTTGTCTTGAGATGATTTTTTTGTGTGTGAATTTGGCACTATATAAAAAAACTTAGCTGAATTAAATGTTTGATCTCTTAGAGACAAATGTAGCAATATCATCTTGTACTGCATTAAAAACTATTTAGTTTTCTTTCACAGCTACAATTTTGTCATGACATTGCATCAAAACAGAAAGACACAACTAAGCATTTCGTTTTATCTTTGTAAGATCCAAAGTGAACAACGGAGGCTGGTGATTAAGGGCGGAAGAGAAAGCCTGAAAGTGGCCTGCAGGCTGCTCTCTCTCCAAGCCCATGTGTCATGGTGACAAGCCCCTGACTTCCATCATCAGATGAAGTGGCTCCCAGTGGAGGTTTGGGGCAGCAGGGATCTGAACGATCGATGGCTGGGGAGCGACATGAAGCATGGGCTCACCTATGATGATAAATCTATCAAGGTGGGTGAGATGAAGCATGCACCTGATGTATATGACTGTGCAGGCTTCATGCCCAGGCTAAGAGACTGATTAAATGGCTGTTTGGCTCTGTGTGTGTTCTTTGTGTCATGTGCACTAAAACTGACACACACACACACACACACGCACACGCGCACACACACACACACACACACACACACACACACACACACACACACACACAGCCTCTTGTCATTTTGACTGAAAACTTCTAGCTGTTTGTCTGAAATCACATCTCTCAAAAGCCGAAAACATTCCATCGTTAACTCAGGGGACGCTCTTCCTCCTCCTCTCTCTTTATTGTAGGAGAGCAGTCGTTTCTCCAAGTGTCATGATGCCCACTGGGAGCTTTTGTCTGGACAGGGATTTCATTTTCTTGCAGCACACACTATAAGCCTCCTGTTGACGCTATCCCCAGAAACACAAACTTATGCATCCCCACTTTTCAAGGCTTTACTTATAAATCCTCCTTGCAGTGCTCAGCTCTCTGGAAAGTGGAATAGAGGCTGCCATCATATTTGTCTGCTATGATAAGAAGCTTTGAAGATGGTACTGATTAAATTCATTAATGGTTTTTCCCACCTAAGGGGTGAACAATGATTCCTATTGTGGCAGTATGCCCTGTAGCCTTTGAACGCACCACACAAGTGCCTGAGTCTAATTGGTTGTGGCGCTGGCTGCCTGTATATAAAGGGCCCTCCCTCACCTGGTTGACATCACGCTGTTTTCCTTCTGGTTCAGACCTCGGCGTTTGCTGGCGCTGCACGCTAGGTAAGGCAGGCTTCATCTGTCTCCATCAAGCTTAATACTTGTGATTTCCATTTTCTGTATAACAGCCGCAAATTAATGCGTGCTCAAATAGTGCGCTTAACGACGCTCCGATCACCGATCCATTGTCCTTGTGGTAAAAATCTTCCCACACTTGACGTTTGTTAGCTTAGCTTTAGCTCAGCTTCTGTTGTATATCCAGGCCGCCTGTACAAGCTCCCCGTTTTCTCCTTCCTGTCAGAGGCACTACTTAAAGAGCTCAGTGGTAAGTGACGTGCTAGTCTTTTGCACGCTTTCAGATTCCATTTCTAACATTTATTTTTGATAGCCGCTGCTGTTTGTCCTTGGCCTACGGAAGAGGATTGGGGCCACTGGAAAAAAAAAAAAAAAAAACTCAATTTTTTTTTTCAGGTAGCTCAGAAAAAAAATCTCCCAATTCAGAGGGAAAAAAAAAATCAGTGGCCCAAAATTTTTTTATTTTTTTATTTTTTTCAGAATTCAGAGGAAAAAAAATAAAAAAATGTGACCCAGACAAGCAACCAGCTTCAGATGCGAGTTGTGGCGGACAGCTAACGTTTTGGAGAAAGATGTCTGATTTAAGTGACTTTTTACGTGCCAGAGGAGTTCCCGAAGCGTCCATTGCACTAATGGAAGAACAAAAGGTGAGTAAATCAAATGAGATGGTTTGGTCTCTAAACGGTTATGGCTAGTTGTTAGCATGTTTGTTAGCTTAGGCGGTTATAGGAATAAGCGTGATTTACAATGTTAAATCACACAGCTGAATAAAGGATGTAAAAGCTGTTGATTGCTGAATTGTCCCGTAAGTATTTGATGTGTTTATTTTATTGTTCTTCTGTTTGAATGTTTTACAATGAAACTAAGGTTAGCTGTATGTCAGCCACCTTCTAAATAAGATGGCTGCTGTGTTAAACTGTAACTTTTAGTTGAGTGGAGGACAGAAACGTTTATATATGCATATATTTAAAAGGAAAATGTATGACGTGCACCACATCGGTGCAAGTCATACCGCCACCGATCTGCGGCTGGCTGTAGATCTGATCGTAGGATCCCTTCACCATATTTGCCAACACCAACTAAGGTGCATATCTTATGCTATTTTGTCATATGTTTGTGTTACGGCGTTTAAAAAAGTTACATTATGAGAATCACAAAATCATTTTCCTGCACTGTGTGATGGATGTGTCGGCTCAGGACAGAAATTACATCTCACTCCCTGAGCTACACTATCGGTACATTTATTGCACAGATGTGGAAATGGTAGGCTTGATTTAACTAAATCAAACTTGATGTGATGTTTAATTTTTTTAATAAAAATAACTGTTAACATTTCCTTGTGTGTTTTTATGCATGATGCCTTTTACCTTAAATTGACTGTGTATTTCCAAATCTGTGTTTTTATACTTGCATGCTAACCGATATAGTCCTTCCTCTTTTTCAGTAAAATAGAGGACTGAACATTTACTGCTGCTATTGTTGTAATTCTCCCCAAACAGTAAATCGCTTTAAGCAGGGACCTAAGGATACAATCTTGAAGGTAACTTTAACGTTGATTTGCAGTGTAAATAATTGTCCTTTCTCAACTGTTTGTGTGCAGATTGACTGTGATGTCGCAGCAAAGCTGGAAAATGATGGAGACGGAATTGCTGTTTTCATCTACTGCTAAAGCAAAAAACTGTCCAAAAAAGGCCTTCTGCTAAAGACTGTTCCCTTCTTAAAGTGAAAGAAGCTAGAAAATGTCAGATTTGGATGATATCATTAAGCTTTAGTTCAGACTGTCTTTAAGTAACAAAGAAATCCTTCATATTTTAGCACACAGTCATCATACTATATTAAGTAATCAAACTCTTAAAAAAAATTTTCAGAAGACTTGAGCTGTTTAGAAGAAAGAATCAGTCCGACCTCCAAGAAGTGCTGGCCTTTGTCCAACAACAAATAATGACTAATGGACAAATGCAAGGTTTGTCCATTAGTCATGGACAAACCTTGCTAAGTTTGTCCATGACAAACCTAGCAAGATGTAGCCATTTAGATGGCTACATCTTTGTGCGGTTCAACGTGGATTTGTGGTGTCACAAGACACTGAGACATTTAATCAAATTGTTTGACCCAGAAGGTGTGGAACTGAGACGAGCACGACGGTTGAGAAGACGTCAGTACAATTGCGGAGGACCTAATGCACTCTGGCACATGGATGGCTATGATAAACTAGAACCTTATGGTATTGCTATCAGTGGTTGTATAGATGGTTTTAGCCGACATGTTTTATGGATGGAGGCTTATACCACAAACAATGACCCCAAATTGATTTCAAGTTATTTGAAAACAGTTTCATGCGTCAATGGATGTTCAGAGGATACGTGCTGACGGAGGCACAGAAAATGTTTGTGTTGAACAAATGCAGATATTTCTGCGGCGAAACCACACAGACAGTTTTGCAGGGGACAAAAGTTTCCAGCGTATAGAAGGCTGGAGGTCGACCCTCCGCAAACAGAGTGCACAGTTTTGGATGAACTTATTTCAAACCTTTCTGGATGATGGTCACTTTACAGGAGACTTTTTGGATAAAAGCCTTATCCAATTCTGCTTTCTTAATCTTATTCAGGTAAAAGTGTTTACTGGTTCACTATAATGTCTCTGTTTTAAAAAGTATTAAAAGCAAATCTGGTATGTTTACCAGAAATAATAAAAGCTTTTATATATTTTACCAGTTTACATAACAGCACCTTCTCAGCACATAAGCATTAAGCACATCAGTTTTTTTATGCAAAATGGTTGAAATTACTTGGGAATCTGTTCCCCTACACTTCCTTGGGTATAGTTTCAGAAATAAGTTTTATCCATTAATTAATAATTTTACAATAGATTGGGGAATAATTTCACACACAGAATAAAATGTTTTAGAATTGCCATTTTGTTCTTGTTGCTTGGTTTTAATTAGAGGTCACTTTCTATATCTGCTGATTAATATAAGCCTCATCTTTAGCAAAAGCTACTATTACATATTTAGTTTCATACATTTATACTGTGATTTTATGCAGGATGATGTTGTGAACACATGGAACTCACACAAAATCTGGGCAAGTGGAGGTGCAGTATCTGGTCGACCAGTGGTGATGTACTCATTTCCAGAGCTGCACAGGGCTGAGAATAGACTCAAACCGGTTTCTGTGGAGGAGGTCGCTGTGTGTATGGAAGAGTGTACCCCAAAAGGCCAATATCCCTGTGATGAAACAGTCTTTGAACTTTGTCTGCTTATGGTAGAAAACAACTGGGAGCCCCCAAGAGATCCGCTTATTGCCGCTGATTTGTATATAAGGTTAAGAGAAGAAATACTTCAAAGTACTTAGCAACTTTCAGTGTGCATAAAGATAATTAAAAAAGTGTTGCTGTTTATCTCAGTCATGCCATTGGATAGTTTTTGCAATGTCTGATAGGTGCCCTCTGCACAGGTCTTCCTGTACTGCATTTAAAGACATTTTGTGAGCAAGAAAACATATTTTTGATGTCATTCTGCCAGAACATGAAAGTTTATTGCTGTTATGATTTAATTGTAGAGTTCTGATATGACCTGACATTAGTTTTCAAGGTGTTACTGTGCTGATAAAAGAAAAACATACAGTTTGGATGGCATGTTTTTATTTCCCAGTCCGTAGTTTGGTTTGCTTTCACACTGTCATTTGAAGGAACAATGCTGATGTAAAGTTAATTATTGTTCTATGATAATCTGTTATGTACCAAATGGAAAATGAGCTTAATTAACATATTGAAAACCATAACAGATAAGTATTGGGTAAAGTAACATTTTAGTAAACTTTTTTTTTTGCTAATCCCAATAATATGGCCATTACAATGACCCAACTTTTAAAACAAACTTTCATATTAAATATAACCTTGTTATACATCATTAACTAAGTATAAAGATAATGAAGAGTGTTGCTCTTGTGGTATCAAAAATAACATGTCATCTCAGATGCAGAGATAGACTAAGTTGATAAAATACCCAAAAAATCCATAACTTGTCTGTAACAAGGACATTTGTGCAGGTATTGGATCCAATACCTCTTTTTAGAACATGACAGTTTTGCTTGAAGCTGATCAAATAACCTCAGCTCTTGCATTTTATAGTTTATATTTATAACATTAGGAAGAAGTAGATTTATTCAAAAACAGACTGAAATTGCATAGCTTGATGGCAGATGAACAGCACATATGCTTAGAATCAATGACATTTATAAAATAAAGGAAAATGTTGAAAAATGATTTTTATAACTTTCAATTGTACTTTTGTATTCAACAGCAAATAATAAAGACTAACACCTCAACCTTCCTTAACAGATGTGTGGTGTGAAGAAGAATAAATATTTTCAGTTTTCAGACATGAAAAATTCTTAATGAACTGATCCATCTTTGCCATTTGCAAGTGTTGAAACTTTTTAATATAAATTTGTTTCTTGTTTTATTCCACATCTATTCCAGACCCAATTACTAAATAAATGAATTTATAAGCCTTACTCCTTACACAAATACAACTTCAGATGTGTCATTGTCATCTGGATATTTCAGTTTTGTTGCAATGTAGAAGCGTAACATTGACGGTCTCGCTGCTTCATACATTTTGCCAATGGTGAGGCCGGAGTCTTCAGTAAGGTGGCTCTGTTTAAAGTCCACAACCTCAAACTCAAAATCTGTTTCAGGTCCCTTAGGAGATGTGCCATCATGAAAAAAAAGGGCATTTCCTTCTTGAAGAATGTCTTTTAATCCAGCATCAGTGGCCATTTGAATTTTTCTAGTGCCCTGCTTCGCTCTCACCTGTTCGGTGGTTTTTCCATCATTATGTATCCATCTAATCTAACATTTCGTGTTCCTTTTGGCTTCTTTGTCTGTCATGTGTCGTGGTCTCCTGTGTACTTTCCTTTCTGTTCTTCATTTTCTCATGAATCTTCTGAAAAAGTCCTTGTTTTCTTTTGGACAAAAGCTATTTGTTTTTGCAGTAGATGAAAACAGCAATTCCGTCTCCATCATTTTCCAGCTTTGCTGCGACATCACAGTCAATCTGCACACAAACAGTTGGGAAAGGACAATTATTTACACTGCAAATCAACATTAAAGTTACCTTCAAGATTGTATCCTTAGCATGCAAGTATAAAAACACAGATTTGGAAATACACAGTCAATTTAAGGTAAAAGGCATCATGCATAAAAACACACAAGGAAATGTTAACAGTTATTTTTAATACAAAAATTAAACATCACACCAAGTTTGATTTAGTTAAATCAAGCCTACCATTTCCACATCTGTGCAATAAATGTACCGATAGTGTAGCTCAGGGAGTGAGATGTAATTTCTGTCCTGAGCTGACACATCCACAGCCATAACCGTTCGGCTTTAGAGACCAAACCATCTCATTTGATTTACTCACCTTTTGTTCTTCCATTAGTGCAATGGACGCTTCGGGAACTCCTCTGGCACCTAAAAAGTCACTTAAATCAGACATCTTTCTCCAAAACGTTAGCTGTCCGCCACAACTCGCATCTGAAGCTGGTTGCTTGTCTGGGTCACATTTTTTATTTTTTATTATTTTTCCTCTGAATTCTGAGATTTTTTTTTCTGAGCTACCTGAAAAAAATAAATAAAACATTCTTACTTTTTTTTTTTCTTTTTCAGTGGCCCTAATCCTCTTCCGTACTTGGCCGGCTGTTTATCTGCTGTTCTGGTTGTCCCCCTCATAGACATAATATAAGGATAGACGCCTCATGCACCGCTCTCGCCTATTGTCACTGACGAGATTTAGGGCGGCCATCTTGGAGCAGTATACCACTCCACTCAGCCTTATGTGTTTAGCAGCACAATGACGTATCAGCGGATTTAATCGATCATAACACACTTTTTTGTTACTGTAAACCATATTCAAACATCTATCAAAGCTACATTAATAAACAATTGTATTTTTTAAGTATGTTTCAAATACATAGTTCATCATATTTAAATATGCTTAGTGGCTATAACAATAGAATAGGAATGGAATATTCTGATATCGATGTATGAAGAGCATATTACAAAGCACACAGCCGTTCATAATTTATTTAATAAATTATTTAGTAATATCAATACATATTTATATAACTATACAAACACAAATAAATAATGATTAATACTGGATAATATATATTGGATACATGTTATATATATATATATATATATATATATATATATATATATATATATATATATATATATATATATATATATATATATATTTTTTTTTTTTTTTTTGGACTGACGAGTCCAAAATCCGATGTGAGATTCATCCGTGCTGCAGTGAATCCGTCTCTCTTTATAGATTTCTCCCTCTTCTTCCTCACATCGTGTCTTTAGGAAACTTTCAAAACAAAATCAGAAGATTTAGGATGTATCTTACTTTTGACAGAGTGAAAGAATATAAATAATAGTCTTTACCACCTGTGTAAACTTTGCCGGTGAATGTTATAACACATAATATAAGTTTTATAATATGTGTTATATTGTTTCATTTCTAATATAGGCCCTTGTGTCAGATAATCTAAGTCAATGTTAGAGAATAATTAATTTTTTTAGAATTACAGAATCTCAGTTAGCCTTCATAGCGGGGCTGAACCCGTATTACACCAAGCTCTGTAGCTAATATTAGCTGGTATCTCGCCGGTGGACATAAATACAGTAAAGTAATATTCTAATCACAATATATACACAATAATATGTCCATCTTACTTGTGAAATGTTGTCTGTGGAGCCCTCACATCAATAATCCATCGATCCGAACAACAATATCCCTCAGTGCTGAGGCATCTTCTGCTGTTTTGGTTGAGCAAAGTAGGAGGGTATACCGCTCCAAGATGGCCGCCGTATTTCCTGCGCCGCAGCAGCCAATGCGGGGTCTACTCTTATATTATGTCTATGGTTCCCGACTGGCGGTCCGCCTGTTATCTGTCGGCTGCCTACCTGTCGTCCTGTTTGCTAGCTTCATGCCCGCCGTCCTGGTTGGCGTAAACCACACTCGTCCAGTGTGGCTGATTTGGACTGATAGGTGACCAGCTCTGATTAATCCTTCTAGTGCCGCTCTGAGTTGCGTCTGCTACAGCGTCCCTGCCAGCATGCCCAGGTAGGCCCCATATGGGGAAAAGGAGGGCAGACCAGATGGGTCCCATATTGGTTTGTCCGCGGGTTCCACGGTGGCCCTACATGGGTTTGCCCATTTAGGGCTCATGTAGGCCCCACATAGGCTGTGGCCCTACATGGGCAAACCCATGTGGGGCCACTGTGGAACCCGCGGACAAACCCATATGGGACCCATATGTCTGCCCACCTTCCCCCATATGGGGCCCACCTAGGCATGCTGGCCGGGGTGGTGGTTCCTCCCAGGATGGACCCTTAATTTGGACTATTGCTGCTTGATTGGTCGTGGACTGAACAGTATAATTGTATTAATGTTTGTAATTCGAATGTTTTTCCTTTATTTTGACAGGAACGGCCAGCTGGTGGTTCCCAGGTGGTGGTTTGGTGCATGACTTTCTTTTGTTTTTGCTGTTTTCTTTTAGGACACTACTCCGAATTGCACTTCTATCTCCGAGTTGAGCTATAACTGTGTCTTAATGCGAGTGGTTTTAAATTGGTGTGTGTGTGTGTGTGTTGTGTGTATATATATATATATATATATATATATATATATATATATATATATATATATATATATAGTGCAGTAAATAAACTTATTGACTTGTGTGAGATTGTCTCAAGCCTCATCTGTAGCGGGTCTGTGTGCCTTAATGGTAACGTCAAGTGGAGTCATTGCAACCAATTTCATCTAAATTGAAAATGGTGCTTTTCAATTTAAGTTGCCTATTCTTACCACACTGGTCCCGCCACACTGTTAGATTTTATGGCATGGAATTGGAGGCAAGACATTTGCAATAAATGGAGGACCTTTGGCTTGTTCTACATTGTTCTTCTTGATTTGATTGGACTCTAGACGCCAACACTGGTGAAACGGGTTAAATTGGGGCCAGTTTTTCAGCCCCGTCTTGGCTACAGCAGCAGGAGCCCACTACCCTGACAAAGAAGTAAAGCTGATGGAACAGAGAACTATAAAAAGGAGTACGAAGTCAGCCAAACCCTTATTCATGAAACATCATTATGAATATGACAAACTCTGGCATGGAGATGATTACTCTGCCTCTTTACATTATGGATATTTGCAAATGAGCATCCCCTTACAACCTGGACCCCCACCCTGTCACAGGGATCCCACTGTCATTAGTTGCACTGTAAATGTGTTCCTGTTGCTTCCACAAGGTTTGTTCATGATTGATCCCAATTTAAATTCATTCACAGAATATCATTAACTCTGAGTATCAGATGTTCTGTATGCTGAGGCAATGCTTGTTGAAATACTGAAGAGAAACTGAAGGTCAAAGCCAAGTCTGATTGAAACAATAACAGCAGAACGGCACAAACACCTCGTCCTAAATGTGAAACACAACTGACATCTGGTGATGATTTGGACTGGTTCTGCAGGTACATGATGAGAAGACATTTCAATTCAGCTATAAACTCCTGAATGTTTTGACACTGTTCAGAGTGACACCAGTTTTAACAAAAAGTGCACGATATTCTTGGTAAGAAATCACTCATTTTCTGCTTTCCCTCTTAATTTAAGAGACATTTGAGATGACTGTGTATTTTTGCAACCAAAAATACCAATGCAGTGAAAAAGTATTCTACATATTACAGATTTTATCTACACTCTAAAAAGAAAATAGTTGAACCAACTTAATTGAATTGCTTCTGTAGGTAACAAGCAATTGAATTAAGTTTATCCAACTTAATTTATTAAGTTTAACCAATTCAATATATTATAATCATCCAACTCAATTTGTTAAGTCAGTCTTACTCAAATCATTTAGTTTACTTCAAAAATGGTAAATAAACTTAAATAACACTTTTGACCACTGAAAGCACATATTCACACATGTATTTAATGCTTAGATGGTAGGCAACTTGGGATTAAGTACCCAGGGGACACATTAACATACAGCAGGAGGAAGCTGGAATCAAACTGACAACCTTCCGATTACAAGGCGACTACTCTATCCACAGAGCCACAGCCGCTTATTGGGAATGTGTCCCTGTAAGCTTGAGTCATGGTGTCAGACGTGGGACACAAACATGGTATTGAACTTAATTATTTCAAGTAAAGTCAAAGTAAAAAGGTCATTTAAGAAAAATATTTGTGTATTTAGATGACACTGTAAAAATAGTATTAAAATTTAGTTTGGAACTACTTAAAAGTTTGAGTTGACTTTCTGTAGAATTAAATCAAAGAGATTTTAAATGTTTATTAGAACAAAATAAATGATTTGAGTAAGAGTGACTTAAATTTGTCATGTTAAACCCCCTTATGAATTAAGTTATAAAAACTGAGCAAATTGAGTTGGAAGAACTTAGTAAATTGAGTTGGATGATCATAATAAATTGAGTTGGTCAGACGTAGGATGTGAAACTGGCATTGAACTCAATTGTTTTAAGTAAAGTCAAATGAAAAGTTCCTTTAGGTTAAAGATTTGTAAGTTTTGAGTTAAATGAACACAAAAAAGTAAGTTGTCATAACAAAAGCAAAAGAATTAAGTGAAACTAATGTAAATAAGTCCATAAGATGAACTACAGCCCAAAAACACTTTTTAGAGTGTATTTGATCAAATCTAGATATTTCAGATTCTCAAACAAATGTTGATATCCAATTAGGATAACCTAAATAAACACAAAACGCAATTTTCAAATGATGTGAAAATGAAAAGCTATTGGACGTGATTTAACCCTTTGTGGTTCTAAGTTCAAGCACTTGTGGTGTCTGGTGGTGATGGAGAACCCAACATTAATAACAGGCGTAGGTGGCAACTGAAAGATATTAAAATGTGTCTGCACATCTGAAACACATAATCTTAAAAAAAGAATAAAATCTGTAAGAGGACAAGCACTTTTTGCAGTAGCTTTATCAATCTACAGTAAGCTGTGAAGCTTTCAGTGTAGTGCTTAGGTTGAACTACTTCAGAAACATTATGAACACGCATTTGAATGTATGGCAGGCAGTTTGTGGACGCAGGAAGCTCCAGAGCTGTGGGTTAACATGTTATCCTTTTATCACTTCCAAAGATCATTTAAAAAAATCCACAAACCCCGAGCTTCTCTGCGTTCTCCAAACAGTTTAAATGACAAAACTGAAGGCAAATTGTTTGTCACCAACACTTTTAACTTGCAATAAAACTAATTAAATTATGCAAAGGTGGTTTTATTTAAAACTGTGACAGAAAGAACTTCTTTAGAACAAACTATGCATTATTA
The DNA here is from genome assembly GCF_051168715.1 of Poecilia mexicana. Lineage (NCBI taxonomy): Eukaryota > Metazoa > Chordata > Actinopteri > Cyprinodontiformes > Poeciliidae > Poecilia > Poecilia mexicana. Next base: position 1,196,680 of record NW_028263379.1, on the reverse strand, counting down.
ACAACATATAAATCAAAATAGAAGTACAATTAATGTAGAAATAAACTGCATAGCAAATATGTCTCAAGCAAAATTAAGGAACTTTTATGATTCTTCTCATGGTATTTCTCTAGTGATATAATGCTAAGATCAAAGCTTTGGAACTGTTTTAGAAAACCAGCAAGGCCAAGTTTCTTCATCAGTCAAAGAAAAATGCTTTATGTTCAGAGGGAGAGTCAGCAGAGAAGTCACACCAGAGAGCTTATTAAATGGTTTCATTGTGCCAGGCTTATACAAAAAGGGATGTTCAGGTGGCTAAAGTTTGCACTTAGAATTTGAATGTGATGTTAAGGGACCAAGGAGAGAAAACATAAAATGTGTGTAAATGGTGTGTGTGCTGCCTTTAGTTATACCAACTCAATGCACTTTTATTCTAAAGAGCGAGTGACAGGTAATGTTTTTTAGGATGTTTTACAGACTTTAGAGCCTGTTCCTACTTGAGTGAGTACTGATGTGATGGTGACAAGGGAAACATTTGATTTACCCAGAAGCCCTGAACTGAAACTAATTCATGTGAGCAAAAGCTACCTTATGAAGAAAATAATGAAAATTATTTCGTTATTTCCTACCTATATAATATCAACCAACACAGATTCTATACTTGAAATTCAAACCAGAACCAACAAAGAACGTCATTCACCCATTTAACCATCTCTTTTATTTTTCAGATGTTGGATCAGGAGTGAAACCCAGATCCGTTCTAATAGAGGCGTCTTGCCTTGCCCTGATTTTCTTACCAGTGGATTGTCTGGTGAAGCTCCTGATCAGACGCCTTTACCTCCTCTGCTGATTCTTTTTGATATAGAAGAGCATCACTAACACCAGTTTATTTCAATGTTACTATTTAAAATCATAGCTTGGAAGGAAAAGCATAACAGAGTTTATTCTAACAAAACATTTTAAATAGTTTTTAATCAGCTCGTGCATTCTTGCCAACTTTTGTCAAACCTTTAATTGGCATATTTACTGCTTGAAGTGCATATAATATGTGATTTGAAGTGATATGCATGACAAAAACTGGCAATTTTAAAAGTAAACACGAAAAAGGAAAAGTTCACTCCTAGAAAATTGGGAAGTAAAACTAATTAATCTGCTTAAGATGGACAAAATGTATCATGCATTACTATCCGTGTCATTTGACAGGATGTAGATACATTATAAATTATTATGTTTCGATATCAGTTATTCCTCCTTTTGGTTTATATTTGCCTTTAAATCCTGAAATTTTTCTTTCAGATCAATCACCACAGGAACCAACAATGCTCTGGACTGCCTTGAACTGGAAACTGTAACAATACTGTCACAGTCTGGTGGAGTGATCAGAACTGAACTGAGAGACATTTCCAACAACAAATAACATCAGCCTGCATAGTGGAGTCAACCTGAGGCTTTTCAAACTAAGGACTCTGTAAAACATGGTGAAGTTCATTAAATGGAGCTGAATATCATGAATGACTACCATCATTTTTTCTTCTTTTGCCTTGGATCAAGATGTATTTGAATGAAACTTGGACACAATTGAATGTTTCCGTTGTTGACAATGATCCCAAAATTGTATTAAAACTGATTTTAGTACAATACAGCAAGTTAACATTAAATTCCTGCTATTATTACCTTAAAGACCAAGACCTCAACAACAATGAAAACTTGTGAATATGCAGCAAAAGAATGTTAGAAGCTTGTTGGTGGTGAAGGTCCATCTTCCTAAATGGAGAAATATGAATAAATAAAATATTATGAGTTTGTAAGAGAAAAGGTAACGTACAATAAATCATCAAAAGTCTGAAACTGAAGTGGCAGTCATGAGGTTTATAATTATGTTTATTCTAACAACTTTTCAAGGTCAAATCACTTCAGTTCTTACAGGAGAAGATAGAAAACACTCAAGTCTTAGAAATAAATTCTGCATGTACATGATGTACAGGGTGTGTAACAGCCCTCTGCTCAGACACAGTTATATTATTTCCTGTGTGACACACCCACACCGAGCTGCTAGAGGGATTTCTGGAACATGAGTTTGAGATGCAGAAATGCTTCTTACATAGTGTGACGCTTTCAGTGACAGGCTGAATATTTTTGCTAACTTATAATAGTGGCAGTAATTACATAAAAAAGGGAACATGCTGGTGTCAACCTGGCTGATGCCACAACACTTCTAATTATTAGCTGTGGGGGAAAATCTCCTCCCTCCCCTTCAGTAATTAGCCTGTGTAATGTCAGCCTGAGGAGCACCATTAGGGCATAGCAGGGAATGATGGTACTTTTCCAGCCAAGTGTCTCCCAACATCATGTAGAAGCAGAAAAATAAGAAAACACCCGATCTCCTTGTTTGTCCAAAGCATGTGAAACTAACAGCTCCAGCATTTATAAGAAAATTTAGTTTGCTTTGCGAGGATGACAATAAATAAACCAAACAATCTGATCTTAGAGAGGTCCTTATGGTTCCTTAATTTTACCCTCATAGTGAATGATTTTATAGTTTTCCACTGTGCTGCTTAAAACCCCACATCGTGAGAAAGATTTGCAGTAATCTACAGCTTTCTCAACAGCTTGTCGCATCTCTGTCAGAAATCCACTGGGAGTGTGAGTGAGAGGGTGCTGTGCTTTGACTCCAGGCTACAATGAAAGCAGACATCGCAGTACATCAATAACTGTAGTGACAGAGCCGAATATTTCAGGGAAATCACTTGGATGTCTTCATATTCAGAGGAAACTGAAGAAAGAAAGTTGGCTTTCACTGCTTTTTAATGTTCTACCTCTTTGCTGTTATGATATTTCAGATTTTTCTGCAAATGTCTCTCATCAAAAGTTTGTGACTTCTTTTCTTTTTTCAATTGAAACAAATTAATTTTAGGAATCAAAGATAGACACATGAATAAAACAGCTGGTTACTGTAATCAGCCAGTTTCCAGCTTGATCTTTTTCTGATCAGTGAACGCAGCGCGCTAAATGCAACTAGACCATGCTGGCAACAAAATACATTTAAATGATGTGACTGAGATGAGATTCAAAGTTCAATATTTTCAGTACCAGCAAGTGCTTAAACTCAGGTCAGAGGAAGGAAAATGAAACTGCACATTCCAAGACGTGTGTGAGGTTCATTCAGGCTGCAAGCAGATAACAGGAACCTTGAACATATTAGAGCAAAGCTGCTCTGTTTTATCCTCTTGAGCTTTCATCTTGTGTCTGTCATGGAACTTGCTGGTAAAGCTGGCAGCCTTTGGAAATCTCAAAGTTATGGTAGGTGTAGAAAAAGCTCCAAAATCTTTGATTTACAGTGTTCAGTTAATATCTGTTATATTTTAATTGTTGTTAATCTGTGTTTATGTGAGTGTTGATTTGTGGGATTGATTGGCTCCTATGTGAGAAACATCACAGGGATGTTCTGATGCAGAGCAGCAGGGGATCTCATTCCATCCCATTCATGTGTGCATAAATAGAAACCATACTCATACAAGCTAAACTCTGGATTGTTTTAAGAGGTGCTGTTCAGGCACTGTAGTATGACTTTATGGGCACCACCACAACATCAGTGTTTCCGGTAAAGAACTGAGTTTATGGATCAACTTTCAGAGTGTGAGGCTCGTGCTGCATGTGTGGGAAGGTGGCCATTTTTATTGCATGTTTTGGTTTTAGGTTTGTGATGCATGCATTGTATTTTTGGTTTTTATGCACATTATAGAAGGAGCTGTGTCTCCCACCCCAGGCTTTCCCATTGGTTGTGATGAATAAAAGAGCAATTGGAGAGTGCAATCAGGAGAGGAGAGAGACGGAAGTGAAAAGGGCTTCCATCCTGATCTCACGGGAGACTGCAACAACGAGGCTGTGGTGGGACCACAGAGGGACGCACCCGAGCTGGAACCAGTCGTTGGCCGGATGGAGGGCAGGACCTGCCCAGGCTGGGAACAAGGACAGAATGTGAGGAGATTCGGGAGACGCTGGGACCCACCAGTAGACGTGCTGGGTCTATGATTTGGGGGTCAACCGTGGAAGGACATCAGGCTGGGGCAGCGAGCTCTCACCACCATCTTACCACTGCTGGAAATGCTTGAGTTTTAGTGCACGGTGGCGTTTTGAATAAAGGTTTTACACGTCTTTTATTGTACAGTTTTAGGATTCCCATTATTGTTATAATAAATTTCATCAATTTCAATCTGTTTGGTTTTAATGCTGCTCAGCCCGGTGATACTGAACCTTTTTTATTCATACTCTAACTAGGTGGTGTTGCTGGTTCATTTCACCAGCAACACCACCACCTTTGGGCAAACACCACCTTTGCCCACTTAAATTAATGATAGCACCACTCAGCTGCTGTACATTCCCTAGGCAACATATTTGGCTCCCTGTCCGATATGCAGATTATCATGTGGATCAGCAGAGCTACATGAATCAAAGATACAGACAGGACATTGAGGGTCTTCGTCAGAAGGCCAGCGTCAGCATGAACCCTACTATCAGTGTTTATGAAGCTGTCACATTTGACCACATCCAGAGACAGAATGCTATTCCTCAAGATGTGGACTGATGCTATGGTGCAGAGACCCTACAGCTTATGCAGGAGAACCAGTCAACTACCTTGTTGTCACTATAGTGACAACAAGGTAGTCACTGTGAAGACGTCGTAAGACACTTTTCTGGTTAATGTGTGGTTCGATTCCACCTCCACCCAAGGTACTGAGTTTCTCCATTATACACTCTGTTCCTCACTATGTTCAACTCTCCATTGATGTTTGCAGCCAGACTCAGCAAAGGGAAACATTGAGGTTTTCTGATGGACTCAAATAAACCCAGATCCTCCAAAGATTCTGCAATCCTCAGAAACCAACCTAATCAGTTTGTTCAAGTTTGTGTAGTGGGGTGCTCAATGTCAAGGGTTCTGTAGTTTGCCTCGTTGGCGCACTCAGACCACAGCAGCAGGCACCTGAGATCCACATGTCATGCATTCAGATGGCATAGATCCACATATACACTGAAAGAAAAAAGCTGTTCAGTTTACTTAATTTTATTGTGTACATCCGTCCCACACAATGCAAATAAGTAGAACAGACATATTTTCCCTCTTTCCCTCAAATACTTAAAGCTTGTCAAATCAACATATTTTATTTACATTAGATTACTTGAAAATATTAAGTTGAAACTACAAACATTTTATCTCTTACCATAATGTAAATATATTATGTATTATCAATAACTTTTTTTATGTCTTAGCAACACTATTATAATGAATAACACCAGCTTATTTTTCATTGCCAGTATTACTCAATGAAATTGTGTTGGGCGAACACAATTCTATCATGTTAATGGAACACATGTTACAGCTTTAAATCCTACTTAATTTTTTCAAGTTATCTATATACCTTTCTAATGTAAAAAATTAAATAAAAAAGAAAGATCTTTGACAAGAAAGACAAAGAGTGCAAGTGCTGCTGAACAATTGAACTTTATTTAAATGAACATTTCTAAATCACACCATTTTGTATTTAACATTTTTTACATTTAAGACACAGAACATTTTTAAATTGAGTCTTACCTGAAATACAATTTTTATGAACAAACATGTTATTTAAGATATGAAATGATATCAAGTTTTGATATATTAATATTTAAGATATAAAATGGATAAGAAAATATAATAGTTAAGCTTTATAAAACATATTAAACATGGTATAGAAAAGTATTTCAGATTTTAACTATGTTTTTGAACATGTAACATGACATTAAAGCTGCAGTATGCAAGTAAGCAAATTGTTTTTTTTTTTACATGTTTGTCAACATTATAACAATGTCATGTCAGTGGAAGACAGCGCTGGATTTCTTCCACAGATTGTCTTGCTTTCCCTCGTAAAAGACGAGTGAAATTTTATACAACTGTTTTTAAAGAACTTAATTTTTATAAGTTACACACTGCAGGTTTAAAGGTTAATCTGGAACATATTTGTACAAGAGATATACAAGATTATGTAGAAAAGTAAGTCGGATTTCAATAACACTATTTGACAGGGTGCCCATATGGCTGACATGAGATAATATGTAAAATAATTTTTTTTAATAAAAGTTACATTTGGCAGCATACATGCTCAAAAAAGTTGAACATGTATGATGCTGATAATTTTCTAAATCATTTTATCTTTTATAGAGACATGTTAAAGGTCAACCTTTAAGCTGCTGTATGTTCCACTGAGAAAAAAGTTTTTTTTTGTTTAAACTATCACTATATTATTACATTACAAACAATAAAACATCAGACAGAAAATTGGTGAAAAAAACTGAGCCTTGTCTTATACAGACACAACATACTGATAGTCCTAACTAATATGTAAAAAGAAAGTTATAAAAGTTACGTACTGCAGCATTAATTTCATATTAATACATGTTCAAACACAGTTTGTAGAAATCTGGCTAAGACTTTATTTGACGGGGGTGCACAAGACTGACATGACACTGTCATGAACATAAAAGAGTCTTTATAAATGTCTATGAATGTTGTTATGAAGTGTCATTTGGTAAACAATGACACTTTTAATGCAAAGTTGCTCCAAAAGTTGCATTAAAAGTGCCAACTTTGCATTAAAGTGTCATTATTTACCAAATGACACTTCATAGCAGTCATAGACATTAGTAAAGACTCCTTCCTGTTCATGACAGATGCTATGCTAGGTTTATGATAGGTTTCTATCAACTTTATGGAACATGTACATGCTGCAAAATGTAACTTTTGTGACAATTCTTTTGTACGTATTTGTTAAAATTATGTCAAGTCTGTATAACACAGCTTATTTTTTATATCATCAGTCTCATGTTTTACTGTTTACTATGCAATATCATAGTGACAGTTTAAACAAATATGTGAAAAACCTATTGCTTATAAATATCACATACTGCAACTTAATAGTTGACCTTGAACATATTTCTGCAGTTAGTTATTAAAAAATAATAAATTTGTGTCCTGCAATGAGGAATAAAACAACAGAAAACACGAAAAGTGAACATTAGTTCACTTTTCGTGAACTAATGGACTAAAATGTCCATTTACTCACTCATAGAGGCAGTTTTTAAGGAATAATGTCTTGTTGGACAGTTAACCTCCATCCAGTTCCATTGTTATCTTCTGTAACACCTCAAAAGTGTAGCGAAGGCCAGCAGGGTAGGCGCGGTTCAGCCCATATATCAGTCCAACAAGTATTACAACAGCTGTTGGCACACTATTCAAATTGGACACCACCCTGATGCCTTCATGGACGATCCTGATGTCTTCATGTGATGAAGTCTTTCAGATGAAAAACGCCGGTGGTGGTGGTTCCAATAGCCTCTTCAATGGTAGCTTCATCCACACCCTATGTGAAGTGATGACAAGTTAATCTCTCTTTCTCTAGACCTAGATGCATCTATACATATAGATAGATAGACAGACATTTCTCTATAAGAGCTATCTCTAAAAGGTTGGACAGATCAATGTAAATTTCGATGAATATAGATATCTCAAGTATATCTAAACGTAGAGATAGACATAGATGGATGTATCTATCCAAGTAGAAAGAGATATACATATCTAGAGAAATCTAAATCTAGATAGAAATAATTATGTATGTACAGATATAAATCTTTCTTTATATTTAGAGATATATATCTATCTCTAGTTGCGTAAATACACATATACATACATACCACATACTCCTGGATGAGCTTGGCTGGATCTTCTCCCATATACATGCAGACTTCCTTAATGACACTCCCATGCAGCATCAACATCTTCACACTGAAGGAAATTAATGGAATTAGAATCTTTTTTCAAGCCTTATGCTTGAAGTTTAACAATTTACTTTACACAACTATTTTTAAAGTGAAGACATACAGTAGAGGTTGAAGTGAAAACAAGCAGGTGTAAAAGTTAAAGGTGAGAACATTTAACACAAGGAAAATGTAATTTTCTGCATTAAAAAAGTTTATCCAAAAAGATTGATAGTTGTGTTGTGGCTACATCACTTACCTCCTCCATTTGTGCAACAACTTGTCCTAGCATTTGTCCAAGCTGTCCTCCTCTTCTTTTGAACATCTTCATCAGGTTGTCAAAATGGAGATCCAGCTGAGACAAGAACTTTGACTGAAGTGGTATGGTGGTAATTCTCTTAAACTCAAGAGTTTATCTGAAAAAAAGAGCACAAAGTAATGAGCTTCAAATGTTCAACACTTGTAAGAGCCCAACAATCACTGCTGCAGAAGTGAACAGTCAGGTAAATGTGCCTAGACATCTTAGATTAACATTACATAAAATAAAAAAAAAACTTGTATAACATTGTTTAAACAAACATACATCACCATCAACACTTCTTAGTAGATATTTACAGAGGGCACTTTACACAAGACTTGAGCATCTGGAAGACATTTGGATTCAAATAAGATTCTGAATTTATACTCCATACTGTGCTCCAGCCCAGCGCGCTGGAGCATTGAGCCCTGCCCTCCACATGGCGCCGCTGCCACGGTAGAACCATTACATCAGCAAAACGAAACATGGAGATGGAGAGAATTATTAACGTAGCGCAGTGCACCACGGATAAGGAAAAATAAGGCAGAAAACAGTCGAAGTACTCAAAATCCCTCTTATTCGTATTTTTGTCGCTCAGTAAGCGACGCTAAATGCAGACCCGTTACCATAACGACAGACAATGGTTCTGTTAGTGTGCTTGGGAGAAAGTAACGAGGCAGTTTTGATAGCTCGATAAGCTAGTGAAAAGCCACTAGCTTGCAAAGTGTTCGTGTTGCTTTTTTCCTCATTGCTACTGAGTCAGTTACTTACAAATTTGATCAGTAACAACTGTTTTTTGTGAACTACTTTGATAAACGATGATGTACTGATCTGTACTAGAGCTAAGCCCCGGTGCTAATAACGGTAGCTAGCAAAGTGAAAACCAAAGAACATGCAGACGGTTTACAAATGACTTCTCATACAGAATGATATTTTTTGTGGAAACATTCCCAACTACAAAAAATAATATTTAGATCACTTACCTAATCGGTCCACCTCCAAAGACTTGTCTTGTGGTCTTGTGGCTGAATAGTCAGAAGAAACTGCGCGGCAATCGCGATATCTTTAAAATTATCTTGTTTGACTTCTTATTGGTTAAGATTCAAAAGCCCGCTCTTATTATTGTCCAATCATATTTAATCCTTGTCTTTGTTATATTGCATCATTTCCGGTAATGATGAAACATGATTACAATGGTTTTAGTAATCTAATTTAATCACGTTAAATCAACATATGAAAAATGTGTAGTTTCATTATTGTTGGTTATTAAGTAAATTGTTCTTTATTCAATTGTGTAAATACAAGAAAGATGACTGAATTGTGTAGTATTAACTTATTTTGTTTGTGCAAATTCAAAAACCCCTCAATTCTCATTTTTTCAGTGTAGGTCCACATGGCATTGGTCCACATATCATAGCCAGCGGCACCTCCAGGAATCTTGGGCCCCTGACAAAAAATTTGTTTGGGCCCCCTGTGTAACCCACATAAAATGTGGATGCCTCTTTAAAAAACGGAGGTTAGGGAAGCTAGGTGGTCTACCTAGCCAATAGGAAGTTTAGTTTCCAGTGAGTTTAAACCAATCAGAATTCGGACTGCCGCTGCAGGACCCGCCCTTCCGCAGCATTGAGTGTGTAAGCGAGAGAGATCCGGAAACGATTAAGCTGGGCAGCGTGAGAGTCTCTGTTTTAAAACAGTTATACAACTCTAAACAAACGCTTTCCCAGATCATCCGACTTCTAAGCTGGACACGTGAAGTGAAAAAAAAAAGAAAAGGAAAGACAAGTTCACTTTTTCTGCTACTAGTTTAGCCCTAACGGCTACTAGGCTAACGGTTTAAGTTCATCTTGTTCTCCGTTCAGTTGAAGGTAAAACCTAATTTATATTATATTCTCACTTTGTTCACAATGATAGCTCATATTATCAAGGCTAAAGCATGGAAAATATGCCTTATTACACTATCTAGTGCCTCACGGGTCCGGACTGAGAGCCACCATATTGTTGTCCCCAACGTGTCGCATTGAGATCGGTGAGCATATTCTGTGCCTTTCATTTGGGTTTTTGTTCCGTTTATCACATTTTTGTTGAATAATATTGTTTATCTGAACTATTTGATTATTAAAATGTAAACTTTTACTGATTTTGGATAAAATGTAATGTTTAATATTGTTTGAAGAAATGCTTTTGTAATTTACAGTAATTGATGTCAAATATACAGAAACATGATTAAAGCTAGAACAGCTTAATAAAATCCTATGATTCTGCTGGTCCTGTCTGTTGACAGGTCAGGTTTTTTTGTTTATGCTGGATTGTTCCTGAGGTGGATTCCTCCTGTGACTTTGATGGCGAGCCTTCCCACCTGGACTTAGAAAGAACTGGATTCCTGGATTCCTTCTTTTCCATTTGGAGTCCTGCTGCACCCCGCGGTGTGGTAGGCTGGTACCACTCACATCTTCACACACAGTTGGTTATGAGTGAGACCACTGACTGACATTTTTCTTTTTATTGTTTAATCCTGGAATTTCTGATCTCACCTTTTGGACTGGTTTTTATTTGGTACTTTGTAACAAACTGCTGTGTAGGAAATTCTCCTCATGTGAATGGTGTTGAGCTGAACCTAATTGGAACTGGAATTGATTGATCTGTTGCCTATTACAATTTAGAATTCAGATTACCAGGGTGCACCCAAAAGATTCAAAACTGAGAACTAGCACTTGGCCAAGTATTTGTATTATTATTTTTTTTTTTGTATTTTATTGTGTGTAATTTTATTTTCATAATTGTGTGTCTTGTATAACTGTTTGTTAATTTCATGGTTTATGTCACTAAAGCCAGTTGTTTTTTTTTAAATTCATTTAACTGCCTTTGTGTGTCATTTAAACACCCCACTATGCTCCGATAGTCGAACCTATTGGCCCATTCATCTAATATATAAAATACCCTTCTCATCTGTGTTACACCTGCACAGCTGCTGTTAGAATTTTTTGAGTCCATTTGACCCATAAAAAGAGTCACAATTTTAAAGGCTTGCATCGGCCTTGCTTTCTTTGGCTCAATACTGATAATTAGCACAATATTTACTGCTCATGAATTTATCATCCAACAGTCCACATCCATTATGCAAGTAGGTTGCTTAAATTTTTTCTATTAGTGAAATGTCTCTCTCCATGAGCAACAGTCAAAAGCAATATGCAAAATACACATACAGCAATCCAGACTTCTCAAAACTTCTATGTAGTTGCATTTTATTCAAGCTGCAGTACATACCTTTAATAAAAAATATGTTTTCTCCATATTTGTTAAAGTTGTCACCATGTCGTAGCAGTTTGTTATGAGACAGATAATCTGTGAAAACAATCAATCTCCTCCATCTCCTTCCTGAATTACTATTACTGGTTAAAGTAATGCACCGTTCTGACCAAAACAACCAATCAGAACTAGCAGGACGCTTTTAGTGCTGTCAATTAGCCTTATTCACCCATCGCTAAATGTGCTAATGGTGGAGAAACAACTTATTACAATAAACCGTTTATCTGCTGTCATTGGTAGCTATGCTAACTAAACTGAGCATTCAGAGTTTTGTGCTATGCTAGCAGCAGCACAGCACAAATCGAGGGGGAGGAAGGATGAGCAGCACCACATGAGATTGTGATTGACAGCAATAAAACTCTCCTGCCACTGATTGGTTGTTTCTGGCACTGGGAGAAGGCAGATTACCTCTCATACCATACTGTCACAACATGACAGTTTAAAAAAAAATATGTGAAAAAAATATTTATGTAAAAGTTACATTCTGCAGCTTCAATTTCACTCAGGAGGGACGTGTTTTAGAGCTGCTGCTGCTGACTGACTCGCCTGTTGTTAAGTGGTAAAGCTACAAGGGACAAGTTAAATATATGAATATGTTGGTAATTTTTTTCCTTAGTTCATTAAATGCTAGTGAACTGGAGGCAAACAGTAGTCTGTAGCTAAGCTAATTATGCTAAGTGTTTGATAATCTCACCCAGTCTACCCACCTCTCTTGGAGAAAAGCTGGGTTATAAATTAACACTCTTGACTTTTTCTCTCTCCCTCTCTCTATTTTGTTTTTGAAAACCTGATTTTATAACTTTTCTTAGCAGCATAGTAACTGCTTCAGTTATTCGTAGCAGCTGTATTCAGCTGCAGTTTCTACTAACTGCAGCTGAACAGTATCACAGTCTAGCTCCAAGCAGGAACGAACCATTTTATGCAGATAGAGTGGAGTTCAGGGCAAAAACGGATGAGTGTTTTTTGGTCTGGGAGGGGTAACATTACATTTTTACTGTTAAAACAATCTTTGAAAATACAATATGATTAATGTTGTATTTGACAGGACCCCAATTTTTTTATTTTATTTATATGAACAAAAAATAAATAATTAAATTGTGGAGGGCCCCCTGCTGGCCAGGGCCCCTAGAATTGTCATCACTTTTCCACCCTATACCACGCCCCTGATTATAGCATATCTGATCAACATGAGGTGCAGCTGTCTGTTGTAATGGCCTGCTCCAGAGTGGATCCCAAATGGTTCCCACTCAGAAAGGAACTGAATATGTTGTCAGAAAAATTGCTGAAGCTTTGTGCATCAGCCCAATATTCATATGCCACATGTGTAAGTGTCTTACCATTAATGATATAAAAGTAAAAAAAGAAAAGAAAATGACTTGTTCCCACTCTTGGCTGGCCTGCTGTGATGAGACTGAAGCAGAAGGTCATTCCTTTCTGTGTTGACATTCTTCAGATATAAACCCTGTGAGCTGGACAAGCTGCAGCCCTGGAGAACTGACTGACTGAAAGCAGTGATGATAACAGCAGCACATATAATACTGATCTGTTTGGGGAAAAAGCAACTCACTGGCATTTACAAATCATCTACGGCCTCAATTGAGAAAAAGTGTTTGAAGATGTTTCAACATGGATATCAACATTTTTATCTGTGGAAAGATAACACTGTTTTCTGATACTCTTTGTTTGTAGTCTAGACTGCAAATGTCATATTAGCAGATGAATATAGTGTTTGAAAGGGAACAGCGTGCAAAACTCAATACAGCATATTAGACATAACAGATACTGAAGTTTTTCTCTGGAATCCTTTCAACAACAAAAGCATCACCTCAGTCTAACAGTTTGTGAAGAAATGCTACAAGTGTTTGTATAAAATATGAATTTGATGCTTATAAGTTATAGCAAAGGCAGCTTTAAAGGAATATTTCTGTTCACAGATGGCATGCAGGGGTGTGTAAGTCACAGGTGCAACCAGAGCACAACATAGACCTGGTGGTAGTATATGATAAAATGAGCTTATGCAGTTCTAATTTAATAAGTTTATTTTGAATCAGCTGTGATTTTTTTTTTATTTCCACAAAATAAGAGTTAAAAAGTAATATTTTTATAATATGATTTTCATAGATTGCTTTATCTCATTTGTTAGTGTATTCTCTCCAAGTGTCATCTGCAGCTTAGTCTCTAACTGAAGAGCATCACAACAAATTACATTAACAAATAAAATGTGACAGATCAAAAATGCCACATCTTGACCTCTGTTAATTAATAAACTCATACTTGCTATGAGTATTTATGTACATTTATTCTGTACCACTCAGAGTTAAACTGTTATTTATACCAGTACACAGTTTGTTTTTTTTAAACAGTATGCAAACTTCATTTAATAGGCTAGATCTGGGTGACTGTGTGCATTTTAAAGTTTTCACATAATTAATATCCACACCTGTCACAGAAATGCACTGGAGCAAAAGATTAAAGTTCCTCTTTGGTGAATAATAAACAGGCTAATGAATATGTAGCTTCTAGAACAGAAAACTGTGCTAAGAAAAGACAATTTAACCAACTGGATGATGTTAGTAAATATATTGTTAGTAATTCTGCTGACTGGATTCCTCAAGGTACCACAGCTTGCCACAGAATGAACAAGCTGCAATTATTTGCTAGAAAGACTGGGAGATAAACCGTTTGTATCTGCGTTAGTGGCAGGGCAGTGAAATGTCAAATCTGTCAAAACACAACAAAACATCAGAATTGAAGACTAAGCTGAATTTAACATATTATGGTCAAGGTTATTAAACATTTCACTGATAGAGGATAATTGTGTCGCTTATTTACTTGGTCACAGTATCTACACCAGTGTTTCTCCACCCTGGTCCTCACTGCCCCCCTGCTCTGCATGTTTTAGATGAGCCTCTATTCCAGAACAGCTGATTCATCAGGTACTGCAGAAGCCTGTTAATCACCCAGAGATACAATTCAGGTGTGTGGCAGAAGGGAAATATCTAAAACATGCAGGACAGGGGGGGTGAGGACCAGGGTTGAGAAACACTGGTTTACACCAAGCAAAAATCTGATAGACCCTATAGGCTGTTTATGGTCTGCAGGATCGCTCAAGAACTACAGGTGTGTCCAGGTGAAGAAAGTGTTACTGATGCATTATGCTGACAGATCCATTTGGGCTTTTACCATGTGAGCTTTCCAATGAGAGCATATTTGTGTTTGTGTGAATGCGTGTAAGCTGGAACAAAGCCAAGATAAATAGAAGCAGTGATGAATCTTTGTTGTAATGCATGCTTACCTTGGGTTGTCTTTTTTCCCCTCCAGATAGGAGAACTCTGCAGAGTTCCTTATCACACACCTGAAGATAACAGGACAGCAGTACAAAGCTATGATCCTGACAAGAAAAGAAGTTTCAATCCCATCGGAAGAATCCCACATTGTACAGGGACAAAGACTCAAAGATGGAGGCATTACAGAAAGCACAGAGAGCACATTTACATGGGAATCTCGACTCAGTGCATAATTTCTCCAAGAGTTATGGACTTGGAAAAAAGCAAATACTGATGTTTAATTAAGAAAATGGGCACAAAAACTCAAACCATGGTGCCAACAATATATCCTTGAAATACCTTGAGCTATAGCAATAATTTAAAGATGCTTTATTTCAGGCGCTGTGAATCCAGGTAGTTTGTTTGATTTTTTTTTTTTTAAAGATTGTTGAACATGCTTTAAAAGTTTTATGTCCAAGCACAGAAAATTGTACATACTGTTGAGATTCATTACAAACACTATTCTGTAGACATCTTCATATTCTTTGGTTAGTCAGAGGAAATGACATCAATTATTTGATATATTTAGTCTTACTGAAATTTGTGAGAGCTTTGTCTTTTAACAATGAAGATTGACTAGGGTCATTCAGATTTTACCATCTTTTTCACAAGTTTTTAATGAATTTTCTCGCTCAAATGTGTTTTGTTTGAACTTTGCTTAAAAATGCAGCATCCAAACAAATAAAGTAGTAAAATCAATCAAGAGCTGTTGACTGTTCTGTTTGCTTTAGCCATATGATGACATGCATGATTTGACTGGGACATGCACCATATGTGCCAGGTGGTTTGCAGAATCTACCCGGTGTTGTGTTGTGTGCTTCTGGTGCAGACTCACCTAAGTAATAAATATTTATCATTATTGAACTAATTGGGAAGGTGAGTGGAGCAATACTGACATTACATTTGACTGTCCTTAGACATGAGAGAAATTGTGTTGTGTGCAATATTGTTTCACAAATTATTGCATTTTCACTTTTGTTTTGTGTTTTGAAATTTAAGGCTCAAGTTTTTTCCAGTGGTGTGAATATTCATATGTGCTGTATTTCTACGATGCCCTTTAGATATCTGATGTTGCAGCATCAGATATCTAAAGGACAAGCTCAGAAACTCCAAAAACATGAGTGGAGCAATAGTAAAAAGTCAAACATACAATTGCTTGCAGTGACCCAGCAATAAATCTTACAAATCTTATGAAGATAGTGTATAATTTGGCTCTAAAGCTTTGTTGGGTTCAGTGTGAAGGAGCTACTGGAAGGCTCAGTCTAGGGATCCCAGCAAGAAATGTTTGGTTCAAGTGGAAAGCCTGGGCCTGGATGCGTGTCTGGTTTAGGAACCTTAGAAACTCATCTTTGATTTTTGTGAAAATGTGACTGAGGGTCATGTCAGGCCTCGACCTTCAGTGCGTACTGGGGGGTTTGAAGTGTCCCGAATCAGAGTCAGTTCCTCTATGTCTGAGTTCAGGGTTCTCAAGCAGAAAACAAGGTGGTGGCTTCCTTTGAGTCAGAGGGCAGATTTGCCTCCAGTGAAGGAGTTCAAGTTTCTTGGTGTCCTTTTCACTCCTATACATGAAAAGGCTCAGACACGTCATCAGGATACCTCTTAAAAACTACTTTGTTGCTGCTACAGGTACATTTTCTCACTCAGGGAAAATATGGGTTAAAAACAATGATCCACTTATGAGATTATTTCATACCATACAGGTAAAGCAGGTACTCTATCTGCATAGAAAAGGAATTACATTATTACCCCAAATGTCAACTACAAAGAATCTTTCAACAGAACCTGGCTCAGAGTGAGCTGCCATCTGCCATGGCTGACTGGGGTTAGGGAATACTTTCTATGTTTAGGATACAGTTGAGAGTTAGTAACTCCTTTGGTGACTTCATGCGGGAGAGGAAAGCAGCTAAGCAGATCAGCTCTGAGGCACTTTTCAGACCCAAACTTCTTCATTGCTGCTTCTCTCCTCTGAATCTGATGAGCCATCATGTCACATTTTTTTCCTCTGGCCATAAAACATATGCACTAAAATTCCCTTTGTACATAATTAAATTAAAAAAAAAATTGTAGGGATCTTAAATAATATTTGAATATTGCATGTCTATAAATTAAAGTATGTAACATGGAAGGAAGTCAAACACTTTGTGCTTAGTATCCCTATTTAAGCACATATCCTTCATAATAAGGCACTAAATGCCTTATTATTTAGGTTGGTTAAACGCAATTCATGGAATTTCTTTCATATAGATTAAATCAGTCTTGAAGGACTTATATGTGCATGAAAAATAACTCATAAAGTAGTCTTTATCCATGAAGTCTGACATTTTAGTGTGCTGAGTTTTATAGAAGTATATTTGTTGTTTTAATCCTAACATAAGATCACATAACCTTAGTAAATGTGTCCCGCCCCTTTAAATGTAGCCAGTCATGTAAAGAGCAGGTGGTTGTACACAGCCTGGGAAATGACTGCATCTCCCAGGAGGCAGAAATACCATTTCTAGAAACAGAAACATACATGGTAAGTTGTTTCTTGTTTATGTTTGCACTAGTTTCTAATTATGTATACAATACGAAAATACTTTTTTTTTTCAAACTATAAAACATATGCACCTGTACAGTTCTTGTAGATTTTCCTATTAGTGTAAGTGTGGCAACCTCTGACTTTCTTTGTGTATTAATTTACCACCATGAAGGTTTATGTCAAACAGACCTAGATGCTATAAAGCTGATGTGCCTGTGTGTGTTTTAGACTCTCACCTCATAAGACTAATTTTTCTTAAAAAATACTGTATTGCAAGGACCCCATGCTCCTTATGGAGCCCAATGCTTGGTGCCACATGAAGAAAGGTTGATTTTGGGTGAAGGGTTAGGTTTTAGAATAATGTGTGATTTGGGTTTAGGTTAGACTATAGAAATGAATAAGAAATGAATGGAAATCAAAGGAAAGTCCTTGTAAAGACAGTAAAACATAATGTGTGAGTGTATAAATGAGACGGAGGGTGAGACAGCTGTGAAATAATAGTTTGACCTGTACACTACCATACAGCATAAAGTCAGATATGCCAGATATAGTTATATGGAAAAGCTTACTAATCAAATTTAATGTCCTTACAGCTGCACTTGTTTTCATGTATGTTCCACAGCTCAGCCATCCTGCGCCTTTACCACTTCAAAAGATCCTTCGCTTTAGCAGCACTTCGCAGACAAATGAATTATTGAGATGATTTGAAGACGTTCTATCACTGAACGTTTTGTTCCGCTGTGGAGCGCTCTGCCTTCCAGGAAGTGAAGGATATGTTCTTCCCTGTAGACCAAGGTTGCTACCTTCTCAGTTTCCTCTGCACACACATAAAACATGCTGTACATCCTTTCCCTCCTGCTTTGAAGCTGCTTTATCATTTATTTGAAAACTTATTTCTGTGCCTTTTTGACACACTACCCCCTTCACCCTCCTTGTCCTTGATTTTAAATTCTTTGGCAGGATTTTGTTTTAAATGTAAGAGTATTAGACCATTAGAAAAAGCAGAACTCCTCTGCACTCTAACGTGAGGGCATGGTGGGTTAGGGATTTTAATAAATGTGTGGGTGGAGAGGAGCACGAAGGTAGTGACTTCTAAAGGGAGCATTCCAATGTGTTCTGACTCCTTTATCAGTCTATTAGCTTAAGCTTAGCTGGTGGATTTTATTGCAGACACTGTTCTAAAGCTAGCATATGTCGTCTATTACTTCACCAATATGGATGTCTTTTTAAACTGAATTAGTGTCTCATGCTTTGTTTCCTAGTCGTTCTCTGTTTGGGTACTGCTTCCAAGACGTCAACCCAATCATTTATTAGCTGTGCTCTATGCATTTTACTTTTAATATAGATCAAAATTAAGAAGTCACGGCACCACCAGATTATCAGGAAAATAATAGCCGAATGGTTTAGTCTCAGTTATTATTTATAAATACCTGCCTGAGGTAGTTCTAAGGCTTTGTTCTCAAAACAACAATAGTTTGAACCAATGATATATAGTTATATACTCAACAAACTCACTGAGCAAGTGTAACACGGGGGAAAGAATCCGTATTGTGACTGAGGACGTGGCCCTAAAGCCAACTGGTAGACTACTGAAATAATATCAAGTGGCCTAGAGTCTCCCAATTAACAATTCCCAGGTAGGTCTGGCTTAGAATGATGAAACAGAAATAGTATACAAAATATATTTTATTTATACATTATTTTACCATATTAAAAATTGACTTTATTATTCTAATTTAAACCCCAATAAAAACCCAGGAACCCAGGACAAGACTAGAAACAATCTGAGACTTAACCAAAAACAACTGCAAACCAAATTAGTAGAAACACAAATTAATGACAAAATGTTAAAAACAAAACAAATCCCACATTGCCTCAACCCAGTCCTATAAAGATGTGCCCCATAAGCCAATTCATAAAAAAAAAGAGAGATAAACTGTTGTTCTGGTTCTGCAGTGCTTGTGCTACAACTCCAGCTCTAGAAGATGACCTATTAATTGATTAGCTGACAGCATCTAAACTACCAAACAAATGCACTTGGTGAGAGCATAATAAGCAACATCAGCAATCTGTAATACCAAAAGATGACAAAGTGTCTGCTGACAATAATAAAGTCATGTAAGGTAAAAATAAAAAGGTACCTTAATCAGCCACAAAACGGGTACATTCAGACGCTGCAGTGAGAAACTACTGACATGCATCCTAAGAAGCAATGAGAAATCACATAAAACTAGTAGCAACAATATAAAAAGCGACCAGACGTTACACAGAACTAGTTACAAGTGACATCAAAAATCCATGTATCCTACCAGCAGCACAAATAGCCACGATCCAGATCTTCTTCCAGCAACCTGATGAGCACGGAGCTCATCTGACCAAGATCCAACTGACAGACCCCCGGTGCCTATATACACTAATGAGCCCGACAAGGCTGTGAAACGGAAGTGAAGGTGAGGAAACGGGTCCTGGAGGTATTCAAGGGCCCTAAAACGGGTGGGAATTTACAGTCACTTTACAAACAATGTTTTCCACGGAAAACCACCCGGTTACACAAGGAACACTCTTCTAAACCACTAAGTAAAAGATGAAGGAAGGAGGAAATGAATAAGCTACTAAATGGTAAAACAGTAAAAATACAGAAGTAAAAATAGAACCAATAAAATGCAATACAATGGTTTATTTAATGCACAATTTGAAAATAAAATAAAGTCATATTAGTTTTAAACCTATTTAGATTTCTTTGTAACAAAGTATCATGTAGATTCCTTCTAATGTATAACCAGAAATATGCAACGATCGGAGCATAAAATAATCCATGGAATGTTCTATAGCAGTGGTCCCCAACCCCCGGTCCGTGGACCAATTGGTACCGGGCCGTGCAAGAAGCCAGCCAGCATGCCTAGGTGGGCCCCATGTGGGGGAAAGGAGGGCTGATATATGGGTCCCATATGGGTTTGCCCATGTAGAGCCACAGCCCACATGGGCCCTAAATGGACAAACCCATGTGGGCCACCACCATACAGGGCCCATGTAGGGCCCATGTGGGTTGTGGCCCTACATGGGCAAACCCATGTGGGGCCATCGTGGAACCCGCGGATAAACCCATATGTGCCCCATATGGCCTACCCTCCTTTTCCCCACATGGGGCCCACCTAGGCATGCTGGCAGGGAAATAATTAAATATTTCCGTTTTATGTATTATTTGAGTCTGGAGGATCTTTTATTTTGAAAATCCTTTGACCGGATTCTCTCAATTACTTGCGCGCCAACACTGAGCCCACAAGCAGCAAAATGAGTAAGAAACAGATCAGATGTCTTTGGAAAGTTTCTTTGCAAAGGGGAAAAGCCCCAGAGAAGAGACAGGAGGATGGATTTATCCTGGACCAGTAGGTGAGTCAAACATTGCAAGCCGCTCTGTGTAACATGCGGCGACCGGCTGCTAATGAGGCAATGAAGCTTCAAACTGCTTCACCTCGTAGAGACCCAGCAGGCTGTGGATATAAGCAACACTTTGGGTGTTATTGTCTCCATCACTCCCAGATGGGACCGTCTGGTTGCAGAGAAACAAGCTCAGGGCTCCAGTTAGTCCCCTGCCAGCATGCTTAGGTGGGCCCCATGTGGGGAAAAGGAGGGGAGGCCATATGGGTCCCATATGGGTTTGTCCCCGGGTTCCACGATGGCCCCACATGGGTTTGTCCATGTAGGGCCACAGCCTGCATGGGCCCTACATGGGCCCTATATGGTGGTGGCCCACATGGGTTTGTCCATTTAGGGCCCATGTAAGGCCCATGTAGGCTGTGGCCCTACATGGGCAAACCCATGTGGGGCTATCGTGGAACCCGCGGACAAACCCATATGGGACCCATATATCAGCCCTCCTTTCCCCCACAAATGGGCACACCTAGGCATGCTGGCTGGGTCGTTATCATGAGTTAAAATTTTCACGAAAGTAAAATGTTAGATTTTGTGGTGCATCTGTATCTTATTTTGAAGGGATATGTAAACGTTACCATAGCGACCAGAGTCAGAGAGCGTTTGGGCAGTGGTCAAGAGGAGATGAGTAGAGCTTGTGAGTCTTAAGTCTGGTTTAGACGGCAAGATTTAAGGATTGTCGGCCGATTCTCCAAACCTCTGTGACCACAGAGCTGATAAAAGAACAACAGGTTGGATCGGTTTGTGTTCAGCCACAAGGTAGGAGCAACAAACCACACGAACCGATTCCAGTCACGAACATCCCGATTCCAGAGGATAATCAGGTAAAACCCCCAACACAGCATACGGGAATTTAGAATGACCAAACACGGATGACGATGTAGAAGCAATAGTGACAGTTTGTGGACTAAATTTAAGAGATAAAAGAAACAAAAAGAAAAGGCGGTGATAAAAGACGACGGGAGCAGCCGCTCTATTTGCTGCACTATGATTTGGAGGTGAATATGTTTTTTCATAGTTAACATTTTTAACTGAATAAACATAAACATATATAATAATGACCTTTACATATAATAATAAACATTTCCAGATATCATCTCCGATATCCACCGGACTCTCAGTTGCGCGATATGTCAGCTGTTTGGGATTCCCCTCTGTTCTTATGTCACCGCGCTTTCTGATTGGCTACCTGTCACATTCAACAGGTTGTATTCTCGTTCCCAGTCAGGAAAAAACCCACAGGCTGTGATAAAAGGGCCAAGACAACCCAAATTGGGTATATTAAGGATTTAGCGGGAACACCAACATGCAGAAGCCTTATCTGACACCCAAAAAAACCCTCCTCTGCCCCACTTTCCTCCATTTGTCCTCCCCCACATCAAACCCACCAACTCACACTACCTCCTGTCTATTGGACTTCACCAGTAAGATGAACAGCCTTGTCAAGATCAGCAGCCTGCCAAAACCATCAAATCTGTCACCAAGCACAAGGCACTAAAATAATAAAATCTCTTGGAAGCTGGCCCTCATTTCATCCTCCAATTTTTGGTCTGTCTTAATGATATATAATTTAATCCTACTACAGTCTCCATCCATGAACCGCTTGTGCACTGTACAGAAAAATGCCTCAAGATCCTGGTGCAAATTGATAATGAGAACTTCAACAAATAACTTGCAAGAGTTAACCTTAAATCTTAAAAACTATTCATTATAAAGAGCAACTTCCCACAGAAAAAATACCAGTCACTAAGTCACTTAATCTGACTTTATTAAACATCAGATTGTTGTCAGAAAAATCACTTTTAATTTATGACTTCAGTAGTGGAGGATGGCTGGTGCTGGTGCATTAATTTATGGTTCACTAAACCGTAACATTGTATTCTTGGCTAATTTTCTCTATTTAGAGTACCTAGGTTTGATTGACTTATGATTAGACTTGATTTGGGGGAGATTTTAACATCCACATTGGCAACATCCAAAAAAAGTAAATAATGCACTTTAAAACTTTGGTTTGACTCAACATGTCAAACAGCAAACCCACATATGGGGACACACTCTGGACTTGAGCATCAGTAATGGTCTAAATATTTCCAAGGTCTCTGTAATTGATTTATGTATTTGACCCTATCTGACCATTTTTTTGTAAACATCATTTCCGTTGATGCACTTGACTAAACAGATATTCTTACAAAGTGCTTTTTTTAAGGACAGCTCAGCTGAAACCTTTGATCAAGTTTACTCTCCGATCTTTATTTCTATTATGTAAATGAGTTGCTAAGATACTTGCTTACAAAGAGAAAAAAAGTGGAAGTTAATTTGCATATGAACATCATATCCGATAAGATATGACGTTCTAATTCAACCATAAAACTTCACAATTAAAACAAAGGTATCTCTTTGAGGGTTCTGTTTGAAAATGGAATGCCCAAAATGAATTTCATATGAGAGAACATTTCAACGAGCCCTCAACCTGCCAGACCAGCAATCCACAGTGGCAAAGACCCAAAGAGACCAAAGAGGAGAGGGGTGTGTGTAGTGTGGAAAATACACACTATAGATCTGAATCTGCATCTTTAAACGTGCTTAAATTTCACATCTAAGGAATCAAGATAAATCAGTTTGCATCTTTTAGACAGAGAAAAAAAAAATTCTTCAAAATTGACCAGACCTGTTGTGAAATATTTATATTGGAAAATAAGGATGATACTTGAAGGTTACTAGCAATTAACTAACAATCAGAATATCAAAAACATAAAATTTCTCATCACTTCCAATATCTTGTCTCATTTCCAGTATCCACTAACTTATAAAGAAAAACAGATACATTTCTGAAATCCTTGAACTTTAACTGCTGTGAAATCAAGCTGCTCCGTATTGAGGTTATTGTGAAAAAGTAATAGGCATGATATTTGGCTGTATAAGGCAGACATATACAGCCAAATAATACACTTTAACCCTGACGTCATTCCTAAAGCTGCTGCTCTCTCCTGTATGTCAGGGCAAAATTACCTGCAGCAGTGGACCAGTCCTTGAAGTCAGTCCTATTTTCATCACATTGCATAAAATACATTAAGAATAAGTACATTAGCCTAGCATACTGATGCACCACTAGAATTAATTGTCCAGTAATGCCCTTGTGTTTCCCTTCTTTTCTCTTTTTTTATGAGAACTTTGATAGTCTATCACAGGCACTGCATTCTCAAATGTTGAGAAACATTAACACAGTCAAGCACCAGCACACACTCCTGAAGATGAAAATCGTTTTAAACACTGACAATGAGTTATGACAACTTCAGTCACTCAACAGATGTGACAGTGCTGCCTGGTTATGAATGCTTAGGGACAATTTACTATCTTTCCTCCCTTTCCATCAAGCAGTCACCAACTAGCCCACCGTGGAAAATATCACTGATGTCTTTTAATAATAAATCTAAGATCCAATGCACAGTTTGTGTGTGTCTTGAGTGTGTGCAATAGTATGTTTGACAAAAACTTATGCAATGCACTTCAGAGATGGCAGGCTTGTAACTGTGAATGTAGAGAAGGTGAAAGTATTCTCATGTTTTAGCTCATCATCTTTCTATCTATCCATCCATCCATCCAATTATAGATAAAACCACCACCCAGCCTATCCCCACAATTAAAGCCTGACCAACCCAAATGCCAATGACTTTACATCTGAAAAGAGATGCAACTGGCCCACAACATGCAGTACAACAGCCTTGCAGCACACCATATGCTAAACGCAATAAAATTTTATTTGCTCAGAACGTTTCAGCATCAAAGCATTTCAAAGTGCTTTATATCATAAAAACACAAAAACACAGTCATGCAACATAGAATTTACCATCAAAACATTACATTAAGTCAAGTGGTATTGTTAAATTCTTCATCAATTATGTTTCAAAAGCAACTCCAACCAGGTGGTTTTTAGTCTAGATTTAAAGGCACTCAGTGTTTCAGTAGTTTTGCAGTTTTCTGGAAGTTTGTTTCAGATAATGTATTGTGGTGCTAAGCAATTCAGTGATTTATAAACCAACAGCAGTATTTTTAAGTCTATTCTCGGAGCTACAGGGAGCCAGTGTAAGGATTTAGAGCTGGAGTGATGTGCTCTGTCTTCCTAGTTTTAGTCAGAACGCTGAAGTCCACTCCCAACTATCAGACTCAATGGCTGACAGAGCAACACAGCCCGAAGCCCACTCTACTACCTGGCCAACACCAGGAACTCTGGCCTGTGTCTCCATGAAAAAAATCACAACCGCCAGGTACTGACACCTGAGCCAAAACACTTGCCAAGACCAAGCACAATTTGCCAGGACCAGCACAAGACGCACTTCACTGCCTTACCCTGCACAAATTTAGCTTAGTGCCAGGCCAAGGGCCGGAACTGCAGGAAGATTCTCGGAGGAAGGCCGGCACCAACGATCAAGCATCTCCAGACCATGACCCTTAGAAGTGCCCAAGTGCCCTCCCTCCGCCCTGTCATCAGAGCCCACCCATGCCCCCGTCACCGGAGCCCATCCCCCCCCACTGCAAACACCACAGCAAGCTGACTGACCAGGCCTTCTAACCACCACCACACACAGCCACCAGCCAACATCCCCACCATCTCTCACTGAAAGGGGTTGAAATAGAAATATAACGATGCTGGGACAACCAAAATGAAAGTCCTGACCCCAATCAACTCCCAAGATCTGACGCTCAGACACCAACCTACTGGCTTTCTGCTTTTCTTAGTACTCTCTCATCCTCAGTTGGGCATCACTTCTTCTTTTTTTATTACCATCATTTTTTTCTGCCAAGATTTTGACCTTTTTCTTAATTTCTGTTAACTCACATGCCCTACACATCTTTATTTTATCATCCATCTTGATAGTCCTAAGTCAGCTAGGATAATTTACCTGAAACCGTAACCCCCGCACTATGACCAACCCACAGATGACTGATCATTACATCCAGTCCAATTCAACTTCACCCTCTGGACCAGGGGTGGGCAATCCTGGTACAGGAGGGCCGGTGTCCTGCAACTCTTAGACATATCCCTGGTCCAACACACTTGAATCCAACAGCTGAATCACCTCCTAATGGTGCAGTCAGGTTTTCCTGAGTCCTGCTAATGACCTCATTATTTGACTCAGGTGTGTTGAAGTAGAGACACATCTAAAAGTTGCAGGAGACTGGCCCTCCAGGCCTGGAGTTGCCCAACCCTACTCCGGACCTTTTCTTTTTGTCTTGCATCCTGCTACAGAACATATGCTTTGTACAAGAGGTTGGCTAAAGAGTCTTGACCAACCATAATCTCCATATAAAAAACTCACTAACAAATATGTTTGTCATGGACCTACATGGAGAAGAAACATGTTTACTCTGTTTGTTCATTTACATTTACATATGTTTGATATACGAACAGACTCCTTTTCACCTCTTTTCTCTAAAGACTCATATACAGATACTGTGTTTATGCCACTTTTAAATCAAACATTCCTTGTCCTTATTTTACCTGCAAGAGCAGTTAAACAATTTGGTTATCTCAGCCCACAAGTCCTGACCATATTTAACCTAAATAAACTCTGGCAGCTTTTCTATCATAATAAGTCACCAATACATGACTTTGTGTTAATATCTTCTCAACTATCAGATTTAATTGACATTTTCCTTTTGCTTACACAAGAATGTGATGCATTATATTCCCTTTAATAGCTGCAATACATTATAAAGAAATCTTGAACTTATAAATCTGCCAAGACTATTTTGTTGTTAGATAAGTGTTAAATCTCAAGCTAGCCAAGTTCTTGTAGATTTTTACTTTTCTAGTCCTGCTGACCAGTCAAACCACAAGTCATATCAATCAGTAATATGCAGATTAGTACATATGTTTTTAGGCCAAAGACCATTTGACACATGTCAGTAAAGCAGCCTTCTTTACTCTGTTTCCACAGCTGACTTAGACTTTAAACCTCCAAGGCAAAACCTGATGTGAGCTTAAACACATTTAGAAATCTTGTTAATTGCTATCAGATAACACCAGCTGAACACCAGATGACATACTGAAACACACCTTCTGCCTTCTTGAAAGGAAATGGTAAGGCATATGTCCAACACCTGTCAGACCACCCTCTTGTCAACCAGAAACATGCTGAAATACAGGACATCAGAGTCCCTGTTTGTCCTTCATGTTTAGGTAAATAGGAAACAAATTAACTTCTCTTTTGCTTTACATAGGTAGTTTTAAATACCTTACACAGGTACCAAATAAGAAATCAAGTAAAAAGTAAAATCTACAGCAGTTGCAAAAATTCCACACACATTTTGGATTTGCCCTTTTATCAGTTGCTCTGTTGTTGTTTATAATGGTATTTATGGTGAAGTTTTGCCCTAAATAGACATTGAGCTGCTCTTTGTACTTTTTATATATTGCATATTTTGTCATGTGGTGGAGTTGTTGGTGGTGGTGAGGAGAGACGCAGAGACCCAGGATGTTGAAGAAAGTGAATAATTTAATGAATGGAGCTCTACAGTCCAGAAACACAGGCAGCACGGAAGCAAGTAGCACACAGCTAATACCGGTAGCAACTGAGTATAAGACTGAAAACGAGAGCTGAGTCGACACAGGACTTATCAGTTCAACTGTGAGCGACACACGCATGAGCACACTAGAATACAACTACGACGCATACGACGAGGATCTGACAAGGAACACAGACAACAGGTGGGTTTAAATACACACGGGGTAATTAAGGGAATGAGACACACCTGGGGAGCAATCAACGGGGAGGACAGGACAGAGACTCACAGGGAAACAGGACTGAACACAGAAAACTCAAAAATAAACACACAAAAACACGGATCCTGACAGTACCCCTCCCTCAAGGGCGGATACCAGACGCCCACAAAAAACAGAAAAGTCCAAAAACACAAAACAACCCAACAGGGTGGGCGGAGGGGCGACGGAAGGAGGGCAAGAGTCCAACAAAAAACAACCCAACGGGGTGGGCGGAGGGGCGACGGAAGGGGCCAGAGTTCAGAAACAAAAAACTACCCATCAGAGTGGGCGGAGAACCAGGAGGCTAATCCGGCGGACGTTGCCGGCGCAGGAAGCGAGGAGACGGGTCCGGCGGTCTCTTCCGCCGGCGCAGGAAGCGAGGAGACGGGTCCGGCGGTCTCTTCCGCCGGCGCAGGAAGCGAGGAGACGGGTCCGGCGGTCTCTTCCGCCGGCGCAGGAAGCGAGGAGACGGGTCCGGCGGTCTCTTCCGCCGGCGCAGGAAGCGAGGAGACGGGTCCGGCGGTCTCTTCCGCCGGCGCAGGAAGCGAGGAGACGGGTCCGGCGGTCTCTTCCGCCGGCGCAGGAAGCGAGGAGACGGGTCCGGCGGTCTCTTCCGCCGGCGCAGAAAGCCGAGACGTAGAGGCGGGTCCGGCGGTCGGCGTCTCCGGCGCAGAAAGCCGAGACGTAGAGGCGGGTCCGGCGGGCGGCGTCTCCGGCGCAGAAAGCCGAGACGTAGAGGCGGGTCCGGCGGGCGGCGTCTCCGGCGCAGAAAGCCGAGACGTAGAGGCGGGTCCGGCGGGCGGCGTCTCCGGCGCAGAAAGCCGAGACGTAGAGGCGGGTCCGGCGGGCGGCGTCTCCGGCGCAGAAAGCCGAGACGTAGAGGCGGGTCCGGCGGGCGGCGTCTCCGGCGCAGAAAGCCGAGACGTAGAGGCGGGTCCGGCGGGCGGCGTCTCCGGCGCAGAAAGCCGAGACGTAGAGGCGGGTCCGCCGGGCGGCGTCTCCGGCGCAGAAAGCCGAGACGTAGAGGCGGGTCCGCCGGGCCGGAGGGAAGGCCGGCTGGGGTCTCGGGGGGAGCAGACTCTGGAAACTCGGGGGGAGCAGACTCTGGAAACTCGGGGGGAGCAGACTCTGGAAACTCGGGGGGAGCAGACTCTGGAAACTCGGGGGGAGCAGACTCTGGAAACTCGGGGGGAGCAGACTCTGGAAACTCGGGGGGAGCAGACTCTGGAAACTCGGGGGGAGCAGACTCTGGAAACTCGGGCTCGTCCGCAAACTCGGGGGGCGGAGCCACAGGGAACTCAGGAAGCTCGGGGGACTCTTGGAGCTGGGGAGACTGGGGCCGCCTCGGCGCGGGGACCGGAGGCGGGGAAGACTGACGCCGCCTCGGCGCGGGGACCGGAGGCGGGGAAGACTGACGCCGCCTCGGCGCGGGGACCGGAGGCGGGGAAGACTGACGCCGCCTCGGCGCGGGGACCGGAGGCGGGGAAGACTGACGCCGCCTCGGCGCGGGGACCGGAGGCGGGGAAGACTGACGCCCCCTCGGCGCGGGGACCGGAGGCGGGGAAGACTGACGCCCAGGGGCCGGGACCTCCGGCAGCGCAGGGCGGTGGTAACGTCGGCGCCCAGGGGCCGGGACCTCCGGCGGCGCAGGGCGGTGGTGACGTCGGCGCTCAGGGGCCGGGACCTCCGGCGGCGCAGGGCGGTGGTGCCGTCGACGCCCAGGGGCCGGGATCTCCGGCGGCACAGGGCGGCAATGTCGGCGGGGCCCAACCCCTGGTGGGCACAGCACCAGCCGTGTTCCCCACCAGGGATTTGTCCAGTCGTCCATGTAGGTTCCTCACCGTAGTTTCTGGTCAGATCCTTCTGTCATGTGGTGGAGTTGTTGGTGGTGGTGAGGAGAGACGCAGAGACCCAGGATGTTGAAGAAAGTGAATAATTTAATGAATGGAGCTCTACAGTCCAGAAACACAGGCAGCACGGAAGCAAGTAGCACACAGCTAATACCGGTAGCAACTGAGTATAAGACTGAAAACGAGAGCTGAGTCGACACAGGACTTATCAGTTCAACTGTGAGCGACACACGCATGAGCACACTAGAATACAACTACGACGCATATGACGAGGATCTGACAAGGAACACAGACAACAGGTGGGTTTAAATACACACGGGGTAATTAAGGGAATGAGACACACCTGGGGAGCAATCAACGGGGAGGACAGGACAGAGACTCACAGGGAAACAGGACTGAACACAGAAAACTCAAAAATAAACACACAAAAACACGGATCCTGACATATTTATATCTTTGTGTGAATCTACTTGCTTTGATTCCCTGTAATTTGAAGGACAATGAAGAATATTTCTATTCTGTTTGGTAGAAAAGTATAGTTTGGCAATGCACCTTGAATGTTGACACGTTGAGATGCCATGACACCTAAATTCTGAACATCATGGCATGGAGTGCATCCCAGTTTTCCATGTCTGGCATATAACCATTCATTTTAGCTTTTAAACTGGTTCTATTGATCCTGTGTCCAGACAGAGGGATAATCAGTAGCCCAGCATCATGACCTGTTTGTTCTGAAGATCCTGCAGCTTCCACTTCTCTTCCTAACATGGCTCCTCCTCACCCTGACTCTCACCCTGACAGGAGGAACCACAGAGCTCTGTTAGGCTAAAGCTCATCTTCTGAAGTTGGGATATTTTTCCTCCAACAGGTTCCAGAGGAATCACCTCAAACCAGATGTTGGACTGGATTTTATTTCACTGTCATTTGTGAATGTTAGAGCCTCATTTTCAACAGTGGAGCTATAAAGGATGAAAAAGGTTATTATTAAATCTCATCAACATCAATATTTCCACTAAATAAGAGGCAAACAAATTTTTGATAGAGGAAAAATGTCTCAGACTCTGAGCTCAAAGTGAGATGCCAGAGAGCAATAAAACTATTATTTTTAAATTAGACAATTCAGTGTTGTGGTACTCGAAATTGGTCTTGGTCTCGAGACCGGTCTTAAGACCATTTTTTGATGGTCTCGGTCTCGTCTCGGACTCGACCGCATTTGGTCTCAGTCTTGTCTCGGTCTCGGGCGCTGAGGACTCAGCATTTTATTTCAAGACCAGTCGAGACCGCAACTGTGAACATACCACTAAACGTGCAGCATACTGTCCAGTTTATTTGTTAGCATCTTTGTTTTCAGTGGATGCAAAAAGCACCGATTAAAATCCAAGCAACTAAGTGTTTCGCCCCCTCCCACCTTTCACTTGCACACGGCACTCTGAGACATGCGCAGTGGTTTTCTCTCAGCGGCAGAAAATGTTTGTCTAATCGTCAGTAATGGAATATCGCTGCATAAACAGTAAGAAATCCGATGGCCACAGCTAACTCAGCAGCGCTTCGCTTTCAGAGACGATGGAGACAACGTCTAACTTTTTTCGTCACTTAGAAAAGTAGCTCAAAGAAGGTTAGATCCGTTGACGTGATGTTAGCAAAGCTAGCTGTATAGACACACATAAGCATTGTGATGGAAAAAAGTCACTCACTGCACTGAATTATTGTGCGGAGGTGTTGACTGACTTGTCGCATATATGGGCTGTGTCCAAAAGTCTGCAATATAGTGATGTGACATTCAGGAACAGTACGATTCATCTGCTCGTCTCTTTACTTATTAGATAGGACTGGAGTGTCACTGAGAGCCGTTGTTCTATCAGATAGCCATACGCTGTCAGAATAGCAAACATGCAGTGAGTACCATGCCTGCGCATTAAGAAGTCCGACCGTCAGAGGAGTTGTCAGTTCACCATACGCAGCAAGTTATGACAAAAATAAGTCATTAAATTGTTTTCAATTATAACTATATAGATATACATGTGTTGTCATGGTTTCAAAGTGTATTTAAAGCAGGTCTGGCTGCAGCTGCAGTCAACTACAACACACGCCCGTGTAAAACTCACTTAACCGCTAAGTCAGGATGCCATACAACTGTTAATAAAGTGTATGACGATCTACGTCATGATTCTGTGTTGCTGATTAAATAAAATCATATGGTAATGACAGCGTATGCATGTCTGAGCTAAGTGTACGACTATCTGACAACGTATGCTGATCTGACAGAACACCGTGAGTTTTGCTAAGCGTATGACGATCTGACTTGACAGAACACCCATTCTTTGTTCTTGTAATGCTCTGTGTACACTGCATCATTATTTTATTTATGTACGTTGATATTTAAATTAACAAATAACTAAAACACAAGAACGAAAGAGCACGCAGAGCATGCACATTGCTCTTTGATTTTGTTCAAAGTGGCAGCTGTAATGTCTGCCATGGTGTCAGACTGCCTGGCTTCATGTACTGGGAGAGAGGGTGAAAACAGTCACGATGAGCGCCTTCGGTTTGGTTACTTCTTGCTTGTTGCTCCTTGGTCAGTGTTCATAGTTGAGCGTTATTTACCGTCAGGGCATTGCCTCAATTGCTATGTTTAATGGTGCAGACAGTGGTGGTTTCTTATATGAGCAATATGGGCAAATGTCCAGGGTGTTATGTTTTTAGGGATGACATGAGACCATCACACATTTTAGCACAGAAATGGAATATTTAATATTGGTAAAATGTATTAAGTATTTAATATCTAGGTGTTTTTATGGGAATATGGATCTTTCAGATTATTTTGAGAAGCAATTTTGATCATATTTTACATTTTATTGTGTCATATAGCACGGGCTGCTGGTCTTGGTCTTGACTTGGTCTCGGACCCTAAAAGTCTTGGTCTTGTCTCGGTCTTGATACACTCTGGTCTTGGTCTTGTCTTGGTCTCGGGTTAGGTGGTCTTGAACACAACACTGAGACAATTTAATTTCACATAATTATCGCATTAGAAGCCATTTGTTTGTTAAAATACTTAATGAAACATATTTACCATGCTTGATGTTTGTTGTAAATTATGGAGAGCCATTTCAGCCAAAATTAAATAAATAAATAAATGGGTGAAATAAATAAACATTTATTCATTCCCAGATTAATTTAACTATTTTTTATGTTCCCATTTTCATTTGTCCAATTTTAATTTTTCCCTTTTTTGTATACCCATTTTTCATTTATCCCTTTATCCATTTACCCATTTTTCATTTAACCACTTTTCAATTTCCCTTTTTCATTAACCCATTTTTAAATTTATTTTTCATATTATCAATTTTTCCATTTCCCATTTTCATTTATCTGTTTTTCATTTATCCCTTTATCCATTTACCCATTTTTCATTCTATTTTTCATTTAACCACTTTTCAATTTCCCTTTTCATTAACCCAATTTTCATTAACCCAATTTTCTCTTTTCCAGTTTCATTAATGATACACGAGAAAGGGATTTCTCGTGTATCCCTTTTTTATTTAACCATTTTTCTTTTATCTAGTTTTCATTTAACATTTGTTTGAAAACATTTTAATTTTCCCATTTTCCCTTATTCATTTAGTATTTCCTTATTTTTTTATTTATTACATTCTATTTCCCCCTCAAAATTCGGAAAAAGGGGGAAAAGAATAAATGCAAATGAGGAGAGGGACGTCATCAGACTACAGCTTCCCCAATTGGTTGGTTAGTGTCACACCGTACTTTGCTTCAAGAAAGATGGCGACCTACTAACGGTTTATGAATAAGCTGAAGCTCATTAACTTTATTAGAAAATAGTGTTATTACTCCTGACTTTACTTTTCGTGTGGCCGCTCAGACAGAACGTGTTTCAGCTACTCAGTTACTCTCTCTCTGTCAGTCATTTGAGCACACCCGTTGCCATGGCAACCGCTCGCTCCTCGAGCCGAGCACAGATTACTTAAAAACATAACATTCAGTCAGTTACGATATCAGGTTTTCAGGCTTGATATTTATTTTGCGATCATTATTAAGCCTCCCTGAACACAGCGGTGGTTCATTAGTTAATTTTAAACTCGTGCTTTGCTCGTTATTTTGGTAGTGGAACCAAAATGCACAGAAATGCGCAACACCTTGTTGAAACAATAATCACTGAGATTATTATTTTTGTTGGGTCATTCATTTGAACACGCTTTGTTGACTTTTTGTTGTTGTTGTTCTTTAATAAAGTTACAAACCTTTTGATAAGGAGCCAGAGGAGGACGTGCTGGTCTCAGTGTCATGGCGGCGTTCAGTTTGTCACCTAAAGCCGAGATCAACTCAAAACCTTCCGCGATCGACATATTGCACCGCTGCTCTAGCAAAAGCACGAACAGTTCAGAAACAATATGAAATGGGAAAAAAGCTATTTATTAACTGATTAAGTCGTGTTTTAGATTGCTCTTGAAAATCTAATCAGTCATGGCTGATTAGTGGGTGAACTCACAGCTGCACAGTGAACCCACTGACTTTTTACAGCTGACAGCCACTCCACTCTCTTGCAGGTACTGCGTAGCCCCGCTAAATCTTTTAGGGGTACGCAGTACCCTACTGTACCCCCTTACTTTCACCCCTGATTGTATGATATGGCATGTTATGATATGGTATGTTGTGCTGTGGTATGGTGTGTTGTGGTATGATATGGTGAATGAAAATCATTGGGTCAATAGCATTAACACTGACATTGATCATTGAACCACAATAATGCATCATTTTTAGTCAGAAGAAATATGATGGGCAAATTAAGATGTAGAAATATACATTTCATTTATTTTCTGTTGATCAATGACCATCTAGTTTGCAATAAATTACTGCAGAATATAAATATTTATTTCACAAACTGAAATTTCACAAAATTCTTGTGCTACTTGCTCATGTCAGACATTGGCAGTATAACCTTTCACACAGCTTTAATGATTAGATGTTTTACTTCCATTGACTTCGCAAAATCAATTAAGTATTTGCACTAAATATTTATACAAAGACAAACTAATTATAGGAGGATATTCCAACCCTCTAAACAATGAGGATAAACCGTAAAGAGAGTAGCCTAAAGACAATGACAAATTGTGTCCAACGACAGATGATTTCTGGGCCTTGAGTCTTTCACAATTCTGTCCAGCACTGGCAATGTACTGCTCAAGATAAGTCAAAGTAATAAATACTATTACTATTTTAAAACAAAGTCTAGAACTTGGCATTTGAAGAATGGCGACAGAATATTTTGCAGAATGAGCATTAACTTTAAAAGGTTAAAATTGGATTCACTTTGAAAATGATGTTGGAAAACAAATTAAAGTTCTTTCCAACAGTTTGTAAATGTCAGTAGGTAGTAGTGACAATCTACTGTTAAATGTGACTGTGTGCTAATAAAAAGAAAGGTCCCGTCAAAATTACACCACTAAAACTAACAGATCCTTTCTTTGAACAGAAATAATTTATCTTTTTTTTAATGCTTTGAAGAGATTGTTTTTCTTGCTGATTTTGATTTATTTTCTGTATGTTGACATGCTGTGCAGTTTTAACGGGCTGTAAGTGCAAGGGTTCTTTTATATTAACTATATAATGTCACATTGTGTGACTCAAATGCTGAAAACACTGAGGAGACATGGAATAAAGAGTTAGATTGTTAAATGTAATTGAATACTGTTCTGCTGTTTCTTTACAGGAGTGTGGATCAGCAGCCTTCTCTGAATAAGAAATGGTTAAAGTGGCTGAGGGAAGAATTGGCAGAAGGTCAGTGACTTTTTTGTTGCAGGATTGTGACTCCAGGTGTTGATGATCCTGCAGGAAGTCCTGAACTCAGGTATATACTCAGACAGGTGTCTAGTAAAGGGTGGATATATTGCAAGTAAGTTGGTTGTTTATTCACTTCCAATGCTTTGTGAATTAGCAGCTCTTACAGTTGACCTTCCAATTTAAGCAGATTTTTAAGCTTTGACAGTGGATGTTTAAATAGTGGTCATCAGGTTCATTTGCTTATGTTTGTATCTGTCATGTTGGGTTGTAACTTTCTGACCCACATGCAAGAACACCAGACGGGAACCAAAAATCAGTAAAAGATGTTTATTTTAAAAACACCAGACAATGATCAGAACTGCAGGTTCCAGGGAAAGCGGACAGGTAAGTTATTCAGCTCACCGAGGGTTGGAGCGAGGGAGACAGCCAACGAGGAGTTTCAGGAAGGTTTGATTACTGCGAGGGTGTAAGTGGGGCTCGAGCACCGAAGGGTAACGTCTGATGGAGTCATGAGGAGAGGTATACACAGGGAACAGCCAGGAGCTCAGGGCTACGAGTGAATGGAACCACGGCGTCACGAGAAGTTACCTGGGAAAGAGGTACACAAAGAGTCACTAAGAGCTTCATAAGAAGGGTCACAGATGGCCTGTTGTACCATTACTCACAAACACTCTGGCAACGAGGTGTTGGCTGCTCCCTCCTCTTAAGCTCCTCCAGATAAGATAATGTCCTGCAGGTGTGCAGGTCTCCAGCGTCGCCGGTCATGTCCACCAGGAATCAACCAGTAGGCGGCCTCTGGTGAAGAGAATGAGGAGAAGCAGCAAATCCCGGCCACCCAGGATCCCAACAGTAAAATGGTTTGAAATTTGGCATTGGAGTGAAGCTTAACTGACAACAAAACTATCAATATCACAATATTAACAATTATTATTTTAATCATCATCCCAAATTGTAGTAGTATATCAATACCTGTGATGACTGTTGATTAAAACATGTAATCTGATTAATCACACTCTGGTGCTGTGATTAATCACAATTTTTCACTATGGCTAACTTTGTAAGCTTGAAATATGAATATGCATGCAGTTGTGATTCTTGCAGTAAAGGTGCCATGGACAAGCCCCGCCCTCCACCACACTCCAACCAGTTATCTGATATTTTCTTTGCAGCAGGAAGCAGGTAATGTAGTCTCCCAGTACCCAACAGCAACTAAGGGAAAGCTTACTCCACTACACATACATACAAGTTGTACAAAACTTATTCAGAGGATACCTAATAGATAAGATGTATTTAATTTTATAGTTCTTGGCTGCCCCAGCCCTTTCTGATGCCGCCTAGGCAATGGCCCATGTAGTACATATCAAAAATCACCACTGTATAATTGATTGTCTCAAACCAAACATGTCTGGGGGTTCTCAGTTTTCCAGGTTTTATGTTCAGGAAGGTTTAAAGGAATTCCTTTTGTTTTAAATGTTAATCTAGAAATGTCCCTCTCCTTTCATTTCCTATGGAACTTGTGCGATGCGGCGAGAGTCGCTTATCCTCATCCAGTCAAGCGACTGGCGTAATCAATGTATGTCAACATGAAACAGTAGATGTGCACACACAGGTTAGCAATGCAACACAAGACACTTAAAACATTTTAAACTTTTGTTGCTGTCCATTGTCGTGGAAAACTCAGTATGTGAGTCAAGTCCATAACACACCACTGTGAACTAAATGACCCGCCATGGGAGAGAGGCTATAGGCTTTGTCTAATCTGCTTTATGTAATAGTAACATGTTAAAAGTTTCAGATTAGTTGCATGCGTTAACACTAATCAATACTAAACTAGTAGTTTAGTATTATTTATTTCCAACAACTTAAAGGAAGTTGTTGGAAATAAATAAAGAATAAAATCTGCCAGCACAGTGTTTTATTGAAGCAGCCAGTTAGTGTTTTATGTGGATCAAATGAGCAGGAAGATAAAATTATTTACAAGCTATTAAATTGGCTAACTAGACATTTGATTTCCATATTCTGATATCTGTAATATGACATAATGCAATAAATCACAAAGAAACAGAACAAGGTAATATGATAATAAAAGACTACATTTTCTTATTTTATCTATCTCTGTGTTTTCAGAGTGGAGAAAATTCAGTAAGCAACCTAGCATGAAAACCAAATGCAATATTGACTCCGGTCTACAATTTGGCAATAAGAAATATATAACAGTGTGGAAATATCTAACTCCACCATTTATGAGGGCTTTCATAAAATATATTCTTTGGTAATAGCGTTCTGGAGACAGCCCTATGTATGATTGAACACTTCTCATTTTCATTCAAACAACCTGTAAGTCCTTCATGCGCTCACACTCACTAACACAAACATAAATATACACACACATAGATGTGCAAAGGTCCTCACAATATTTTGCTAGAGAATTAGTCATCCTTTCCTTTTGCAACCAATTTCCTGTGGCTCGTCACGGCATTTATCAAAGCAGACCACTGCAGGTAAATGTGCATTCGTCAAGCAGTTTCACTGTGCCTTATTCATTTCACATTTGCTGTGAGCTTATCCAAACGTTCACTGACACAATAATATGTGTGCTAACATACATACTTTGAGTTGGGGTCAGGTCTTTATAATCATCGCTTCCTAATATTGACTTCTCATCCCTGGGTTTTATTTACTTGTATAATTTTTTTAGCTTCGTCACGTCCTAACAGCCTGTTTGTTTAAACCTATTTCAAATGAATATGTGAACCTTCAGTGTTAGGATGTGTTTACTGTAGCTTCCCTGCAGCTATGTCAGAAAATATGTTGAGTGACCAAAATGAGTTTCCATTGGAGAATTTGTCGGGATACACAGAGCTCTAAAGCATAGTTCTGGTTTTCACTCTGAATTCAGCTGTATCCACAGTAGGCCATACATTTTTATCAATACCACCAGTCTGTAAGCATTCTGCTGGTCCAATCCTGGGCAATCCATGATACCGACACTGACAAAACTGTGTGGACTTGCAACATATGTGCAGTGATAAAACATTTAAAATGACTCAACTTCAAACACTTGTTTCATGGTGAGAGGAGAACCTCTGCTAGCCTCTTCTGTACAGTATGACCAGAGGACCACAACAACATTCCTGCTGTCTCACATTCCTTAGGAATTTGTAAGGAATATTGTTTTTAGATGATGAAAGAGTATAAAAATGTCACATTCCTTAATTCTCCTCCTTGGGCTGCCACCTTATCGTGGTGGAGGGATTTGAGTGTCCCAATGATCCTAGGAGCTATGCTGTCTGGGGCTTTATGCCCCTGGTAGGGTCACCCAAGGCAGACAGGTCCTAGGTGAGGAACCAAACAAAGTGCAGCCTGAAGACCCCTATGATGAGTTACAACCTTGGATCTGGCATTCCCTCGCCCGGACGCGGGTCACCGGGGCCCCCCTCTGGAGCCAGGCCTGGAGGTGGGGCACGATGGCGAGCGCCTGGTGGCCGGGCTTTCACCCACAGAGCCCGGCCGGACTTAGCCCGAAGAGGAGACGTGGGTCCCCCTTCCAATGGGCTCACCACCTGTCGGAGGGGCCAAAGGGGTCGGGTGCATTGTGCTACGGGCGGCAGCCGAGGGAGGGGACCCTGGCGGTCTGATCCTCGGCTGCAGAAGCTGGCTCTTGAGATGTGGAACATCACCTCTCTGGTGGGGAAGGAACCGGAGCTAGTGTGTGAGGCTGAGAGGTTCCGGCTAGAAATAGTCGGTCTTGCCTCGACGCATGGCTCTGGTTCTGGAACCAGTCTCCTTGAGAGGGGCTGGACGTACTTCACTCTGGAGTTGCCCACGGTGAGAGGTGCCGGGCAGGAGTGGGCATACTTGTTGCCCCCCATCTTGGCGCCTGTACGTTGGAGTTTACCCCGGTGAACGAGAGGGTAGCCTCCCTCCACCTACGGGTGGGGGGACGGGTTCTGACTGTTGTCTGTGCTTATGGGCCGAACAGCAGTTCAGAGTACCCACTCTTCTTGGAGTCCTTAGAGGGGGTACTGGAGAGTGCTCCTCCTGGGGACTCCCTTGTTCTGCTGGGGGACTTCAACCCTCACATGGGCAATGACAGTGAGACTTGGAGGGGCGTGGTTGGGAGGAACGGCCCCCCCCGATCTGAACTTGAATGGTGTTCTGTTGGACTGCTGTGCTCGTCACGGATTGTCCATCACAAACACCATGTTCAAGCATAAGGGTGTCCATATGTGCACTTGGCACCAGGACACCCTAGGCCGCAGTTCGATGATCCATTTTGTCATCGTTTCATTGGATCTGCGACTGTATGTCTTGGACACTCGGGTGAAGAGAGGTGTGGAGCTGTCCACTGACCACTACGTGGTGGTGAGTTGGCTCCGGTGGTGGGGGAGGAAGCCGGTCAGACCTGGCAGGCCCAAACGTATAGTGAAGGTCTGCTGGGAACGTCTGGTGGAGTCCCCTGTGACGCAGCTTTAACTCCCATCTCCGGCATAACTTCGAACACGTTCCGAGGGAGGTGGGGGACATTGAGTCTGAGTGGACTAAGTTCCGTGCCTCCATTTCCGAGGCGGCTTATCGGAGCTGTGGCCACAAGGTTGTTGGTGGACACCTTCGGTGAGGGATGCTGTCAAGCTGAAGAAGGAGTCCTATCAGGCCTTTTTGGCTTGTGGGACTCCAGAAGCAGCTGATGGGTACCGGAGGGCGAAGCAGCATGCGGCTCGGGTGGTTGCTGAGGCAAAAACTCGGGCGTGGGAGGAGTTTAGAGAGGCCATGGAGAAAGGCTTCCGTACGGCTTCGAGGCGATTCTGGTCCACCATCTGGCGTCTCAGGAGGGGGAAGCAGTGCAGCACCAACACTGTTTATAGTGGGGATGGTGTGCTGCTGACCTCAACACAGGACGTTGTGGGCCGGTGGGCGGAATACTTCGAAGACCTCCTCAATCCCACCAACATGCCTTCTGTTGAGGAAGCTGAGCCTGGGGACTCTGGGTTGGGCTCTCCAATCTCTGGGGACGAGGTCGCCGAGGTGGTTAAGAAGCTCCTCGGTGGAAGGGCCCCGGGGGTGGATGAGATCCGCCCGGAGTTCCTTAAGGCTCTGGATGTTGTAGGGTTGTGTTGGCTCACACGACTCTGCAATATCGCATGGACATCGGGGGCAGTTCCTCTGGATTGGCAGACTGGGGTGGTGGTCCCCCTGTTTAAAAATGGGGACCGGAGGGTGTGCTCCAATTACAGGGGGGTCACACTCTTAAGCCTCCCTGGTAAGGTCTATTCAGGGGTCCTGGAGAGGAGGGTCCATTGGATAGTCGAACCTCGGATTCAGGAAGAGCAGTGTGGTTTTCCTCCTGGTTGTGGAACACTGGACCAGCTCTACACCCTCAGCAGGGTCCTGGAGGGGGCATGGGAGTTCGCCCAACCGGTCTACATGTGTTTTGTGGACTTGGAGAAGGCGTTCAACCGTGTCCCTCGGGAGGCCTTGTGGGGGGTTCTCCGGGAGTATGGGGTACCGGGCCCTTTAACACGGGCTGTCAGGTCCCTGTATGACCGGTGTCAGAGTCTGGTCTGCATTGCCGGCAGTAAGTTGGGCTCATTTCCGTTGAGAGTTGGACTCCGCCAAGGCTGCCCAGTTTGATGCCCAGAATCATGTTCATTACTTTCATGGACAGAATTTCTAGGCGCAGCCAAGGTGTTGAGGGGATTCGTTTTGGCCTTAGGATCGCATCTCTGCTTTTTGCAGATGATGTGGTCCTGTTGGCTTCATCGGAACGTGACCTGCAGGTCTCGCTGGAGCAGTTCGCGGCCGAGTGTGAAGCGTCCGGGATGAGGCTCAGTGCCTCCAAATCCGAGGCCATGGTCTTGAGCCGGAAAAGGGTAGATTGCCTTCTCCGGGTCAGGGGGGTCGTCCTGCCTCAAGTGGAGGAGTTTAAGTATCTGGGGATCTTGTTCACGAATGGGGGAAGAAGGGAGCGGGAGATCAACAGGCAGATTGGCGCAGCGTCTGCCGTGAAGCGGGCGCTGTACCGGTCCGTCGTGGTGAAGAGAGAGCTGAGTCAAAAAGCGAAGCTTTCGATTTACCGGTCAATCTACCTTCCCACCCTCATCTATGGTCATGAGCTTTGGATCATGACCGAAAGAACGAGATCACGGATACAAGCGGCCGAAATGAGTTTCCTCCGCAGGGTGGCCCTTAGAGATAGGGTGAGAAGCTCGGCCATCCAGGAGGGACTCAGAGTAGAGCTGCTGCTCCTCCACGTCAAGAGGAGCCAGTTTAGGTGGCTCGGGCATCTGGTCAGGATGCCTCCTGGACGCCTCCCTGGTGAGGTGTTCTGGGCACGTCCCACCGGGAGGAAGCCCTGGGGAAGACCCAGGACACGCTGGAGGGACTATGTCTCTTGGCTGGCCTGGGACCGCCTTGGAGTTCCCCCGGAGGAGCTGGAAGAAGTGGCTGGGGAGAGGGAAGTCTGGGCCTCCCTTCTGAAGCTGCTGCCCCCGCGACCTGATCCCGGATAAGCGGCAGAAAATGGATGGATGGATGGCCATTCCTTAATTACTCTTATAAAGTCATGTAACATTTTAAGTGGTTGTTTTATTTTGCTGGTGTATTTTTTTTTTCACTTTAAAAGGAATGAAACCTATTTTGCCATATCTATTGAATTTGCTCCCCATCTGTAACACAAACTGCCTTCAGCCTCAGGCAACATCACAATTGATTTGGCTATCTCCATATTAGCTTCATTTAGTTATTTTACACAAACCCAAAGGAGCAATCCATTAAAGAAATGTCAGAATTATCTTGTAACACATCATATGAGATTAAGACTAGACTTCAAATGTTGGTTTTCTAAAGCTTTGAGTGCTTTATATGATCCAGAGTGATGTCCATGTAGTCAGGCTCAGTGTGTTGGAGGGCATATTCACCAACCATTCTCACTTCATTGCTTTTCCTCCTGCTCTCTGTTATCTGCAGAAAGCTTGCTGATATTATGTTACCGCTATGTTTTAGCTTCAGTCCATAGAAGCTTTCTCTCTCCTGCCCCCAACTGGTGGTGGCAGGTATCTGCTCTTACTGAACCTGGCTCTTGTCACTGCAGTGTGTGTGGCTGCTACAAAGTTATAGACATGATGTTGTCAGCTGCAGTTTGTTAATCAGATATTGTCTTGCTGATTTGTTGTAAAATAAATTTGACTTGCCTCTATTATACTTAATAACTCAGGGCTTTAAAAGTCAAGCAGAGGTTTAAAGCAGGTTCTACAGAATGCATCTATGGGAGCACAATATAAATTGACATCACACCAGTGAAACATGTTGGTAACTTCTTTAAGGAGCAGCATGGAGTCCCACAGTGGCCTGTGGTGGCTGAGAGCTGCTGCCCTGCCGGCAGTGTGAGTCTGGCCTGCTGTAAGTTACCCTGAAGCTGAGCTGGCTCTTCTACAACCAGTTGCCTTGGCAGGGAATTCAATACTTCACAAAGAACTGAATTTGGAAACTGACTTCATGTAGATTAAATTAAGCTCATTCCCAAGGTTTTGCTCTCACTTTATATAAACAATATCAAATCAAGGAAATTAATAAATATCTTGTTAGGATTTAACTTAATTAGAAAAATAAACTTTGTTTTTTAAAGACATCCCCAAGAAAAATGAAACCATCACTAATAGTCAGAAAAAATATAAAGACCCATTACTATGAGACCTGGAAAACATTCCCCTATAGAAACTTGTAGTTATGTCTTTTCTTGTGTATTTCTATTGCAGCATCCAAAAGAGTCTGAAGTGGGTCTTAGTGGGTAACTCCAACTAGCAACAATGTTGACTAACTCTTGTTGAACCAGAGTGTGAGGCAGAGCCAATTTCCTTAATTTTGGGATGATCTGGATACTTCCATGTGAAGCTGATCTTATCCACTGATCGTATCTACCTTAAAAAAGTCTTAAAATCAACTTCTGTCCTGTGTTGCTCTGCAGTGAGAGGTGTGACTGAGACCCGTCCACCAGATCATCTCTGCATATTTGCAGTTAACAATAGTCATCCCACTGATGCTAACTCTGAGACTTTCTTGGTATAATTAACAACATTTCAGACAAAAAATGGTATCTGCCAAAATCAAAATCGGCAGATCGGACTTTTTAAAGATCTGTAATCGACTATTGGCCGGAAAACTGCAATCGGTGCACACAGCAAATTTGTTAATAAGGGACAGGAAGAAGATCACAAGATATCCCTACAAATAATCATAGGATTAAACTCTAAAACTCCAGTTGAAGTGGAACTTTGGAGAAGCTTTATCTCAACCCTCTGCAATAAATTCCAAACCACAAGTTTTTCCTGTAGCAACAGCTGAGGAGCACTGAATGTCTGTTCACAGCCCCACTGATATTCCAAATGTAAACAGTTTTTATTCCTTAGGTCTTCCCTTATCCCTAATCTATACTTCTAGGTTAAAAGAAGCCCGTGGAGCTAATGTGAGCAGCTAGAGAAGAAAGTGAGTGTGGAGCTGCTGCTCATCTGCAACAACAAGGGTCAGCGGGCCTGGTTACAGGCTTCTTCTGAACCCCCTCCACCCTCCCCCTCTGCCTGGTTGTCAGAGAAACAGGGACAAAGCCCTCCAGACTTAGGATAACTCAAGGAAGGACTGCAGGGTCTCAGTGGAGAGACAGGGCTCCCTCCAGGAGTCTTTGCCACATCGACCTGACCTTGGAGAAGCTCATCACACTAAAAGGACAAAACAGAGTGAACTGTTTATGGATCCAACCAAACAAAATGTCAGTTAGACTTAAATCCAGTTCACTTCTATTTTCATAACTTTGTTACATTGTTAATCAGTGTTAATAATTAGCTTCTTAAAACTTCATCAGCAATTGCACAGATGGTGCTCTGAAGCTGAAATCTTACTGCAAATAAACTGGTAAGCAATTACTTATGGCGTTAATTGCTGTTGCCTTAATATATAGCCTGGTTTACTGTGTGATATG
Organism: Poecilia mexicana; assembly: GCF_051168715.1. Taxonomy (NCBI): domain Eukaryota; kingdom Metazoa; phylum Chordata; class Actinopteri; order Cyprinodontiformes; family Poeciliidae; genus Poecilia; species Poecilia mexicana. The sequence goes on along the minus strand of NW_028263379.1, from coordinate 1,152,653 downwards.
TTATCAACACTTCTGCATCTTATTTGATTTTATTCTTGGAATAGATGAAATGCTTGGATATTTTCCCAGAACATTTCAGGCTGTGTCTGGGCTGGATGGGCAGCATCTGGAATCTGCTTCAGACCTCGCTGCAGGTTTTAGGTGGGCTCTGACCAATTAATATAAACTTGCTTAGTTGGGCAGTAAATGCTCATTTTCAATGTATATATGAAGAGGTAAATAGATGATGATGAAAAAACTAATTTGGGAAAGAATATCTGTTGAGAAATATGTTTTATGCGAATGTGTGCTGCATAATTACTGGAACCTCTGCAGTTAAAGCTTTAGACAGCAACTTTTGACAATGGAGTGTCACCCAGAGTCCTCTGTCCGCTCTGATCATTCCTTCTGTTCAGGGTCTTTTGGAGCATTTAGGTCAGAGGATGGTTGTTGGTTTAGATTGGCATAAATTTGTGTCTGATGAACCTCAAGTCAAAAGCAGCCATTCCTATTGGGCTATAAATCAACAGAGTAAACGTTAGTTTATCATTCACACTGGTTAAAACAGAGAATTTCTAAATTCTGTGTTATTCGATCAGAGAATCCAATAACAGAGAATTTCTCATTTCTCTAATATGTAATGACAAAACACACAATCTATTTACTGGATATGCTTACTAGCATCTAAAATGAATTAACCCTGAAACACTGTAGAAGCTGATAACACTGAGTTTTGACACTTTAACTATTATCTTTGCCTGACATTTCAGAGATTATCATTATCACAATCGTATATACCTGAAAAGTCAATGTGCTGTCCGATAAGATGAATCATAAATTTATGTGCATGTTATTGACCTACTTTATAATGTCATTCAAGCAGAAACATGGTGTTGTGTTTAGTAATTCATGAAGAACAGCCTGCTGCTAATGATTTGGGCATCTTGAAAATGAATTTTTCTTCTCTCCTGCTTGGCCTTTGACAGAGCCTTTTTCCTGCTGCACACACTTCTGATAGAATCAGGAGCCTGTTTTGGGTTTTGGGTTTTTGGAAATCTGTTTTCCTACTGGACTTCATCGGAAAACTGCCATTTTGGTTTTTATTACGGCAAAAGCAACTTCAGTAAACTCAGAAAGTATTGAGGATGGTTGAAATTTAGACTTTATTGATTACATATAAGCAAAAGTGTGACCTGAGAAAAGATTGCATGTTGAAGCTGACAGTGACTCAGAATGTGATGACTTTATGGGTTAAACATACTTGGTTCAAATATGTTCAACTCATTGTTTCTGTTAGACTGAAGAACCTACATAGACATGGAGTTCAAGACAGTGTCAGGCTGGAACTAAAAAGGGCTGTGGTATTTTTGACCATGGGAGTCCATCATGAATATTTATTATATGCAAAGGCACATGCCATACCTGTGCATGTATGTGCCCATTGTTTTGTTTTAAAAGTTAAAATAAAGCACTGCAAATAAAATGAAATTCACATCCATCCATGTTCTTACACCCTTATCCCAGTGGGGTCAGGAGAGCTGCTGGTGCCTATCACCAACTGTCAAAGGGCGAGAGGCGGGGTCACCAGGACAGGTCGCCAGTCCATTGCAGGGCAATGAAATTCACTAACTACTCAGATTTTAGTGTTTTTTATGTTTTCTCATTGTTTATGTTCTGTGACTTGTTCGTGGTTTTGCTGTGATGCATCACAAAATGAGAGTCATCATAATCAATCAGTCCATCCATCCATCCATCCATCCATCCATCCAACATGCTTTTGAACGTACTTTCAGCTCTGTGCTAGGATGTCCCCTGTCCCCAGTGGTTTCCAGTGTGAGACATCACTCCATTCCCAGGCAGGAAGTTGTAGCTTATCTGGACAGCTTCTTCAGGTACACCCTGCAATTTCCATTTTCTTTCTTTTGAAAAACATCTTAAACAACATCCTTACTGTAATTTGCTCAGTTTTTATTCTATTTCTTGTAAATGGTCTGTTTTTAATGCACAAGTAAGTGCTTTAGGATGAACAAGGGGCCGAAGGCAGAGGCCACTACTCTTTGAGAGAAGGGTAGAGCAACACACACTAGCACATGTCAAATATTTCAAAAACATGAAACTATAAAACTCTGAGCCAGCCTGAATGGGCTTCAGAAGGGAATTCAACATGCTGTTTGTGCTCCTGCACATGAAGGCCTGCAGAGGCTGGATGGATGGAGTTCTATCACACTTAATTAGTCTACAGGGACTGACTTTAAATCTTTGCTTTGCTTTATTAGTACATCTGGTTGAGAATGTGCATGTTGTCCAGTGTTACAAATTTGAGATGTATAAGTAAAGGCGCCGTAGCAGAAATGTTTAAGGAGAATAATTGTTGCTGCTGAACATCTTGAGGTTTGACAAAATAGATCCACCACGTTCCCACTAATGAGAAGCGTAAGGTCTTTACATTAGATACGCACAAAGATTCCATAACCAGTGGGAGGCTTCTCACACACCCATCAGTGCCACTGTGAAGCAAATGAGTTGCAGCTAAAATGTGAAAATCTGTTAAAAGTGATGATCTAATTTGTCCTGTTTACTCCGTTGGTGCCGAGATGAAAGCAACACAAACACTGTGTCACTTCATACGGCTGAAAACAAATCCAAAGTACAGAAACTCACCGCATGATCAGCAGCGACAGCAGGAGTGTCCAGCACCATCTGTCCTCCAGCTGACTAAAACCTCCAATAGTCAATGAAAGTTCAACTCTCTGTCCAGTAGAGATGTGAGTGAGTGAAAGTTCAGAGTGTGTCATGTAAATTACTTTTTAGACACAGGATCATGGCTGCCTGCTTTCCCACAAAAACATCTCTCCCCTCCGTCTGCCACTTCTATAAACTCTTTATATAGAATGGAACTGCCGGCTGGTTTATTGTGCTTTTACAGAAATATATTTGATTACTTACTGAGATCTATTTCACATTACTCCACAAGTGAGTTGCTGTGAATTTGTTATTAAGAATGAAGTGGACAGCCAGTATTCTCTCACTGTGCGTCTGACTCAGGCTGTTTAATGTGAAGTCCTGCTAAACCAGGCTGCAAAGGATTTTTTTGTACTGCAACTTCCAGACTACTCCACACACTCGCCACACCCACTGACTTAGAAAAAAAAGTAGGCAGCATTTGACTATAAGCCACAGGTGTCCATATTGTAACAAAAGATATTTACACAGAAATATGTCATGTTATGACATCATTTTTTTCTGCTTTTAATGGAATACATACTGGTAAGACACAAATACGTACCATAATGGGTATTTTTTTCTAAACAGTGCTCATAACACAGCTGCTTTATGGAAAAAGAACTGAAAAGCGGTAACTTTAAATCAGTACACAACTTTTTTTACTCTATGGCACTATTTTACCAGCTTCAGTCAGAATCTTCCTAGTTTCCAACTGATGTGCACATTCTGCTCTAAAATCTATTTATATTTGTATTACAACCATGCTATTTTATTTTAGTAAAGTATTCTGTGCTGTGTTGCGTAGAAATTCAACTTGATTTAGTATCATCTGACCAAACACATCCAGCAGCAAAAGCACAAATTAAAGAGACTAAAAATGAACTCAGCCAGTAATCAGGATGAAGTTCCAGGTTGTTTAAATCTGACATGTGATGAATGACTGAGCAGCACTGTAATTGGTGTCTCTTTCCCCACGTCTTTTGGCGTGTGATAGCTACTGCTCTTCTTGTATTTGCACTGTAAAGAGAACATCCAGTTTCATCCAGTGACAGCTCTGGAACCTTGAGACCAAACTGAAAACACTTTCAATCAGGCTGCATGAATTGGCAACAGTTTTGAAAAAAGTATGTTTTTAATCATTAATTAGGGACTGGAGTGAACCAGAAACTGTCATTTTTGTGAAGTCTATCACATTTGAAAATGAAACCGTCAATAGAATGAAGAATCTGTGCTAGCTGTGATAAGTCCATAAAGTTTTCTCAGCTTGATTTTAGTCAACATGGTAAAACGATGTGGTATACACACTGCTTAGATGGAGTTAGAGTCCCACAAATTGTTCTACAAAAAGCAGAAAAAATAATTGGCTGCTTCTTCTTTCCTGTGGATGATATGTCTGTCATTTGAAGCCCGTCCAGAACTACAAACGCAGTAAAGGACCCCTCCCCATTGCTCGTCCCACAAACCAATCACCCTCTGAAAAAAGGTGATGGAGCATTAATAACGTGAGTGCAAAGAATTTAAGTCTACAGCTTCCTTTGTTGGGCCAACAGTAACCTGTACTTCACCAAACAGGATGCTACACTTTCATCAGTTAAGTGCAATGTTATTTCAAATACATGATATTTCAGTTTGTGCTTCGACAAGGTAATTTTTCCTTTTGGAAGCACACGGTATGCCTGTCTATTCTGCATATTTATGGACAGAGTTAAAAAAAAGGGAAGTCTGAGATGACTTCCCTTTTTATTGATATTTCTGAAAAAACCAAGATGGAGTCAGCACTCTGCAGGCTTTGCTCAGAAATTTGATGTTTAAGTTTATATATCATGTTAATAAATCGGAAAATAAATTATCATGACTTTTGTAAACCCACGGTTGGGCTCAACACAACACAGCTGTGGAGAAACTGGTACAGTTATTTGCTATAGAATTTTAGGTGATTTTGTGATCAATTTATGTAATTTTGCTTTTCAATTTATATCTGTTTGGTTGCTTATATTTTGGTCTATTTTTATTTTTGGTCTGAAATAAATTATCTATCTATCTATCTATCTGATAAATGCTATAATAAATACTATGCTATAATAAATATCTATCATCATAAAGATAAACATGGAAAACAATTAGTGATAAAGATGAGTAATGGGCGAGTCAATTACTTGTAAATATTAGTTTTAAAACAATAAGTTCCTTAGTAATTGATTATCTTTGACACAAGATTTTATTTAAACAGCTCTTTTTATTTGGTTTATAACCATCCCATTTGCATCATTTATCATAATTACAAATTTGGGTTTACAGTGTACTGGTAGAAAATATGAATACGATAACAGGAAGCAGTAGGAGCATGTTTTAATGACCCACTGTGTGAACTTACTCATGTGATTTTGATTGTGTTTCTTAAAAAATGGCATTTATGAATTTTTAATTACACACACACACACATATATATATATATATATATATATATATATATATATATATATATATATATATATATATATATATATATATATATATACACACACACACATATTGATTTAAAATCAATTTACAAAGACATTGGAACAGGGAACATGTTTGGCATAAAGATTACTTATGATCACGGGCGCCGCCAGGAATCTTGCCCCCCCCCCTCCCGCGCAGCTGCTGTTACAATTTTTTGAGTCTATTTGACCCATAAAAAGCGTCACAATTTTAAAGGCTTGCATCTGCCTTGCTTTCTTTGGTTCAATACTGATAATTAGCACAATATTTACTGCTCATGAATTTAACATCCAACTGAGCATTCACAGTTTCAATCTACACAGCTCTGTGCTATGCTAGCTGCAGCATGGCACAAAGCGGCTAGGCGGAAGGATGAGCAGCATCACGAGATTGTGATTGACAGCACTAAAACTCTCCTGCCACTGACTGGTTGTTTCTAAAGAACCATGGGAGAAGGCAGAGGAAATAGATTTTTCACAGATTACCTCTCATACTACTGTATACTGTCACAACATAATGACAGTTTTAGAAAATATGTGAAAAAAATATTTATATAAAAGTGACATACTGCAGCTTTAATTTCACTCAGGAGAGGATGGGTCAGGGGGGACGTGGGTTAGAGTAAGTGTTTAGGGTTAGAGTCCCAGTTAAATGGCGTTTTAACTAAAGTTCTAAAAGCTTAGAAAAGGGTTAGGGTTTTTTCATTCGCTCTTTGAGGTGGTTTAATTTATTTATTTTTTATTGTTTATTCAATGTTACATGACTCTGTGTTTTTGTTATAATGATGTAAAGCACTTTGAAATGCCTTGGTGTTGAAATGTGCTATACAAATAAAATTTGATTGATTGATTAACCCCTAATATCCTATGTGATGGTGAATGTACTAGCATGGTTATGCTAGCACTTTGCTGCAAGTTAGTGATCTACTTGACATGACATTGGCTCCGCCCCCTTGCCAAAGTAGAACAAACCAACAAACTGTTATTATGGCAGAGGTAGTGGAACTCAATGCATTATCCGAGACATTGGAACAATTTATATACATGATGAAACCACAAGAAGACGAAACCTTCATCAGAATGTCCTACCCATTTAAAATGAAAAGCTATAGATGTATGCACTAATCCTTTTATTAGAATATCCCACCTTTTTAAAAATATTCTAATTACAAAAGTGTTTGTAAGAATAAAGCAGTATCAGATAGGGGAAACAGTTTTTATTGGAATAGATCACAACTCTTTTTTGCGCATTAATACGTTGTATGACAGATTTTATCAGATGCAGTACAGCCACAATGTGTCCATCGAACTGCGCAGGTCACTGTACACCTGAAATGATTGGATATGATTCATGTACACTAATATTACACCACTATTACACAGCTTCAATCCCACATAGTATTGGTACCAACATCTATTTAGCAAGATTTAGTAATAAAGAGTGTTATTAAGCTAAAATATTTTAAAGTATAGGGACAAAAAAGCTCACAAAACAACATATTTTGTTCTGATTAACCAACAAACCATGGCTTGTTTACAGTAGTAATGACATTGCAGACGGCAAACTAAAGCAATTTATAGTTACAAGCTGCCTGTCATGTAAACTTAAAACATTAAGTAATACAACTGCTTAATGAAAGCCAGGTAAAAAATAAGTTAAATAAAGCTTACCGTAATATTCAACAAAATAAAACACATGAAACGAGACTTCCAAAGGTAGGATGTATTTATAAGAAATCTGCTGAGTAAACAGTATGTGACTTAGCATGGATATGCGCATTACTACAAGGTAGGACGGATTCATGGGTAGCACAGATAAACAGAACACTGGCGCACCTGCAGCTGGTTCTGGCAATCGGCTGGCTGGAGTTATTAGAAGCTGTGGAGCAGTCACTCGCCGCACGATGGTTCCACAAAGTTGGAACATGACTCCTGCAATCACGCCTTTACTCAAGCTCTCCATGGACCCGACTCCAAGGATTCACCCCGATTGCTGCTCCAAGTCAAGCTTCAAGCCTCACAGCCAGCCCGCCCTCCCTGCCCGGCTTACCCGATCTGCCACGGACACACCCGGCACCAAGTGTCCCCCTTCAGGTTCCGCATCCTCCCTGGATCAAGTAAGCCCCCCGGCAACTCGCCCTTCCAGATCTGAAATAATCACGTCACAGCCTCGGTCTAACTTTATCCATCTCCTTGCAGAGCCTGAATTCCCGATTGCCCCCTAACCTTCCAAGGTCATTTGATTCCCTGCAAATAAATCATTGTTAACTGCTCTCTCTCTGCCAATGTGTTTCTTCATGTGGGTCAAAAACCTCTCTCAAAACATGACATAAACCAACGCTGAGGCAAAGACGGCGGGCAAGAAAATTCTCTAAAGAGCCCTACATCAAGTCTGTAAGGTTATTAGCGGGAACCAACGGAGAAATAAACGATGAACCCAAAAGGAAAAATGATGAGGGACACAAAGTATGTTTGGATGTGAGTGTGAACGCTGTGTCAGACTCATTTTGCACAAACAAAACGGGTGAGTAATGACTTAAACAATACCGGCTTGTGAAAATCTGCCTTCAAGAAAATGCTTAAACATAAAATGGTGCTTAAAAGTAAATACAGCAGTTGTTGCCGTCTGTTTCCATGCTGCCATAGAGCTACCATTTGAATCTACATGCATAAAATCCACCACAACTTCCTTAATTTATTGATCTGGAAATGATTAGATGTTTAGCATTGATACTTTAGTCAGACTGAGTTGTGTTTATTTGACACTTGGCCGTCAGTATTGAGTTATCGACTAACATGAGCTATTAGCACGGAGTCCTTAAGCCGTTAGCCTGATTACTTCCACATAATATATTACATTGTTCAAGTTAAGCAGCATTCATGACAAATATAATATCTACGTATAATTTTCTTTATTCACTTGTGTTTAATTATTTGCCTAATGAACCGCTACAGAGTTCGATTTGACTATCAATAAGTGTCGTTATGACAAAAATGGGATGTTTACTACCGGTTACCTTCCTGCTGACTAACACATCGTAGTTCCCATCCATCAGTTTCATTCAGATGGACATGAGGTCGGCTGCAGGCCATGATCCATTTGCTGCGTTATTCCAGACTCGTTTTTGGTTTTGAATTCTGCCCTCTACATGTTCTGGGTAACGGCTATCAGGATTGCATGTTCCCTACGGACAACTTGGACCGTGATTATCTATTATTTTCTTCAAATCTCTCTGACCGCAGAGTGTTTGCTATGATAAACATTGCCAATATTGTCGGAGGTCAGTTCCTCTAGATAAGGGATGTGCACTTGCGACGCTGATTGGTCAGTTGCTGACAAATCCCTTGGAATGATTGGTGGAGGTATGCTCTACGTCATGATGGGGGCGGAGCCGGCGTCATGTCAATTATGTCCAGTTAGATAATTGGTATTCTATATGTCTTCATTACTGTTCTTAATTCAAATTAAGAATCTCTACTAAATTTAGAAATAGTTTAACAAAACAAATTATTTTGCAGAATTGAAAACACTTTCAAGCTTTTTTAATGAATTTTCATGGATTGATGAGTTCTGTGGAATATGAAGCTTAAAATCAAAGTTAATTTCTTAGCTTCCTCCCTCTAAAGCTTAAACTCGGTTTGCCCTATCATTGTTCAACTCTGATATTACTAAGAAACTATTACAAAGCAGAAAAAAGTAAGAAAGCTAGCAAGGAATAAAGACAAAAATGTAGTCCTTGGCAAGACAACTACCCTTTCATATCTCACTTCTTTAAAGCTCAGAGGTGGATAACAAATGCTTTTTATGCTTGACTACTTCTATAATGTTTGCCCATATTATCTGCATTTCATAACAATTCCCTCTCCACTCGAGAGAAAAAGTAGTGTTCCTAATCTTACATTAATTGGAGTGGCTCCCTGCTCAGCTCTACCATGGAGTAATTAGGTTAGTGTAAGCTCTATGACCCTTTCCAAGAGCACAGCTCTTTTGAGCATCAGCTATGGAATGCACTGAGTGGGTTCAAAGCTGTCTGTGTTCCTAGTCCCTGAGATGAACACAAGCATTCAAAAAGACAAGCAGCAGATTGCTCGCTGTTTGTCGGTACTGGGTTAAAGCCCATATGTCCTCAGTCAAGTGGCATGTAAATCCTGTTGGGATTGAGCACATTGCTCCATTCATAGCGGCCTAATCAAGTGGTATCTGAGCTTCAATCCTCTTATGCTGCATGACTGGACCATGCTTCTCAGAGGCTGAATCATAGTTGTCAGTTGGGACTGTAGAGATTTTTGGGAGAGAAGAGAAAAGAGAGGGTCAGCCTTGGCTTAATCTGTGTCCGCTTCTCTCTAAAACTTTGGCCCTCATCAAGTAAATGCATGCAGACTGTTGCTTTTTTTCATTACACAATCACCTCAACTGTCCAATGAGAGAGCAGAGTGGTGGGGGGAACTCGGTCAAGAAAGATTCTTCTCCGTGAATCTAAAAGCTTCATTGTTTTTGTGTTTTCTGGTATTTTTGTGTGAAGTACAAAGGTTGGCACAGCTTTTCACAGCAAATCCATCACAACACAGAAGGGCACAAACCCTCGCCTTGTTCAGAGAAACTTCTAAACCAAAACTAGCTCAGTGATAAGAATCAGGCTCACACTATGCTTTGTTATTGAGTGAAAGTGTGGGTCTATTTAGAGCAAACAGAGTCCTGTCCTTTTGGGTTCAGAGCCTCACATTCATAAAACATGTAAAGGAACAACTCAGGTCTGGGTCAGTGCTTGGCTGAATTAAAGACATCATTAGCATTATCACACAGGGTGACTATTGATTAGGACATGTAGCATCCAGATGTCGGGGCCAGTGCTCGAGCTGTTAGCTCACTGGTCCATGAGACGTGAAGCACAGATGGAAGACAACGTCCCTGGACCTAATTAGCGTTATCAGTCAAGTGTCCCTAATTTGATTACAGAACTGTCGTTGTGGGACGCCATGTTTCCAGAGAGTAAAGATCATTAGGGCACACTGGGTACAAAAGAGCTCTCAGTCAAGTCTCATAAATACAAACGCTTGTGTCTGGTAAGATTTACATTTTTCAACACATTAAGAAATGATGGAGTTTGCTCCTGGCTATGATTTCAAAAATGGTTTATGAAGGAAAATGCAGGACTAAGGAAGCTGCTGGAACTGATTTCTGTTTGTTTTTGTTTGCTAAAAAAAAAAAAAAAACTATTACACTTGCTCTGGTGACACATTAGAGGCTTTACTAAGCAAGCACACGAAACCCCTGATGCTCTTCAGAGGACAAACCCACCAAAAGGAAAAAAGACAATAGATTTCACTGGGACTCAGACAGTGATAGAAATAGTCTGAAAAAGAGACAGAACAACCTATTGTATAACACTATTCACATTATCTTTATTTATTTTGAACAGACAATAAAAATGGAAAACGTAGGACAAGCAATGATGCCAACTGACATGCAATTTTCACAATTTGTTCAAAAAGGAACAGGTGGAAGATACAAGAACTTTTCATTTCCTGCCAGTCACATATTGATCACCATACAATCATTTGGATTCAGTTTATAGTCAAAATGTTAATATTACTTTTGAAACAAATGATTTCTTTTAAACGTTCCAGAACATCAAAACCTGGAAAACTGGGATATCTGGTTTGAGACAATAAATTTTCTTTAACACATTTTGAAAACTTGCATTTTTACTTTTCAAGCTTACACTGTTAAGCACAGTGATTGATTGTGATTAATCACAGCTAGAGTGTGACTAATCTGATTGCATTAGATTAGTAATCTATTGTAATCTGTCAATCAATTTCATTGCTGTCAACCAAATTATAATTTGACTGACAGGACTAATTATTTTTCACTGTGTTATAAAACTCATAGGAAGGCAGAATTTCAAAAAGTTATTTTGAGACTTTGCTTCCATTTCAGGTGCCTTTTTAATCTGAGACATTATTCCAGATGAAAGAAAGTCTCAGATTATTTTATGAAAACATATTTTTTAAGTTCTTATATGTGTTTCAGTTTAAGCATATTGTTTAAAAAATTGCTGAAAAGTGTGTAGTACAGTAAATAACTCCATTAAATTGTCTTTGGATCCTTACAAAATAGAATTACTTCACTTATTCCTTAATAATTAATTCAGGTTCTTTTTTTCTAAAGCTTTCATCTCTTTAATCTCTAAACAAGAATAAATTAAAATAAACAATGCTTTGTACAAGTGATATATGTAAAATTAGATTTGCTTTCAAGCACTGGCTTTGTTTTTGTTTTTTGTTTTTTTCATAAGGACTCAGAACAACGGGCCTTTATTTAAGGTTTGTTTCTGCTGTTGTTGGACAATAGAAGGGGCCTTATGCAACTAATGAAAAGAGAACACACAGGAATGAGGATTAAAACTCAAATTTAGAGAGTACAGGAAGTCACAAACCCGTCCTGTTATCCTGATGGCTTTTATTGAAGCAGTTAATTACATGCAGGGACATTAAAAATGAAATATGGATAAAACATACAATGAAATTAAACATAAATAAAATGACAAAGATAACTAAATTGAAGCAAACAAAGTGCTAATGCACAACAATTATGAATCAATCATTGTGTTAGCTGCAGAAAATATTCATGTTTTCAGTCTCAGTTCTAAGGAATCAACAGTTTTTGTACATCTCAGTTTTTCAGGCACTTGGTTCCAGAGCTAGTGAGCGTAGAAATGAAATGTTGCCTCCCTTGTTTATTTCTGATCTTGGAAACACAGAGCTACAAGGTCTATTAACCTTTTTTCTACTGGCTCCACTGGACCCGGCTCCACTCCACTCCGCCTCGTTTGTGAGCAGTTCTACTTCTGTTTTTTTTTTTTCTCTACCCAGTTTCTGCTTTTTCCTTCCCTGTTCTGGAGCAGGGTCGGTCAGAGACGTGCAGGTGCTTTAATGTGATGTAACCATTATACTCTTCACTGATTGGTGGCGGGCGTGGTGAGACGTGGGTAATGGAAAGCCTTGTTTAGCAGACGTCCTTCCTCTGTGGGACAGATTCCTGGATGACCGCCCCGGTCTCTGATCCCTGCTGGTCTCACCTCATCAAACAATCAAATCAGTCTGTCAGCAGAACCCAGCGTTTCCTCCCAAGGCTCCGTCTCCCTCAGCAAAATGTAAGACTGATCATCCAAAAGTACATTCAGGTAAACTTACCTGTGAACCTCCCATTTCTAACACATTCTCCCTTCCAGTTTCCATTCAACGCCTCCTGAAATGCACATTACACATAGCACACTACTTTCATCCTCTGGTCATTGTATGATTCTGCATGTGGGTTAAACAATTTTCCAGAAACATGCCAGACCATTGTATGTAATTTATGGGTATAATGTGCCATCAAAGAAACTGGGACTGAGTGGAGATGACAAACGGTGAATAATTCCAGCAGCCATGGAGTCATTGATAAATCTTCATGTTTCTGTCTGAATAGGCTGAGCGAGCGACTGGTTGGCAGCAGTGTGTCTGGCAGGAGATCTATTGTATGCCCTTTTATTTAGAAAATACAAATAATGTAGGTATTCCTAAATGACCTAAACAACGATTTAGTCTGATAGTGAGAAAATAATGACTTTTTTGTGTGCAAATTATCATAAGGTGGTGGTAGTGGTGAGGAGAGATGCAGAGAACCCAGGTTATGAAGAAAATTATGAATTTATTGATGAAACGCTCGACAGTCCAGTTCAGGCGGCACGGCAGAAAACTAAGCAACAGCTTGATACCAGTAGCAACTGAAACTAAAGACTGACATACATGAGCTACGCCGTCACAGGACTATACAGTTCTACTGTGACGACTGAGACAAAACTGACATAGACGAGGATCCAACGACAAACACAGACAACAGGTGAGACTAAATACACACGGGGTAATCAGGGAATGAGAGACACCTGGGAAACAATCAACGGGGAAGACAGGACAGAGACTCACAGGGAAACAGAATCACACAGAAAAACTCAAAACTAAAGACACAGAAACATGGATCATGACACAAATATCTGATTTCAATTCAAGTTGAATGTAAACTATCTCACCATTACAGTTAAGGTTTCTGATGCCCATGAAATAGAAATGTACAGATCATAATGTTTAGTTCATTTTGATGCATCAACGTTGAATGAATCCTCAGGCATGTTGAGGAAACTTACTAAATGAACTGACTGAAGCTTCCTTGACCAGCTTGTTTTTGAAGGAAACCTTTCTGAGATGAAGAGGACTCATTTCTACCTTAGTGTGTTCACAGATGATCGGGGGGGTTGGAGTCCTAGAACACCAGTATGAGTTATGACCAGCAGGGCCACATATCACAGGAACTGTGGCTTAGTTATGGCCAGCCGGCTTCCCAGAGTTGGGGTTTGATCTACTGAAGATGACACCTGATATTTGCAGTACAGCTTGGTGCTTCCTCCATCATGAGCTGCTGTCCTCCCAGAGAGCGCTGCAGGCCATCGCTGCAGCGACCCCGACTTCATCAAGCTCACAGGATGTGATGTCAGAGGCACAGATTCTCTGCAGAAAGTGTTGGAAATGAAAGCAAACCCCTGGGAACCGACGAAATGACTCTGATTAGTCTTGCAGAAAACGCTGTCTGGGCTTATTACATACAGTTGTTTTTAAGCATTTGTTGTTATCTCTCTTCCTTCTTTATCTCAACCATCACATTCCCTCCCTTGCTGTGTGAACACGACCATTTGATCCACCCAGCTGATCCTTCTTCTGCTATATATATATATATATATATATATATATATATATATATATATATATATATATATATATATATTTCCCCTTTGAAAATTCAGAACTGGGTGAGAAAAGTACAACAACATGGCTTATTCACAGGGTGCAAATTAAATAGTAATTTGCTGTTGGGATTCAGCCCCAGTGGGATGTGTTGTGCCTGTAAAAACAAACAAATGCAAAGACTTCAGATGGTGACAGCAGGAGCCGCCGCAGCAGCAGCAAACCCACGTACGAGCCCCTGCTCACCAGCAGCTACATCTTAGCACTCTGCTGAAACTGTGACAATTTAAAGAGTTCTTTTACACAAACCCTGAGCAGTAAATATAGTTGATGCCAGGCTGAAGGTTTCTCACCATAATAAGATTTGTTTCTGCAGATTTGTACTTCTTAATTCCTCCTCACACGTTTTCCTCTCAGCTGTTTGATCACCAAACACAAGATTAGGTTATGGTTTGGGATTAGCTCCTCAGGGAGCAGCCTGGCATCCTAGGTGTGTCTTTGCTCAACCTAAGAGGCTTACAGTAGAAGTATGTGCTGCTTAATAGACTTATATTTTCATCCTTTCTTGAAGAGAGAATTGAAGCATCTTCCCCCTTACTCCCTAAAAAGTTTGTCACATAGATGCTGATTTGTCACAGACACTCCAAATCCAGTTTTAGTGTGTAATTCTTCTGAACATGGCAGTTAAGCTCTGGCTTTAAGTCTGACTACACCACAGGAGACGGGCTTCGCACAAGCAGAGGCCTTCAGACGGGTGGTGGAGGTTTTCTCACGCAGGCAGACTGGGAAGGGAATATTTGCACTGTTGTCATGCAGCTGGTGAGGGTTTGATGACGAGGAGCAGAGTCAAGAAAAACATTCTTATAGATTCAAATCCTGCAAACAAGAAAGTCGTGGTGATGAGTATTCATGCATTTTCTTCATTCATACATTTTACAAATCAGAAACATGCAATTCTGATGGATTGTGATTTATGGTGGCTGAGGGTCTGATGTCACCAACAATACTTACCATCCAAAGCAACAAAAGACGACTCAACAGAGCTCTCAGATTCATCATTTCAACTTTAAAAGAAAAGTTTTTAAGAGGTGATGATTATAAAAGAAAACCATCCATTATTTATGTAGGCCTGGTCTCCTGTTCTCATCATGAGATGTGGGAGGGGCTTTATTTACCGCCAGGATGAAAAGCTTGCAGACTCTGGTGCTTCATTATGTCTAAAATTCTAGAATCATGTCTCTCATATTGGCAGCTCTGATTTATTTGTGTACATTTTTGTTTATAAGTATTTGCAGCAGTAGCACACAAATAAATAATTAAAAATTCATACATTGTGATTTTTTTTTTAGATTTTGTCTCTCACAGGGGCTGCACAGTGGAAGAGTGGGTAGAGCTGCTGCCTTGCAGCAAGAAGGTTCTGGGTTCAATTCCCAGCCCTGGTCTTTCTGCATGGAGTTTGCATGTTCTCCCTGTGCATTGTGGGCTCTCTGGGTACTCCGGCTTCCTCCCACAGTCCACAAACATGACTGTCAGGTTAACTGGTCTCCCTAAATTCTCCCTGGGTTAAAGTGTGTGTGTGCATGGTTGTGTGTCCTGTCTGTTTCTGTGTTGCCCTGCAACAGACTGCCGACCTGTCCAGGGTGACCTGCCTCTCACTCGGAATGTTAGCTGGAGAGGCAGCAGCACCCCTCCTGACCCACTGAGGGACAAGGGTGTAAGAAAATGCATGTCTCAATTTCAAACCCTCCATGAGTTCTAAGTGGGAGAACTTGCAAAGTCACAAGGTGTTTAAATACTTATTTTCCTCACTGTAGATAAATAGAATTGACTCACCCATTACTCATGTTTATCATTATGATGATAGATATTTATTATAGGATGGTAATTATTGTAACATTTATCAGAAAGATAGATAGATAGATAGATAGATAGATAGATAGATAGATAGATAGATAGATAGATAGATAGATAGATAGATAGATAGATAGATAGATAGATAGATAGATAGATAGATAGATAGATAGATAGATAGATAGATAGATAGATAGATTATAATAACATTGGATAATTTGAGAAGTCAGTTTTGAATCTTATCTTAAGAGTCATTAACACATTAGCTGAATATATATATATATATACATACATACACACACACACGCACACACACACACCCACACACACCTGTATCCAGGCTGGGGCAAAAAGTTACAACAGTGAAATTGAGCTATGCAGTGTGGGTCCCTAGGCAAGACCCTTGGAGATATATAGCCTACCTCATACCATGAGAGACATTGATATGCATAACATGCCGGCTCAGACGTCACCCGGCCAAACAAGGTCTGCGTCAGGTGCTGGGGAACCAGAGCACCTTGATGAAAAATGGGCTACTGGAACAAGACGGAAATGGGCGAGAGACGAAAACATGGATCTGTTGGAATGCTACTACTCAAGTAACCCTAGTCAGAGGGGCTACATGCAAAGAATGAGGGGAACATGGTTAGTTTGACATCCCCAGTCTACAATGACTGCTAAACAACTAGTAGCTCAGTGTTCCAACATCCACAAACGACAACTGCTATCACAACTTGAGATACACAAATGCTACGGCAAGGGGGAGGAGCCTGGATGTCAGGACAGGGGGGAGTTAACTACAACTACACACCCAGAGACTAGGTAAGTTGCCCCAGTAATGAAAGAACCATCAAAGGAGCAGCTGACCTGAGAGAGAGAATCATGGCCCGAATGAACACCAGACAACCCCGACGCCAATTACAGCGGCTGAGTGAAGTACCATCAGAAAGTCTCATTGAAGATGTGAATGCAGCATTGAGAACGATCCCTACCAACACCATAACAGAAACCAATGAGCTGATATACAACTCAGTATCAGTGATCCTTGAGATGCTTGGCTATAAGAGCAACCATGAGACCCGATATCCACCATGGAAAAGACGGTTAGAGGCTAAAATCAAGATAACAAGGAGGGATTTGACCCTTGGCCAGTCGCCTAAAGAGATACACAAGACAGGGTACTAATAACAGAGCAGACCCACCAAGGCTGGAGACTGAACAATACTGGAAAGGCATATGGGAAAGGGAGGCATCCCCGAACAAGCCCCAGTAACCATCACTGTGGCAGATGTCCAGGAAAGAGTCTCAACTGAACCAGCTGCTACAAAATGGGACAATCCTGATACAGAAGGATCCCTCAAAGGGTTCAGTCCCATCCAACATGGAAGCTCATATCATAGCGGCTAAGATAAACGGACACATGGATAAATACATGCACAGAAGGGCATAAATAGCAGAGGAGCCAAACATCAACTCCTTGTAGACCACACAGTTGCCCGAGACTGCAAAACCCTGTGGACCCAGAGGATCGATTACAAGAAAGCCTATGACTCAATGCCACATACCTGGATCATTGAATGCTTAGAGATGTACAACATCAATAGGACTCTAAGAGCCTTCATTGCAAACTCGATGGGTCTGTGGAAAACCACTTGCACAAGTGTCCATCAAATGTGGCATATACCCACACAGAAGGGGTCTCACTTCCAGAAGGAACAATAGCAGGCAACCTCGATGAATGTCTCAGACAATGGGGAACAGAGGACGAGGTGCTGGAGGAACCATCATGGGAAGACAAGCCCCTACATGGGATGTACCACCGACAAATAACTGAAGTGGCTGATATCAGGAAATCCTACCAATGGCTGGAAAAAGCTGGACTCAAGGACAGCACAGAGGCCCTCATCCTGGCCGCCCAGGAACAGGCCCTAAACACCAGAGCAATAGAGGCTCAGATCTACCACACCAGACAAGACCCAAGGTGTAGGTTGTGCAAGGAGGCCTCTGAGACAGTCCAGCACATAACAGCAGGGTGCAAGATGCTGGCAGGGAAAGCGTACATGGAACGACATAACCAAGTGGCGGGCATAGTGTACAGGAACATCTGTGCAGAATATGGACTGGAAGCCCCGAGGTCAAAGTGGGGAACACCCCCAAAGGTGGTGGAGAATGACCGAGCTAAGATCCTGTGGGACTTCCAGATCCAGACAGACAAGATGGTAATGGAGAACCAACCAGACATTGTGGTGGTGGATAAACAACAGAGGAAAGCCGTTGTGGTGGATGTAGCAATACCAAGTGACCACAACATCAGGAGAAAGGAGAAACTGGAGAAATACCAGGGCCTCAGAGAGGAACTGGAGAAGGCCTGGAAGGTGAAGACCACAGTGGTGCCTGTGGTCATCGGGGCCCTCGGGGCAGTCACCCCCAAACTGGAGCAGTGGCTACAACAGATCCCAGAACAACATCAGACATCTCAGTTCAGAAATGTGCAGTTCTAGGCACAGCCAAGATACTGGAGGAGAACCTGAAGCTCCCAGGCCTCTGGTAGAGAGAGAGAGAGAGAGAGAGAGAGAGAGAGAGAGAGAGAGAGAGAGACCATCCGCGGAGGGTGAGAAGGGAATTTATATATATATATATATATATATATATATATTTTTTTTTTTTTTTTTTCAAAATAGAAAAATAAGAACAATTTGCAAAGAACAATTTGATGTGTGATGTAGAGCAGAAAGAAAGGTCCAATTTAAGAGGAACACCTCTGAACAGAAGAGAAATATTTAGGAATCATATTACATTTTTTGTCAAATTTGTATCCCCACAGGTTTCTATTTTCATCTTTTTTGTATGAACTTAAGACTGTCAGACAAACACCATGTGTAGAAGGCTACAAAATAAAAGCTTATAATGAATAAAAATGCAGTGAGCTGAAAATTAAAAAGCTGTTGTCCACAAGGCAAATCCATCTCACAGCTAATTCCTTTTCTCCTGAAAGGCTTCTTGCCTGAGCTCAGGTCTCTGCGTCTGTGCTGTCCTTACTCCTGCCACTTTGTTTAAGCAGTGTTTGCAATAGCTCACAC
Organism: Poecilia mexicana; assembly: GCF_051168715.1. Lineage (NCBI taxonomy): Eukaryota > Metazoa > Chordata > Actinopteri > Cyprinodontiformes > Poeciliidae > Poecilia > Poecilia mexicana. The sequence goes on along the minus strand of NW_028263379.1, from coordinate 1,133,752 downwards.
ACAAATGGATGTACACGTATTCAGCCTATGGCAAAGAACTGCACAGCCTGAATAATAGCAGGCTTTGAAAATCAAATAGTTGCAGAGGTCTGAAAAGGTGAAGTCAGCATAGGGACTCCCAGCCTTTCAGATTTCTTTGAAATATTTCTATGACAAATTATGAAGGTATTTTCCACTGATGAACATATTTCAGTGTATCAAGGCCTCGCATTTCTTATTAAATATTCCTTCTATTGATTTTTGTGTTAACTCATACACCAGGGACTTTTTGATGGACAAACTGTGCATTTTGTATTTTACCATAATGTTCTTTAGCTTTAAACATGGACTTTATGGTATGAATAAAGTCATACTATAAAGTATGACTTAGAGTTGCTTCCAGTCATCCTGTCCTCTAATGTGTTGTATGTGGGTCATCTCAGCCACCAGTCCATCACATATCAGTCTGTAGAATAGAATAGAATAGAATAGAATAGAATAGAATAGAATAGAATAGCATTTGGTGTGACATTGGTAGGAGTTTGCTTTTAATCAGTGGGTCACTGGTTCCTGCTCCTCTGGGCCTTTCCTGCTGGTGTTGGTCAGAAGGGCTGATAATAGCCTCACTTCTGTCATGATGCTGCACAAGAGCAGCTGTGGCTACAATCAAGTAGCTCGCCATGTGTGAATGTGCCTTACTATTGTTAACAGAAATACAATTTATTGTCTCAAAGTGGGGAAATGAAATTCAGGTGTAACAGCAGCATAAAGTCATGCAGTTTCACACAAAGATAAAAAATGTATTAAAAAAACAACAAAAAACAGAATTGAGAATAAAATACTGCATAGTAAGGACAAGATTCTAGCAACAACAACAAAAAAACCTCAGGTTAACCATTAGTTTGCCATAGATACAGACCTACCTACAATGTGGGTTTTACTTTTTTTTTTAATTTGCAACCTTTAGATGTAGGTAATGCAGTAAAAAGATTTATTGAAAAGAAAAACACAAAGTCTGATATTCACATCATGGCAAACTGGCCAGAGTAAGACTGTAACCACAGCGTAAATAAATGATTGTTTCCTGCTGTCAATCAAATTGCTAGCACCAAATCCACGGCCTGGTGCGGCTTGAAGTGGTTACAAAAACCACTGAGGACGTGCACAGGATCTGCAGATGGAGATGAATCTGTCCAGGTCAGGACTGGGTCAGGACCTGGCAGGACCGGTTAAAGCTACACCCATAGACAAGGGACTTTATTGAGTTTGTTGATCGCAGCAGGAAGTAATGAAACGTCGACATGTGATCAGTCATCAAATGTTTGACTAAAAACCTTTAAAACACTGATAAGGATTTCCCTGTTTGTCTTAAGTTTGTGTTTGCGCTGCCTTTCTCTTATCCCCTCTGCCATATTTCTTCAGTCCTTCCTCCATCTTATCATTTGAGCATTTTTTTCTCGCTGTTTCTCATTTTTTTTACTTTTAAATTTATGTCCCTTCTGCGACTCCTGCTTCACTTCAATCTTGCCATCCTTCATCTCTTCTGGCTCCCTCCATCTCTGCAGCTGTCTGGCCAGCTAGCAAGCTGCTCTGTCAGCAAAATCAACAACGGCGGGGCCACTTCGCCATAGGTCCAATTCATTGTTAATCAACCTGTCATTCAGAGTGGGTGGGATTAGACAGCAAGCACACAGACTTCTATTATTGTGTATATCAGAACTTGGGCTCACATACTACTGACATGAACAAACTGGAGACTTCTGAACATGCGAGCATATTTGCTCAGGTATCACATAAAAAAGATCATAAAAGCACACAGAACAGTCAAAGTTTGGCCACAGGAAGGTCAGAACACAGGACATTTATTAGTCCATAAAAAGCCTGGTAGCTCTCAGACTGTTGCTTCTAAATAGATGAGGCTCTGTGTCACAGCAGGTTTGGAACCATCTGAGGATGCCACAGGGCTTTTGTTCCTGTTGCTTCTCTGTGTTCTCACACTGTCGTGACATTTACTCTGCAACAAAATAACAAAGAAGACACACACACCCCCACCCCTACCACCCTCAGAGCACCATCCACCACCTTCAGGTTACGCTTCCATCCCCAGTCAAGACTCAAATGTCAGTCTGTCATTACAAAGATATCTTTATCACTGTAATACTGCTGCAATAAACTGGGTCTTCTTTGATGGTCTGCTTTATTATTATTTTTTTATGAATGCAACATCAGTTTTAAAATATTAGGACTTTTAAATTAAAACTGAAGTCACCCTCTTATGTGCAAAAACAGGTTTTCTCATTAGTGTAATTAAGTTGGGCAACAGTAGTGACAGCAGTAATCGGTGGATTGGAGGTTTGATTCCCAGTCTGCCTGCCCTCATCCTTTGGCACATCATAACTTACCATTAAAAATTTCTTCACTGGTATTAAACACAATTTTGTTGGCAGACAATATGTATTATGTTGTCAAAAATGATCTGACATTACCTTATCTCCAAAATTGTGTGAACAAACCTTAAAAAATGACAACATGACAATATTACATTTTATTTAATAAAACAGTAAACATATTTGACTTCTTTTTGACTGTCAGAACAACAGTCTATTGTCCATGATTCCAAGTTTAAATCATTACTGTTTAAACTTTACCTTTAATAACATAAAGTTACCTAATTTTTAAAGTGCAATCAGTAATACTTTTATAACAAATTTATATCAGTAATGATTTCTTGGTTAATGTCAAGTTGTCATAACAAAGACATTTTGAATAATGTCACCTTTGTATTAAAAGTGTCATAATTTACCGAATGACACTTTATGACAACAGTCATAAATATTCATGAAGGCTTATTTATGTTCATGACAGGTGTTATGTCATGTTTATGACAGTGTCATGACAGTCTTATTCACCCCCTTCAAATAAAGTGTTACCCACTTTGTTCCTTGACGCCTTCCTCCCGCTGTGCCCCATAACCAGGCCACTTCTTCAAGTTTCACTGTAGTCCTTGTCAGTCAGCGTTCGGTCAAACTGCCAAGCAGCAGCTGAAACAGAGGCGAGGAAGGCACCGGTTTGGGTCAGTTAGAAAGACAATAAACATTTGAAAAGTTTTGAAACACGTTGAAATATTTAATAGTGTACTGGTTGTAGATCTGAGAACAAACACACAAACCATAGGATTCCCCTTGTACATTCATAGGATGGATGTAAATATCCTTACAGGTCAGCCTGTGTCCTGTTTGAGTGAAAGTAGGCATGCGTGATCGATGCTGAGATAAACTTCAGATATCAAGCAGCAACAGTGCGTGAGGCAATGCATAGAGGCAATTTGCAGAAGCGCCTGTAGTGTGATTGGCCTGTTAAATGCATCAAGTATAAATCCATCTTTTAAGAATAGTTCTGCTCCACCATTAAAACGCTCAGCGCAATAAAGAAGCTTGAACTTAGGCTTATTTAATAAAAAAATAAAACAATTTTATTATTATTATTATTATTATTATTATTATTATTATTGTTGTTGTTGTTGTTGTTATTTATAGGTGTAGGTATAAAAAAGGAAAATTAAAATCTAATTAGTATGGCACTGAGTTTTGTTAGGTTTTTGGGGTATGTTTACTGAAGATCTTCTAGATGATTACATGGTTGACTACATTGTTTTTAACACAATTCACTTTTACATGTTTTGACAGGAATGCTTGCTAACGTTCTCATGTTTTCAGACTACACAATGAAAAATCTCAGCTTAGCTCAACACCAACCTTTCCCCACCAGTTCTGGAGTAAAAGATAAATTTTTTACTCCAGAACTGAACCACATGCAACTTGAATGCACCCAATAACCAGGAAATAACAAGACATAATGACTGAAAAGATACATTATTTTTTATTCTTAAATTATTCAAAATATGATAACCTGGGACAGCAGATACCTCACTGTACCTGATAAACATACAACTGGTTATATTTTGACCTTTAAAATGTGTTTGTAAGCTATTCTTGAATTTGTAATGCATTAGTGATTATCCATAAAGGAAAAAAAAAACGTTTTATTTTAACTTTGGTGTCATTATGAGAATCTTTCAGAAAGGCATAGAAACTGCTCCCAACCTTTTGGAAATTCACTGTCTGCACTTAAAAAGATCATGATTAAATTCATACATCCTTTGTGAATAAGATTCTGAAACAGAACATATATTAAAACATAATAGTTGTTACAAAACCTTCCTAGAGAATAAGGCTGATTGTGTATTTCTTTTTTGCTCAGATGATTTACTGTCTCCTATCCTCTGCAAAGCAAGAAAACTATAGGTGAGTCCTAGAATGTTATTTTTCTTTTCATTAAAGCTACTCTCTTGCTCTTCTTGAACAACCAGTCAGAAATATTCCCACATGAACATAAATCTTGGCCATAAACAGGGAGAACAGATCCAAAAAGAGAAAAAAATAGGTCACTGTTTCTTCAGTCCTCTTCTGCACGTCGCTCCAACTTGTGAAACACTCCTCCCACGAAAGTCGCTGCTTCTCTGTGTACAGTATGACTAAAGCATCTAAGATCAAGTGAAAGATGACAAAAGGCAGAGAAAAAAGGAAACTCTTTCACTCCAACATATCAAGGGAGTTGCTTTGTTTACCTGAGTGGGCTTATTATTCTGCTGTAAATAAGGCAGAGGAACAACAAGGGGCCCTACAAACAACACAGCTTTATTCTCTACGATCATCCTCATCCTCCTCACAGTCTTTTGAAATGTGTAATTAGAGTTTGTTTATACATAGGCTTACTTTTCTGTTTTTCTGCTTGTGTATTAGTTTTTGTTTTCCGTGCGTTCTCTGGAGGTTTGAATAATTGAAGTGATTTGTATTCTCTTAAAGGCGGTAAAAGAAAAGCTCAGGGGAATGACTGAGATTGAAAATAAGCAGGGTCTCAAGTTTATCTCCATCTGCCTGTTTAAACAGCCTGTTTACTGATTAAATATCTCTTAAGTTTTTTAAAATATAGACAGAGAGGGGGAGAGAGTAAGCGGAATCAACTGACATGTTTTTCAAGAGCTCAGATGATAAAAGGAACAATAAACATTTGTTTTAAAATAAATATATGCTTTTCCCTTAAACCCTAAATATAGATGGAGCCTTTTTTGATGTAGTAATGTGCATATCATCAGCTGCCTGCAGCCTCTCGCAGTACAGAAGGTAGAATGTTGGCAGAGACAGTATTATTCAAATGTGGCTCGCAGCCTCGGCAGCATTTTGAAAGGTTAAATAGCACTTTAAACGTAGGCTGTCCAAATGTTAAAAGCACAAAAATAATGCTTACTGCAGCAAGCAAGATGAAAAGTATAAAACAGACAAGTGTGCCCACGCAAACAGGCTCTGTGGTGAAAGCTGGGGAGTTAATAAAGTAATGGTGACTGAAATGTTTTGCAGCCTCATATATTATTCTACTTGACCCTGTCTGCCCACAAAGATAACCAAATGAGGTCATTTTTGGATGATATTGGAATATGCAGTTAAATGACAAAGATGACAATGAAGGTAAATAACTAAAAATCATTTATCTTGCAGTGATCAAAGACAGTAGAAATATTGATTTCAATCTAAAGAAAAACAAAGAAAATATTAAACAAAACATTATAATCATAAGTAAGGGCGCTATATGGGGGGAAAAGTGATGACAATTCTAGGGGCCCTAACCAGCAGGGGGCCTCCACAATTTAATAATTTATTTTTTGTTCAAAGAAAAAAGAAATCGGGGTCCTGTCAAATACAACATTAATCATATTGTATTTTCAAAGATTGTTTTGAGCAGTAAAAAATTTAATGTTCAGACAGTGGAAGACACAAACGACTGAAGCAGTTACTATGCTGCTAAGAAAAGTTATAAAATCAGGTTTTCAAAAACAAAATAGAGAGAGGGAGAGAGAAAAAGTCAAGAGTGTTAATTTATAACCCAGCTTTTCTCCAAGAGAGGTGAGTAGACTGGGTGAGATTATCAAACACTTAGCATAATTAGCTTAGCTACAGACTACTGTTTGCCTCCAGTTCACTAGCATTTAATGAATTAAGGACAAAATTTTAGCAACATATTCATATATTTAACTTGTCCTTTGTACCTTTTACCATTTAACTACAGATGAGTAGGTCAGCAGCAGCTCTAACCCCTTTATGTACACCACCTTCCCTGTGTAATGGTTCAATGTGAATGTCACTTTTCTTTTGCTTCAGGAAATATCACAAGTGAAGCTCATGAGGAAATTATCACTTTGTTGTTCTTTTAAAAATTCCAACAAGCAGAGAATGTGTATCATTTGCTTAATTTGTAGATTTTCCAACATTTCCTAACCTAACATGTTCAGTGACTACTAGGGATTGAATGTTTTGCTTGAACACAGTCAGCCTTCCTGTTATCTGCTGAAATAACCACAAACCCTTATCAACATATGGGTTTGTTGGACTTTCCTCTGACTTTACATCGGACATCTTACTGATGGTCTAATTTGGAATCTTCTTCATTTAGTGACAGCATCCTCTCTGATGCTTCTGATCTGATGGTCACCAGTTAGGACCAGTCAAAATGAAAACTGACTAATACACAATATCTTTTTTAATAGTTACAGCTGACCTGTGGTAGGATGTAATCTATTAAAGTGTCACTTACAATCATCGCCTGATTAATGAAATTAATCTACTGGTATTTACTGATTTATACTGGAAGTACAGACTATAATTTCAATTAATCACTGAGCAGAAAAGGGTTTGTCTGATATTAGAAGTTCTTCTCTCATCACTCCTTTCTAAAAAGATTTCTTACTGTAAGTTAGATTCATCAGGAAATGGCTTTGTGAACATGAAACACCGAATCTTTACTTTTAAGTCTAAAATACTCCAAATCTAAGATAAACTATTAAAGCAATAAAGAAATTCAGCACTACTGGTAAATTAACTCTAACATGTATTGAAGTACCTCAAGATGTTTCATCTTGCACAGTGGAAGCAGTGTGTAATATCAGACCATCAAAACTTACAGAGAGTAATGGTAAACAAAGAATTTATCTGAGACTTTATAATCAACCAGAAAATCATCCAAGCATGTGGTTGCATTGTGAAATTATTTTATTATTATTTTTAACAGATACTGGAAAGCTGCTTTAAAACAAAGAAAACTGTTATTTTCAAAGTCCAATATAGTACATCCTACCTGTGCGACCACATATACAGTGGTCGCATAGCGGTGAAATCCACAGCTTAAGGTTTGTGTGAAAAGTAAAGTTTGAGCTGTGAATAGTCATAAGTTTAGATATGCAATAGCCACTTTTACCCAGATAAGAGTTTTTCTTTCTTTTTTATATATTGTAACTTTGTTGACCTTATCTCTTTAAAAAAAAGTCAGGATATTGACGAGTGTTCCTAGTTTTTCTCATTTTAGAAGCAGAAAACACCAAGGTGAAGTAATCAAATGTGGCAAAAATATTTTAAATATGTTTAAAATTGTTTTCATTGAACAATAGAACTAGTCACTGAGAGACAAATCTGATTGCCTTCCTGGAGTGTGAAAGCTATTAATTTTACTGTACAGTCCCTGAAAAGGAAAGTGATGCAAAGCGTCACAGTGAAGTTGACAACAGTTGACCATGAGGACATTCCTCATTTATTACATACAAAAGCTTTTAATGTTTCCGATAGTGTCTGACTTCTGGAAAGGTCAGACTGTGTCAGTTTAGATTTACCTCACACAAAGAAGTTTACAGCACGAGCAAACATACACACAGGGGCGCCGCCAGGAATCTTGGGCCCCCTGACAAAAAATTTGTTTGGGCCCCCCCCGCGCAGCTACTGTTACAATTTTTTGAGTCTATTTGACCCATAAAAAGCGTCACAATTTTAAAGGCTTGAATCTGCCTTGCTTTCTTTGGTTCAATACTGATAATTAGCACAATATTTACTCCTCATGAATTTAACAGATAAACTGTTTATCTGTCGTCATTAGTAGCTATTCACAGTTTGAATCTACACAGCTCTGTGCTATGCTAACTGCAGCATTGCACAAATCGAGGGGGAGGATGGATGAGCAGCACCACATAAGATTGTGATTGACAGCACTAAAACTCTCCTGCCACTGACTGGTTGTTTCTGGCACTGGGAGAAGGCAGAGGAAATAGATTTTTCATAGATTACCTCTCATACCATACTGTCACAACATAATGACAGTTTTAAAAAAATATGTGAAAAAAAAATTAATAAGTTACATTCTGCAGCTTTAATTTCACTCAAGAGAGGACGGGTCAGGAGGGACGTGGGTTATAACTGCTGCTGACTGACTCATTTGTTGTTAAGTGGTAAAAGATACAAGAAACAAGTTAAATATATGAATATGTTGGTAATTTTTTTCCTTAATTCATTAAATGCTAGTGAAATGGAGGCAAACAGTAGTTTGTAGCTAAGCTAACTATGCTAAATGGTTGATAATCTCACCCAGTCTACCCACCTCTCTTGGAGAAAAGCTGGGTTATAAATTAACACTCTTGACTTTTTCTCTCTCCCTCTCTCTATTTTGTTTTTGAAAACCTGATTTTATAACTTTTCTTAGCAGCATAGTAACTGCTTCAGTCGTTTGTGTCTTCCACTGTCTGAACATTAAATTTTTTACTGCTAAAAACAATCTTTGAAAATACAATATGATTAATGTTGTATTTGACAGGACCCTGATTTTTTTTTTTTTTCTATGAACAATATATAAATAATTAAATTGTGGAGGGCCCAATGCTGGTTAGGGCCCCTAGAATTGTCATCACTTTTCACCCCTTTAGCGCCCTTCCATACACATATGTCTTTATTCTAACATTAAAGCAGGCACACACACTCACGCATTCTGACATATGCCTCTGAAGATACATGGTCAAACATACCAGGCCTGAACTGTCAAAATCCTTTCAGATCATCCACTTACTACCAAACCTGTGCTCACATCACACATACACAGCACCATTAAAGGTTTCTCTCTCTCTTTCTGCTGTGTGTAGGCGTGTGTGTGTGTGTGTGTGTGTAGGTGTGTGTGTGTGTGTGTGTGTGTGTGTGTCAGATAGGTACAGTCTGTCTGTCAGCTTAGCCACAAAGTGCTCTGGCATCTCCCAGCTGTGTTCACTGGGCTTTGTGTTCCTGCTGTCCCCTTTGACATCCTCCTGTCTCTCTGCTGTCCCCGTCCCTCCTCAGCCCTTTACCTGTGGATAGAGATATCACATCCCATCATGTCTGTTCAGCCATGCACTTGTGCTGAGAATTCAAACCACCTTGGACATAACAGATGCAGCACATTGCATTGACTAGTTCCTGCTCATAAGTAACATTTCATTATATTAGTTGCAAAGAAGTAATTTTTTAAAATGTCTAAATGTTATGGAAGGACAGTCTGAAAGTTTTCCTCTCATCATGCAGAAGTCAACAAACTCCTTAAGTCCATCCAGTATTCTCTATAGCATTGTAATACTTTGACATAGTTATCTTTCTGTTCTTTTTAAAAGAATTTCTTAGGCACTAGTGGCCTTTATTTGGAGAAAGAAGGAAGATAGACGTGGAGAAGTGAACCAAGGTCAGGAGTTGAGTTGGGATTCAAACTTGGGATGGCTGCATCAAGGTCTGTACCCTTCCATTCTAACCACTCCCCATGCAATGGCCTCAAAGTGGGGAGTTCTACGTTAAAGAAAAGCTTTTTCTTTAACTTTGCATTTAATTGACTTTACATTGTGTTTGGAAAAGGCACAGCAAAATCTTGATGAAGGACAACTACATTACTCGAGCTGGAATAGAGAACCTCCCTGAAAGACCAGCTTGTTGACAATAGTCGGTTCCCAGTCAGGACTCATCAGATTTAAGAAGCTGCCTGGCAACCACTCATTTCTTGAGTGTTTGACATGCGGATCAAAACTGCAATACATGTTCAACTTTCAGCTTCACTTTCATTCTGCACTGTCAAATGAAGCAAAACACTTGGAAAAAACTGCTTACCTCTTTGTGGCAGCAATTCACCAAAAACCACTGAAGGAAACGACACAAAAACCTGTGATGACACTGAGCATAACTTCCTTTATATGAAATGTAGCAATAATGGAGTGGTGTCAGATTAGTAAAATAGTAAAATAAGCCTGAAATTATTACATCATTCTCAAGAAAATTTCTAAGAGAAGGCACAGGAGTTCTTGCAAGTTGTTAACGAAATGAGTCTAAATTGTCCTAGCATGAATTGTGGGGCATAGGAGTGACTGTGTTTTATTTATCTTTTTAATTAAGTTTTTACATAGGTAAGAAAATGTCTACCATACATCCAGAAAATGACACAAATTACCCAGTTCAAGGATGTATGTATATAGACAGAGTACAAGGACCTCTGCAGGGTTCAGAAAGAAAGAGAGATAAACTCCCAGGGTACTAAGAGAAGGGTAAGTGGCATAGGAGCTGAGGGAGGGGGCATCAGAGCCGGGGTGTGATCCACACTGACAGTCCCTGCCTATGTCTTCAGGCAAGGGCACAACGCCAAAAACACCCAGGCTGCTTCACTGGCATCTTGAAATGGTAGGCGAGACATCGCACTAATGACTTAGAGAGTGGGAGTAAGTGTGTGCGCGCGCGTGTGTGTGTGTGTGTGTGTGTAGGTGTGTGCGCGCGCGTGCGTGCGTGCGTGCGTGCGTGCGTGCGTGCGTGTGTGTGTGTGTGTGTTTGTTTCTCAGGAATGAAAGGCTGGAACCAGCAGAGAATTTGCTTGTCTGAGGTAAAGTTAAAGTTGTTCTGTTGCCTAATATTAAGTTTTTATATTTATTTGTGTTTGTGCTTTACAGTTTTTTCCACTAAATACATAAAGTGTTTCCATTTCATTCAAGTAAATGTAATTACTGAAGTTATCATAAGTTCTATTTTTTTTCTCAATATTTTCGTTGTTCACATATTTAAGGGTTAACTTTCTTAGCTTCAAAGTGTCATGATTTGCTATTTGGAAGGACCCACAAGGCAAGATGTCTCATGAGGTATTTTAATATAAGTCCAGAACTCAGACACAAGATACAGGAAGTCCATGTGTTTGTGTTTGGCATGTGCATCAAAAAAGTTTAGAATTGGAAAAGTAGCCCAGTATAAATCGAGGCAATATCAAATAAATTTAAATATCTGATTCATGAGAAAGAAGTGTACAGAAAGTGAATCTGTTCATCACCTTCCAGTCAAAGGCTTTCTCTGTGTCAAGGGAAAGAAAGTTGCCATGTTGCCAAGAGGAGTGTACAGGTTATTGAAAGGATGATTTTTCTTTCCAGTGTTGTCTTTTTGTTGTTCTTCCAGAATGTGAGTGTTGTGTTTGAAGGTTCAATGTTCAGTTTGGCAGACCAGCTGCTCTCTTCTAACAGTCATGACGGTACAGTTCTTGCTCTCGATCCCTTTAAGCTAAACTTTTTACACTTTCTACATAACTTAATTCATATTGAAAAAAACGTGATGGAGAGTGTATAAAAATACATTTCGCTGGGGAGACCGATTTATTTCAGCTCATGACTGTTTATATGATAAACAAATTCATCTTTGATGTAGACTCCCTGAAGAATTGATCTGGCTAATAGGATCACAATTAGACAGCTCTAAGTAGGGGCATTCACACCTGACAGTTAGCTGAGTCCTGACTGATCACAGTTCATTTACCAGAAACCAGCAGATAAGCATGTAGCCACAGTCAGCTGTCAGATGAGTGACCCTCAGGCCATCAGCATCCCGACACGAGTCTGAAAACAGGCCCAAATTTTGCCTGTTGGCTGATCTATCATATTTTCAGGCTTAAATTAGTTCAGATTCATTTAAGCTGCCGCTATGCCATTAATTATTGAGTTATTTACCCACATTTCTAAAAGCTAAAAAACTAATCATGTAGTTTATTAGATTTTGGTGCTTAAGAAGCAAAGCCATAAACAGTTATGTCAGAGCTCGGTGTTGGTTACATCAGCTATAGCAAAACCCCTAAAAGATTCTAACGCACTGCAGTGGAATACAAAGACAATAGCAGAAAGACATGAGCACAGCTTTTCATCCCCTCTGATATTAAGTGCCTAATCATTTAGAACTCTTCCTCAGGTCAGGAAGGACAGACCAGCAGCCAAGCCAGACCTGAGGGAGACCCCAGGATATCTAACATCATTTAAGAAGTCTACCAGTTGGCTTTAGGGCCAACTAACTAGTAACAAGGTGATTCTCCTGCTTTAGGATGACTAGATGCAGAATGTATTCTTATGAAACCAGGTGATTGCCACTTTATAATTTTGTTTCAGATTTCTTGTATTGCACAGGAAAATTGTGTCAAAAGTTTCAAAAGTCTTGATTAATTTCAGTCTATTTTTTTTTACATCACAGAAACCTGCCGCTTTAATAAGGGTGTGTTGTTTTATTATACCCATGTGTACCGTACCTTCATGCACAACACAAACACACATCTAGCAAAGGTTGCTATGAATCAAGTGGAGCTCGTCTCTGCATATAACCTAATGTTTTATGAAGCTGCCATCCGTTAAAGTAACCCAGGCTGTAATCAATCTTTGCACTTAAACAACAAGCAGTTTCACATTCTTAAAGTGAAGCTCGATTAATTTCCTGCTGGACTATGCAGGTTCCTACCTCTCCACTCAAGTGTCCTGTGTTAATTTATGAGGGACTTCCACATAAGAAGGCACTATTGTAGATCTTTCATGCAACACAACACAGTGATGTAAGGCTGTCTCTGTGCATTGGATCGGAGTCCTTGTCAATTTAAATATGCAAATTGCCCAATAGAAAAGTAGTAAAGGCACATGGGAAGGTGTGATGCTGGCAGCATGAAAATGAGTATGGAAGTAAAAACAGAATTTGTCACCAATAGTCTCTTATCTTGCTTCTATTTCAAGGAACAATGCGGCATCTGAATTAATGCACAATTTACTACATACACTAACCCAGAGGTTCCCAAACTGGGGGCGCTGTCCCATTGCAGGGGGGCGGGAAGCCATCTGAATGGATTGAAAAAAAAAAAAATAAACATGAACGCTGTATGCGCTCAGTTTTTACCTTAGAATGGCCAACCCTCTGTTATTCCTGTCAATTTGATACAGTAGAGGCTTCCACACTTCCCATATCTGTGTCCTCTGTCACTTTTATCAGCAGTTAAAACTGTTTAATCCGTTGTTAACATGTTGTAACCTGTTTTTCCGAGCCGCCTTTAAACGCAACATGAGCGCTACGACACTCACGCTGGGTTTACACCTGTGAAGGAGACCTGCTGCTGCTCAGGTGTGTTAGAATCACGGCAGCAAACCAGGAAAAAGCAAAGAACTTTTCACAGTTTTTCCCTCCAAACTAACCGACTGAGTTGAGTGAAGCTGTTGGATGCAGGTAATGTTAGCTAAAAGATGACTAGTTAATATCAATACAGAACCTTAAGCTGAACAAGTACCTTGTAGGCTCCTGATGTTGGTGTCTATGTTCAGCTACGTACATTCATTTTGCCCCCCAAAAGAAGTCGATTACCCCCCACCACTTAGAGACAGGGAGTCTCTAATAATCCTCTTCCTCTCCCCCCTCACAAACGTCGTTCAACCAGACAGCTATTTGTAATCCATAGGGGGGGCCCAGAAAATGTTTGGAAACTACTGGGGGGGCCCAGGAGAAAAAGTTTGGAAACCGCTGCACAAACCAATGCATGGATGTGTGTCCTGTCTGTCTGTGTTCCCCTGTGATGGACTGATGACCTGTGCAGGTTTTACCCTTGTTTCTCACCCAATGACCACTGGACATAGCCACCAGCCCCCTGCAACACTGCAATCATAATTGGTTAGAGGTGATGGATAATTTATTTTGTGGCCACTACAAGCTTTGTACTTATAAGCATATTCAACAGACATTTGTTGGTAGAAAAAAGGTTGGCAATATCCACCAGTAATGACAGTAATAAACTATGAACCATTCAAGCCTAAACTCATAACTGATAGCAGCCATCTTCCCTCCACTGCATGGTTAAACAGTGGAGTGACTGGCTGATGTGAAGTCAGTGCTGCTTTATGTGCTGCAGACTGTCATGCACTGACCTCCAGTGTCCACACACAAACACAAAGACGGAGCATTAGCAAATCTTCATTTTAGCCAGAAGTTTTATTGTCAATCGTTTTAGTGCTTTTAAACAGAGGTTACATGTGGACAGGACTCAAACACATTTTAGAGAATATGTAAGTTGCCTATTTTTTTCATTTTTTGGACTTCTACTGGTGAAAAATCAAAGTCTTAGATTCTTCTATGGTCATCAAAGCAGTAAAAGTAGTAATATATTTGTTTTTTTCAGTCAAGGTTTTCTTTTTTTTTTATCTAAGACAGACTCATTATCAAAGGAGGCATTTAGCAAAAAGTTCACCGCCTTAGAAATATGTAATCAAGATTTGTGTAAATCAGATTTTGTGGAACAGCACACCAGCAGTGGCCTTCATTACAGAGTAAGTAGTGAGGCTCAAGGTTGGGAGTTTCTTTGCTTTGGCCTGCTGGTTTTTTGTTTACCAGACTGCTACTTTCTCTTTCTTAAATTAGAATGGCTTGACTTTATTTATTTTCACTGTGATCAAAGTAGATTATGTGTTAGGAAGGGAGCTCACTGTGGAATAATTTATTTTACAAGGGCCAGTAAAGTGTAAATTTGGATGTGAGTCATTTGAAAGCTTTGGGCTGCATGAGGGCAGTGCTGGTTTTACTGGAGAGAATAAATATTCTCAGAAAAGATGTATGCAAGAGAGGGAAGCATGTGTCTGAACCAAAATAAAAGCACAAGGATCCAGAATGCCCAGCTTTGTTGAATTTGACTTGTAGTACACCCCTCAGCTCACCCGATGACGTTTGGAGAATTTTCCAATCAAGTTGTTATTGTTACTACAAATCAAGAATACAGAACATATATTTCAATCATTCCAACTGTTACATATGTATTTTGTATTTCTCTTCTTTAATCATCATTAAATCAATATGCAAGATTGCTGTTATTTCCCAGGGCGTTCTCTGCGTGTACCTGGACAGATCTCACCACCTCATGCCAGTTTTCACGACAACTGTTAAGGAAAGAACAATAACTCTTTTCACAATCATCTTTTTGAAACGCAACACACTAAGGAATCTAAAAGATTTAAAGTTACACATTTGTTTTAGATTGGTTGATAATTGTTAGGTGTTCAGTTTTTTCAGAATATGAAAGCAAGAAAACAGCCCAGAACCTCCTCTGAGCACCCTGTGCCCTCCAACACTCCACCCATACGCACAGTCTGCAAAGAGGACATCTTAAAAAAAGGAAGAAAAAAGGTCAAAGTGCTGCAGGTGCATCACTAAGTTGACATCTTGAAAAATATGTCAGGAGAGGACCACAAATCTTGTCAAACATGTCACTCTGATTCTAAATAAAAAAAGATATTTTGACGACAGGGTCTTGACATCATGTCTGGAAGCCATTTAACATGAGTGGGTAAGCAGTCTGAGCTGAGATTTACACTACGCCATGCCTGCATAACTACTATAATATATTTAGCTTCTTCAACCAAGTAGAAGGTTAAGGGTCAGTTTTATGTCAGTGAACTTCTTCAGAAATTTGCTGAAGCAGGACGTGTCCAGAATAGAGACACATTGTCACTGTGGCACCTGTCACAGGAAGCATCCAAACCCAGACAGACGTAGGTAAACTTGGATTGGAACAAATGGGATCTTAACTAACTTAATCCAAATTAATTGACAAAAAAAAGATTGTTGGACACAGTGATGTTTAGTTGAGCATTTTCAAAGCAGAGAGGGCTGGAGTTCCTTATTCATGAATAAGTCACATTGTCATGACGGAAGGTAACTTCTTGACCCACATAAATAAATCAACAAATTCATCAACTAAGTTGGTGCATCTGCGATATAACACAGATGAAATTAAAAGAATGTCTGAGCTGCAATAATATAAAAAGTAAACTTTAGGAAGATTATGATTTGTGGAGAACTGCTCAGATGATCTTTGTTCTGTATAAACAGATATTAAATAGAAATGATTCCTCTATGACACACCAGAAAGAAAAAGAAAAGAGCAATGAATTGGATAATTGTATCTTGGGTTCGGTCACTGGATTACCTGTTGGTAATCGATAATAGGCTGATTCACTGGGGCCAAAGCCCTGAAATGAATCTAGATCCACCATTAGCAAAAACACAGGACTTAAATTTTCAGTGAGTTGTGGCTCAGGAACAGTTGACTGACCAGTAATAAAAATAAAGGCCACATCTGGTCAGTATTTCATTTTGGATTCTGCATTTAAGATGAAATATGTCACTTGTATCTCAGGTACTGGATGTACATGTTTTTAAATAAATCTGAAGATTGGATGGGATTGATACACATTGTCAAACTGATTACTCACCCGGAAATTCTTCTCAATCTAAAAAAATAGAATTATTCCAATTTTTATTCAACAATAATAATTGCTGAATAACAATAATTTATTGTCAGTGTTATCAGTTGACAAAAAAGGTCATCTTCTCTGTCAGAACAGACATACAGAACGTTTGCAGGTAATATTCATGATTACCACACCTGATCATACATTTTGTCGATGTAGTGCATGTGTGCTTACCAAAATATTAAACAATAAAACTCCTAAAAAGGAAAATAAAATATGAGAATTTAGTCAATAAAATTTTAAAGTAGTTGAGATGTGTTAGCTGATTTAAAATATCTCCCTTTTTTTCCCTGTGCAGACAAGAACTTCAGTCCTCTCTGTGATGCTAATATGATCAGACAAGCCAAATGATGCAGTAAATAAAACCAGGCTAAATGATTAATGCTGTTGCTTATGCCATCAGCTGACACTGCTTTGGCCATCTTGACTCACTGGCTTAGGGGACAAGCCAGTCCCCTAAGCCAGGGGACTTAGGGGACTAAGACTATTATTTAAGACTAAATAATAGCAGATTTAGATTAAAACATATATATACACACATACTGTAAACTCTAAGTCACACCCAAACCACAGGATGAACAACCAGACTTCCAGGCTTGAGGACACCTGCAAACTTCATCAACTCCTGGTACTTAGCTTCATACAGGTTGTTGTTCTCTGTGCCAGAAACTGCTGTGAATAAATCATGGAGGGGGGGGGGGGTCGTTGGGGGCCGTGGCAGGGGGCAATTCACATGGCTGGATCTGTATGCATGTAAAACATAATGTCCAAAATAGGACAGTAACTCTGCCACCATCGGTCACTCTGGCTCACTATTATGCAAGTCTATGTAACCCCCCCCCACCCCCCAACCCCCATTCTGCTTATCATGCAGTTTTTATTTCACAGAACAGTGTTTCTCCTAGGCACTTGGTATTGGGGGCACAAGGAGGTACGTTTCACAGTAGTAAGCCTACTGTTGCCAACTGTGCAACTGAATTTGGGGTTTTCATTAGTTGTTAGTGCTAATCAAATAAACATCTGAAATATATCAGTCACAAATGAAAATAATAAACAAGTTTCACTTTTTTAGATTAATTACTGAAATTAATCAACTTTTTCATGATGTTCTAATTTTATGACCAGTCTGAAGCACAGAACCACTTTTGCAGCCATGCCAGTTTTTTTTTTTTAAGTTTTATCAGCTCTAGAGGCCTTTGTTTGATAGTTTGTCAGACAGGAATGTGAGTTGAGTTGTGAGAGAGGGTAGGGGAAGACGTGTGGAAAAAGTCACCGGGTGGGACTCAAATACGTGAGGGTGAGGGCTAAGGCCTCCTTACATGGGCTGTGCTTTCCTCCATCACCACCACCACACCCAAGTATGACCTTTTCTTATCTGTGTGCACGTGTGTGTGAGGTTAGGGGGGAATCTAACTGTAAACATCCATAGTTGTAAACTCTTTGGACTTGCTTGTACTCTACTTGTTTTGCAACACCCTCATAAGATTCCACTTTTGAGCTGTGTCAGTTTTATAGTATACTTTTTAAAATGGACAATGACTTTTTAGAGTTTACACAAATGTACTCTGAGGGTCTCTGGATTAGCTGCATATGCTGGATGGTATTAATCCAAAGAACAGACCCATGAAAACTAATGATATTAAAAACAAAAAGGTCAAGCGAAGTTAAGCCCTCTTAATGCCAAGTGTTCAACTTCTCAGTGAGCTCTCCTCTAATTCTGCAGGAGAGAATTAGATTTTCATTATCATGAGAACTGCACATGGGAGGGGGAGGCATAAGGATGGAAGGTAAAGCAGACTGAGAGGATAATATTGAGACAAAGTGGATTCAAGTCAAAGTCAAAGGCTGGTCTATGACTGCACAGACCAAATTTATAACCTAATCAAAGAAAGGTTTTTGATGTTATAACTAGTCTCATGTTATGTTTTGTTATAACATGTTTATAACAAAACATATTATAACAAATGTAGAACCTAGCAGAACATATTAGGTTCTACTGCATGTAGAACCTAGTATCAGAAAGAGAGACTAATGTAAACCCATCCTACCAAAACTCTGAAGAATGCAGAACGATACACTACTACACACCTGTGATCCACCTGTGAGTGTGAGTAGTCTCCAAATAAACTGAAAAGAAAATGCAGCAACTCTGCTGGCCAAATGGACCAGACCTTGTCTACCTTCTTCTCTATGTCACGATCCGTGTTTCTGTGTGTTTATTTTTGAGTTTTTTCCTGTGTAGTCCTGTTCCTGTGAGTCTCAGTCCTGTCCTCCCCGTTGATTGCTCCCCAGGTGTGTCTCATTCCCCTGATTACCCCGTGTGTATTTAAACCCACCTGTTGTCTGTGTTCCTCGTCGGGTCCTTGTCAATTGTTGTCTACGTACGTCTTGGTCTGCATCAGTCTGTCCGTCGTCGCAGTGGAACAGCTAAGTCCTGTGTCGGCGTCAGCTCTAGTGTTGGTCTCTGTAGTCAGTTGCTACCGGCATCTAGCTGTGTGCTTGCCTCTCGCCGTGCTGCCTGTCTTGGACTGATTTGAGCTTTTCTCATCATTAAACCATCATTATCATCTTTATTCCTGGGTCTCTGCGTTCTCTCCTCACCACCAACCACCAACACACTTCATGACACTCTACATGAAAAGAGAATACTTTGAGGAATCCAGGGAAGCTTTGTCCCATACCCCAAAACAATCAACCAGCACTCTTTGAATATTTGATACAAGAGAAGCTGAAGAATCAACACAAATCAGTGGAACAAACTAGATTATTGATGACAAGAACTTGCCCTCCATGTGAGATTTCAGGTAAAATCCATTTCCATTTCATAAGTCGACCCTTTACTTCATCCAATGCATTCTCTCAATTGTTCTGCAAAAAACAATTGCCTACAAACACACCTAGATATTTGATTCTTCCTATTTCCAGACTAGACCTCCAGCTACACTGAATTGATCCTCCAGCTGACTTCCCACAGTTATATCCTCACTCTTTCTCCAGTTTATTTTTGTAGAAGAAATACAACCAACAAAGTGAAACAGTATTGACTAAAACATCAATATCTTCTTGAGTTTACCAAAAATAATTAAATCATCAGCATAAGCTGATAACTTTGCACCCAGGAAGAGAAATCCCCCATGAATCTATTCTCAATTTATGAAGCAAAGGTTCAGTTGCCAAGGAATAAAGCATCTCTGACAAAGAACAACCTTAAAAAATTTCCTGGAGCATTTAAGTCAAGTTCCTTTAAATACACTCAATGTCACTGTACAGAGCTAAGAAACCTGGACCGAAACCAAAAGCAGTCAACGTTTGCCACAAATATTGGTGTTCAACTCAGTCAAATGTCTTTTCTCGATCTATAGAAATAAGATCAGTGGCCAGTTTCTAAAATCTTGAAGATCTCCTTTAGGAGCTGAGTAATGACTGCCATTCTGCAGCTCAGAGGCAGCCAACCTGTCTGCAGACTAATTTTAATAACATCACAACCAACAATCACAGACCAGAAGGACTTGTAAAATTAACAGGAAGAGCATCCAGGCCAGCGGATCTGCCACGGTTATACTCATCAGTGTGTAGTTCATGTAAACTGAGCCTTCACTTTTCAATTAGCTTCAGCATCAACTTCAGAAAATCAACCCTTTGAAGGACAATCACATCCAGATTCTCCAAATGTTCACTCTTAACTGACAGCAAGCTTGCTGGTCTCAAAAGACTGAGATCTTAGAACCACTGTCTGATTCTAGAAAGTGAATAACCTTTTTCCCTTTTTTCCCAGTCCAAAGAGTGAGACAGGGCAACCATCTCTGTGAGGAAACGTGATCCGACCAAGGCTGTTATTAGTGCTGTGCCCAACGGGTTGGTCAGAACGGCCTTTTTAGATTTGAAGGATTTTAAAAACTCTCTGTTTCCTGTAGTCACTTCTAAACTCTGTAGTTCCACCAACTGAGTTTTCCAATCAGCAGTATCAGTAGTACTTTGTGTTTCTTGAACTAACATATCAGTTTTCTTTAAAACCATTAATCTGAAAAATGCAGGTCATTTTATTTAGTCTTTGTCACCATTTAAATGTAATGTTCCTATTTTAAAATCACACATAAATGAAGGATGTATAGAATATCTGTCTAAACATCATTATTGGCTGTAAGTGTTTGGGCATAGTTTCTTTCAACAGGAGATTTCTTGGTATGCTAACATATCAAGGAAATTTCCAGTTTTCTTCGTCAAAGCTCAAGATGACTCAGCACATCTTTAAATCTGGAAATATTTTTCCCCTTTAATCAGCCTGAGCCCTTTGACTTCCTGCACGAATCTCTTAATTTCAGCAGAATACATAATCTGCTGATCCTGACTCAAAGACAGGTCACTCTCAGACTCCAAACTGCTCTCTCCTTCTTTATTCGCCTCTTAGCTCTTAAAGCTTTTGTGTTGCTCTTGGCAGGTTCAAAGTTTTTATTTTTTGGGGACAGTTTTAAGAACATCTTCATCAAACATGCTGTCTTCCTCACAGAGGCTTTCACAAACAACATGAGTCCTTTTTCCCCCTGAATTTGCATCAAAACTATTCACAGACTGGCTGTTATTCAACCTCTCTTGGATTTTTATTTTTCTTAGAATGATCACTGTTTCTAAATGACTACATGTTGGAGGGGTGTTCCTCTGCAGCAACAACAGCAGGTTCACCAGAGCCCACGGCAGTGTTTCCCAACTCTGGTCCTCAAGGCACACTGCCATGCATGTTTTAGATGTCTCTCTCTTTTATTCTTCTGATTCAGGTGATTGCAGTTCAACAAATGCCTGTTAATTATCTATCAACTGAAATCAGCTGGACTGAAGCAAGGAAACACCTTAAACATGCAGGTGTGCCTTAAGGACCAGGTTCACTATCAAGGACCACACCACAAAGATATATGTTTAAAGATTTATTGATGAAGGATGAAGGGATGAAGGGGAAGGGGATGGGAGGGAGAGGGATTGAGAGGAGACAGACTGAGGGGAGAGGGATGAATGGGATGGGGGAGGAAGGATTCCTCCATGAAAGGATAAAGGGATGAATGATCTTGATTTGACTATCTGGGGAGAATGATGGAGGGCTTGGGAGGTGAAGACTCTGCGTGGGAGTTTGGTCTTCGTGAAATGGTTCCTCTTATTTTCCCTGAGCCAACATAGGATCCCCCAGACGAAACCTGCAGCAAAAAGAAAAAGTAAAGCATTTTTATGAATGAAGAAGGATTAAAAGAAAGGGGTAAAGGGTAACCCACCACTCCTCATTGGTTTAGCAGCCTGCCGATATGTCTGCTTCTCAAACTCAGCACCACCCTCTACGACTGGCACAAAGCCAAACCAAGCCAGTAGCAAAAACTACCAGGCCAGGCTGGAGAAACCAAACTAAACTAAAATCAAGCAACTGTAGAGAAATGTGTTCAAAATACCTTCCAAAAAAGGAAGAAAAAGATCCAAAAAGTCCCCTCACTCTGGCATCTGGTCTCCAGTTCCATTCAGTCAGAGACAGAAAAAGAGCCTGGATTCCTGTGGACATGGACTTTCAGTGGTTTCTAAAGTTCTTATCACATTGACATTTTCTCTTTCTCAGGCAATCTCTGGGGAAAAGCACTAGAAAACCAAACTCAGACTGAAAATGCCATACATTAAACAAAACGGAGCAAATGGTTGAGTAGAATGGTGTCATAAACATGGATCAACATCCTCCCCCTGTGCCGGCTCCTTCCTGTTTATTAGCCTGGAGGTCTTCCTGTATGTCAGCCTCCCTTGAGTTCTGATAGCTGTCAGTTAAAAAAACAGAAAAATAACAACTATATGAACTGGGTGAGACGGTGTAATATTCACACTGCAGCATAAATCTGTGACACCCTTTTATAAGCTTGTTTTGTGTTTCATTTCAATACCTTATTGGCACCGTCTACAGCTGCAGCAGATGCTAGTTATTTATAGGCTCCTGACGACTTTAGTCCCAATACATTAGTCAGAGGCTCATTTTCTGATACCTATAAATTTACCAAGTTGTTTTTTGAGGTGTTCTGATGATTGTACTGCCAAGAAAGAGGCTGTGTGAGTAATGTAGCACAAATAACTTTCTGTCTAGGTGTAGAGTTTTTCCTGAACATTCAACTTGTTAACACTCTGAAGCCTCAACCTTTGTCCTCAAGGCCTACTGGGATGTTTTAGATGTTTTTCTAAAACATCTAAATACACTGGAAGTAAATGAGTGGGTCTGTCAGGTCTGCAGATCTTACTAGTCAGCTGAAAAGATAATACACTTATTTGAAATATGCATGCTGGACACGTGTGAAACAGTGATGTGAGGTCAGGGGAGACAGATGAAGCAGTGCCTCACCTGTAATCCTAAAGTAAATGAAAAGTAAAATGGATGCAAACAATGATAAAAGAAAATCATTTTGTCCACTTGAATTTTCTCTAAATTATTTTTCTTGTTGATAATTAAATTTTTTTAGGCAAAGTTGCTGAATTTATGCATTGCCTGATGAAAGATTTTACAACAATGAGGGGATCTTGCCTTTAGGACCAAGATTGGGAAACATTGATTAAAGCAACTTTGACAAGACCTAAATGATAATGGTTAGACGAGTTAGACCATTGAAGAGTGGAGAAGAAAGTCTTTTTGCTTTACCTCAAAAGTATGTTATTTGCTTTCAATGAATTAGTAGATATAACAGATAAAACTTCACATATCTTACATACGAGATATTAACATACATGTAAAAACCTTACAAATATCTCATATTGTAGCAAAAAAAAATCAATATTCATGATATTACATGAAGTGACTAGTGCATACATTATTGAAGGGGAATACAAAATATGACATAGTAATGCAATCCGTTTGGAAGGCAATGGGAAACTTGTGGTATGGAAACACATTTCCAAGATTTTGGAAAATACAAAACTTTTGCAAAACGAAATGAAGAAATAATTTTCATCAAGTTCCTTATGTGGCATGAAAAAAAGTATGTTCCCTAAGGGCAAATGACAGAAAATCATTGAGAACCACTGGCCTACCAGTCTTTTTGGGAAACTCACTGCATGATGTCATTAATGCTACAGTTTTTGCCATCTACTGGTACTGCATTTGTACAAAATGTTTTTAACATGTTAAAGCCTGTGTGTTTAATTTATCTAAACTTTTTTAAAGAAGGAATGATCAAACACAAGTAGTGAAGCTAAGTCAGGTGATCTCGTCAAGGTATAAAAGTCCACTTAGTAAATGTGTTTGGCTGAAATGTCAACAAAAGTAATTCATCCGTTTATTTATTTATTTTTTTATAATTATTCGTCACAGTAGAACCTTGCCATCCAAACTCCCACAGATCATTAAATGTTGAGTACAGAGGGATTTATTCTGCCTTTGTCAAAAAAAGAAAAAGAAACATGCCATCTCATTTGAAGAGATGGCAGAGAAATAAGAAAAATTATGTTAATGTTAAGGGTAACTTGATATAAAGAAGAGCTATTAAAATTTAAATAATCTAAGTGCTTAGATAACATCCCTTATCCCATTCTGTTAAATGACACCTAAATTGTAGATTGAATTACATGTAAGCAGGTAGGAACATGTTCTAAATATAGTTCTTGGTGAATGTGCTATCAATCATCCTAACAGACTGAAGAGAGGAGCTGATTAAGTGGAACATAGTCTAACCTTTTGCTTGCAGGGAGAACAGATGGTACTGAAACTGGGCCAAACTAAAACATAGTATAACCACCAAAACCAATATTCATCAGCCTGTTTAATACAAAGAAGTGCAACTGTGCAATGTGCAAACAGCTGACATTAAAAACTGAACCACAGCAGTTAAAGAGATGACTGTAAAAAAGAAAATACAGAGCTTAAAATGGACTGACATGTTCTCAATTCATAATCTAAATGGATCATGAGATGGAGTGCTAAATTATAGAAAGCTTAGCTGCTGTCAGGGAGGCCGACCAAATACTGAAGTAAAACACAAGTAAATGTTCATTTTGACCCTCTGTCATAAAACCAAAATTTAAAGGGATGCATTTTGCTCATTTTCAACATTTATTGAATTATAAAAAATATGTCTTGATAATTAAACACAATTTGGGGGAACATTTGTTTTATTTTAAGTCAACTTAGTAAATAAGTTTGGCTGAAACATTCATTTATATAAAACATCGGCAATATTGTCACCTTCCTAAAATAAATCTTTTAAAAAATGTTTTATTCTTTTCCTCTGTCTGCCTGTAGCACCAACATTTGATGTCGCCTCTTCTGTATGTAAAGAGGTGATCACTTTTTTTTTTTTTTCTTGGCAAAAATCACTTTAGGCAAAAATGACTTAGGCCATTATTTTAAGAAGCTGATAACATTTATCACTGAAATAATTCATTGAATCATATGGTTGTATTGTCAGACCATCCCAGGGCAACACAGAAACACACAGGAGAATCCTCCATGTACACACTCATACCTGAGGGCAAACAGAGGAGAGCGTTCAGCCTAACAGTCACATTTTTGGGAGGAAACTGGAGAACACAGAGAGAAGCAGAGATGCACATGGAGAACATGCAGACTCCATGAAGAAAGATCCCATCCCAGGAGTCGGACCCTTCTTGCTACAATGCTGCCAACAGCCCCACATTCCTGTTTGGTCTAGGATTTTATTTTATTTAAGTATCTTTTTTTTTTTACTTTTCAAATTACAATTGATTGTCAATAAAAATAGTAGCTCTAATATTTAAGTTACGTAAAAGATTTTTAATATATTTTTATTCTTTCTTTTCCTCACAGTCATGGTCCCTTCATTCATAACAGTTTTAGCAAATGGCTTGGCTGCTGACAAAACTGACTGGGGGATTGTTAAGGCGCTCCAGTAAAGCATACAATGCTGGTGTTACAGGCAGATGGAGGACAACATGCAGCACGCCATGTCTGTCGGTTCTGGGTCAGGCAGACGCTTCATCACTTTTGATATAAAGAAACTTTTACTTTTACCACTTTTGAGAAGCATGCAGCTCTAGCCTACCTTCATCTCTGGTCTCTGTTCTACCTGGACTAACAAACTCAGCGGTTTCTGTTGATGCCATGTTGACGCCTGCTAAAGTTTCGGCCCAGGCCATTTCTCAAACAAGCCGTCAGCTAAAACAGGAAAAAAACTGGAGAAGAATGTGTGAAATATATGTATCTAATCTCATCCTTATTAAATAAATACAAAATGACTTTTTTTCATTTAAATTAATAGTAATTATTTCATAAACATTTTACTTTATTGGCTAGGGTGCACTGAGACATTAACGCATGTTGTAACAAGGATACAACTTGAATTCCCTGTCAAATCACACTTGGTGTCTAGCATGCTCTCTCTCCCTCCCTCTCTCCCTCTCTCTCTCTCTCTCTCTCTCTCCTCTCTCTCCCTCCCTCCCTCCCTCCCTCTCTCTCTCTCTCCTCTCTCTCTCTCTCTCTTTCTCTCTCTCGAGTGCGCATGTGTGAGCGTCTGCTGCATGTGTGGAGTGGAAGGAGAACGAGTGTGAGGTTTTCTAAAGGTTTGAACTTCACCTTTAACAGTGGTGATTCACTTGTTTTGCACTTAAACACAATCTGTTTCCACTGGTGTTTCAATAGTGTCTTTTCCCGGCCATCACACCGAGCTTTTAGCTCGGTGTGATGGCCGGGAAAAGTTACGGTGCTGCAGGCTTTAGGAGCCTTTCACGTCGACATGGTATTAAAATACAGTTGGTGTGGGTTTTTCGGTTGAGGAGGTTTGGCTGTTGGGGAAATTGTTGGGTGTGAAAGTGTGAAGGCAGCGTCCAGGATGAATAATGCACTAGTTATGTTTTTGGACTCGATCGACAAGGTGAACAGCGTAGTTGAGAAGGGAATTGTTTTGAGAAATATGCAAACTACTGTTTTCCCTTTAATGAACCCTGCTAAAAAGATCATCCTGTCTAATTTGCCACCCTTCATCAGTGATGATGTGTTGCTGAAGGAATTGTCACGTCACGGTCAGATCGTGTCGGCAATGAAAAGGCTCCGTCGGGATGCAAATCAGCAAAGCTGAAACATGTTGTTTCATTTAGAAGTTTATGATTCTCAAAAATGATATTGAGGAACTGAGTTTAGTGATGAAATTTAAAGTTGACGGCTTTGATTACACTATTTTTGCAACAACTGAAACTATGAGGTGTTTTGGATGTAACCAGGAGGGCCATTCGGTTCGTAATTGCCCTGAAAACGTTCAAAAAGAGACAGTTCAGGTTAATGAAAATCCAGAGCCAGGGACATCAGCAGATACTATGAATGGAGCGACAGTGGGCACAGCTGGAGAGGGAACTCCGGTGGCTGCTGCTGGGGAAAGAGCTCAAGAAATTAACGGTGGGGAGGGAGTTTCAACAGGAGACCAAAAGCAGTCCAATGTTTCAGAACGTGACATTGAGGATGTTTTTACTTCTCCTGAAGGGAGTAAAAAGAGTCAAACGACTACACAAGAAGGATTACAAGAAGAAATGGATGTTGATAACTTAGTTCATAGTGGAGGGAATCTGATCAGGGATGATGAAAGTGTTTTTAAAATCAAATCAAATTTTATTTGTATAGCACATTTCAGCATCAAGGTATTTCAAAGTGCTTTACATAATTGAAATAAAAACAGCATGTGACGCAAACAGTGAGAAAGAGAAATAAAAAGAAAGTAATAAAAAGATAAAAAGAAAAGATAAAAATAAAAACATTAAAAACATCAAAGACATCAAAACCCTACTCTAACCCTAATTTAGCCATAAGCAGCTCTAAACAGGTGGGTTTTAAGTTGAGATTTAAAGGCTCTCAGTGTTTCAGCTGTTTTAGTTTTCTGGAAGTTTGTTCCAAATCCGTGGTGCATAGAAACTGAATTCTGCTTCTCCTCGTTTGGTTCTGGTTCTGGAGATGCAGAGCAGAACCAGAACCAGAAGATCTGAGGGGTCCAGATGGTTGGTACAGCAATAACAGATCTTTAATGTATTGTGGTGCTAAACCGTTCAGTGATTTATAAACTAACCACAGTATTTTAAAGTCTATTCTCTGAGCTACAGGGAGCCAGTGTAGGGACTTTAAAACTGGTGTTATGTGCTCTATCTTCCTGGTTTTAGTGAGAACACGAGCAGCAGCTTCTGGATCAGCTGCAGCTGGAGGATTGATTTGTTAGTCAGACCTGTGAAGACGCTGTTGCAGTAATCAATGTGGCTGAAGATAAATGCATGGATGAGTTTCTCTAGATCTCACTGGGACATCAGTCCTCTAATCCTGGAGATGTTCTTCAGATGATAGAAGGCCGACTTTGTGACTGTCTTAATGTGGCTCTGAAGGTTCAGGTCAGAGTCCATCACTACTCCCAGGTTTCGGGCTGATCGCTGGTTTTAGTTATATAACTGAAGCTGAGCATTGATTCTAGTTCGCTCCTCTTTAGGTCCAAAGATAATAACTTCAGTTTTGTTTCTGTTCAGCTGGAGAAAGTTTTGGCACATCCACACATTTATCTGTTCTAAGCATCTATTCAGTGATTGGATGGTTCAGAGTCACCTGGTGACATCGTGATGTAGAGCTGTGTATCATCCGCGTAGTTATGGTAGCTGATCTTATTTCCTGTTATAACCTGAGCCAGTGGGAGCATATAAATATTGAAAAGAAGGGGTCCTAGGATTGAGCCTTGGGGTACCCCACATGTGACCTTTGACCTCTCTGATGAGAAGTTTCCGATTGAAACAAAGAAATCCCTGTTTTTTATGTAAGATTCAAACCAGTGGAGCACTGGACCAGAGAGTCCGACCCAACGCTCTAGTCGATTCAGTAAGATGTCGTGGTCAACAGTGTCAAAAGCTGCACTGAGGTCCAAAACACTACCAAACACTAAGAAAATCTAGAGAAGCTAAAGGGGTAAAACCTAAAAAGACTCAGTTGAAAGAAAAGAGTGCGAAGGAAAGTGATTCAGAGGTTTTATCTGATTCTGATAGCGATAGAGAATCCGATTCCTCTATTCCTGATGGGCAGAGTACTAATGGTTACAGTCTAGAGCAGATTAGAAGGTTTTTGGAAGTAACAAAAGGAAAACGGGATGTGATCATAGATGATTTCTTTCCAAAGAGAAAATTGTTTGTTGACTCAGCTAAATGGTTAATGAGACAAAGGACTTCTGATGGGTTAAGGGACACTGAAGTTTACAGACTTCGAAAACTAGTGCAAAAAGTCAGAGCTCAAATTTTGTGAGTTTCATGAAACTTAGTATTTTTTTTTCCTTTGAATCTTTTTTTGTGTGAGTATGAGTAGGTTTAAAATATCATCTTTAAACTTTAATGGTGCAAGGGATGTAAAAAAGGGCTGTGTATTTTGAACTTTTAAAATCTAAATGCATTGATATAGGTTTTGCTCAAGAAACTCAGTGATGTTGATAATGAGGCTGATTGGAAGAAAGAATCTTGTTCTGAGTCATAAAACTTCACTAAGTGCTGGAGTAGCTATTCTTTCTTCAAGGAACTTTCTTCCAGTTTCTATTGAGACTGAAGACGTTGTAACTGGAAGACTGTTAAAAGTTACTGTTAAGTATGAAAATATAAAGTTTATTTTACTGAATGTATATGCTCCTGTGAATCCAAGTGAACGTTGTGTGTTTTTAGAAAAGTTAGCGGATACATTTTTGAATTGTGTGTCAACGGATTATTTAATTTTAGGAGGTGATTTTAATTGTACAATAGATGATCTAGATAGGAATCATTTGGAGCCACATATAAAGTCAAGGAGAAAATTGGAACGCATTATTGAAACTTATGATTTAGCTGATGCGTGGCGGTTTAAAAATGGAAAGACAAGGCAATATTCCTGGGCTCACTGTAAAGAGAATTATATTACTTTGGCTAGATTAGATGGGTTCTATTGTTTTGGGCACCATTTGCAAATATTTAAATCATGCACTTTATGTCCAGTGGGCTTTTTTGATTATTGTATGATTATAGGGAATGTGTTTATTAATCATTTAAGACCTAAAAGTGCATATTGGCATTTCAATACTGTTTTGTCAAATGATGGTTGTTTTAAAAAAGGATTGTCTTTGTTTTGGAAGCAGTGGAGATTCATGAAATGTCAGTTTATGTCTGTACAGCAGTGGTGGGATATTGGTAAAATTAAAATTCAGCAGTTTTGTAATTAATACACTTACAATGTTACAAGAGAATTGGTAAAAAATCTATTGAGGAATTAGAGACTGAAATTGTGGATCTTCAGAGTTTTTGTGAGTCCACAGGAAATCGAGGCCACTTTCAGGCTCTCAAGAGGAAAAAATCTACTTTGGCTGATCTGCTTGGGCTCAGAGCGCAGGCAGCTCTGGTACGTTCACGTTTTCAAAATATCTCTGAAATGGATGCTCCCTCAAAATTCTTCTTCAGTTTGGAGAAGAAAAATGGACAAAATTGTCTCATTCATTCGTTCTGAAGATGGAAAAGAGTTGACAGATCCCACCAAACTGCGGAAAAGAGCTGTGGACTTTTTTTCAATGTTATATGCCAGTGAGTTTAGAGAAGACTCTGTGATGACAGAAGAGTTTCTCAGTGACTTGCCAAAGGTGTCAGAACAAGACAATGTCATTTTGGAGCATGCTCTGACGTTGGAAGAACTGCAGGAGGCGCTGCTGAGCACGGAGAATGGCAAAGCTCCAGGAATAGACGGTTTGCCTGTGGAGTTTTATAAATTGTGTTGGCCTGTGCTGGCTGAAGATCTGTTGGAAGTCCTCAATAACATCGTGACAAGGGGAATGTTACCCCTTAGCTGTCGCAGAGCTGTGCTCACTCTTCTCCCTAAGAAGGGTGATCTGTATGAAATGAGGAACTGGAGGCCTATCAGTCTATTGTGTACTGATTACAAGATCTTCTCAAAAGTGCTGGCGTCCAGACTGAGAAAAGTGATTGATCAAGTTATACATGTCGATCAGTCCTACTGCATCCCTGGCAGATCAATCAGAGATAATATAACATTAATTCGAGACTATTTGGATGTCTCTAATTTATTGGGTTTAAACTTTGGTCTGATTTCTATTGACCAAGAAAATGCATTTGATCGAGTGGAGCACCAATATTTATAAAATAGTTTTAAAGCTTTTGGCTTCTCCTCTAGTTTCATTGCCATGATTAAAACCCTCTATTGTGACATTGAAAGTGTATTGAAAGTCAATGGAGGTTTAAGTGCACCTTTTAATGTAAAGCGAGGTATTCGCCAAGGCTGTGCAATGTCAGGAATGTTGTATTCGTTGAGTATTGAACCTTTGTTATGTCAAATCAGGAAAAGGTTGCAGGGGTGAAGTTGAATGAAGTTTCTTTACCCTTTCAACTTTATGCATATGCGGATTATATTATTGTGGCAATCATAGAAGAGTCAGATGTTTTTACTTTAACTACAATTATTGAGTGTCTTGCCAAAATGTCTTCATCCAAAGTTAATTGGAACAAGAGTAAAGCTTTGCTAGTTGGTAAATGGACAAAACAAGAACCTAAATTACCTGGTGAATTAAAGTGGTTGAAAAATGGTTTTAAATATTTGGGTGTTTACTTGGGGGATCAAATAGAGGTAATGAAAAATTGGGAAGGTTTTATTGAACTGATGGAAGGCAGGTTAAAGAAATGGCACCGGCTTTTACCACAATTGTCTTACAGGGGCCGTACACTAATTATTAATAATCTGGCTGCTTCAACTTTGTGGCATCGTTTATCTGTTGTGGAAACCCCACCAGGTTTTTGGTAAAACTACAAACTTTAAATTTCTTTTGGGACAGATGACATTGGGTCCCTCAGAGTATTTTGTTTTTACCAAAGGAGGAAGGAGGGCAAGGTTTGGTTCATTTAGAAAGTAGGATGCAGCCTTCAGATTACAGTTCCTACACAGGTTTTTGTAAGGTGATCAAAATGTTTTGTGGAAATAAGTTACAGAATGGTTTTTTTTTTTTCAAAAGTTGGTAATTTAGGTTTTGGTAAAACTTTGTTTATTGTTGATATTTCAAAATATAGTGTAAAGTGTTTGTCATCTTTTTATGTTAGTGTTTTAAAATCTTGGACCCTCATGGAAATGAAGAGAGTTGGAGCATCCGCATCTTTAAACTGGTTATTATTGGAACCTGTCCTCAAGGGATCTCATTTGGGTTCATCTTGGGATAACATGGCCATGATTTCTGAACTGTTGATGAAAAAAGGGGTGGTCACATTGAAACATCTGCTCGAACTTGTTGGATCTGAAATGGATGATGTTGTTTCATTGGCCCGAAGATTGGAGATTCACTCTTTAAGAACTGTAGGCATGATGCAGACAATATATAAGCGAGTGTTGTCAGAAGAAGACAAAAGACTCATAAAGGGATGGTTTGATGAATTTCTAACACCTGATAAAGCAGATCCTTTCTTTAAGCTGTGTTTTAAGCCACAATTGAAAGACTTTGAATGTCCTGGACTTTTTTTAGAGAAAGAAAAAAATGAATGGAAACTTTTTGATTCTGCGAATGGAAAGGTGATATATATGAAATGTGTTAAGGCTTTGAACAAAGTAAAGTTAAAAGATAAAAAAGATACAACTTGGAGAGATTTTTTTAAAGTTGGTTTTGAGGTGAAACCTGTATGGGGTTTACTTTATAAGCCACCATTGACAAAAAATGTTGGTGATTTACAATGGAGAATCTTGCAAGGTATTATTGCAGTTAATGCTTTTGTTTCTATTATTAATCCTGGTGTTTCACATAAATGTACCTTTTGTTTATCTTTCATTGTTTTGTACAATGTTTCAGAATAATGGATTTATTTACTAAAAGATATTTGGAAATTATTTGGAGAAAATTTCACAGAACAGTCCTTTATTTTTGGTTTTTTATATGGCAAAGGAAAGAAGAAATTGGACGATTGTTAAATTTTTTTCTTGGTCAAGCAAAGCTTGCAATTTATTTGAGTAGAAAATTTAAAATTAATAATGGACAGAATACTGACTGTAAAGCTCTTTAAGAGTATGGTTAGAGCAAGAGTTATGTTAGAATTCAAATAGTTTCTAAAAATGGATGAACTAAATATTTTTCAGAATATTTGGGACTATGAAGGTGTTTTATTTAATCTAAATAATTCTGAACTTCCATTTATGGATGTGTTAATTTGAAGCTGTGCTGAATATTCCTCTGGATCACTACTGAGTGAATAAATGAGTTTTTAAAAATCAAAAATCTCTCTCTCTCTCTCTTCTTCTCTCTCTCTCCTCCTCTCTCTTCAACTTTCTCTGTCTCTTTTGCAGCAGCAACAGTAATGCTTTTCTTCTAACATGTGTTTGAAATCTACACATTAATATTTCAATTGGTGAGAAATGTGCACTTTAAGGATTCTTATTTCCCCATGTTGATGACGGTTTCTTCTGTACTCACACTCACCCTTAATTCGTGGTTGACTGGACTCAGAGTTGAGTTACCGAAGTAATGACGTCTGCTCTGAAAACAAAAACACTGAGTAGGTCAACTCAGAGTATATGATTCTTGTTGGCCCTGCTGTGTGAACTGAGTCTCTGACCACTTGGAGAACCAAGCCATGGGAGTGGCTGTGATCCCCTGCAGACAGTGCTGCAGTGTTCTGGACTGACTGGCCAAAGATTAATCAGATCCCAGATGTTCCAGCTTGTAGGTTTTCCCCATTAAAATTTGGGTTGTTTGAACCCATTTTTACTTGTGGTCATATTGTTATGGAAACTCAATAAATCTTGCCTGTGTTTTTAAGATGGTGTTTATGATAATGATGTTTGGTTAATGCTTCTTATTTACTGGCTGTGATACCATGGCACAGTGGGCTCACACAGCTAATACCCGATAATCCCCTCTATCTCTGATAAACACACAGCTCCACCACTGTTCCTGCTCTTAATGCGCAATCAGATCTTTGGGAGGATTTAAGATCAGACTGTTTCCCCTTCTAAACCAGAGACAGTGCTGGTTTAGATGGAGGTGTAGAGAGTTCATAATATGCTACAGATTATGAGACAATAGGCTATATGTTTATGACAGTATTCTGAAAGCTGTATTAAAGGACCTCTAATAAAGACATTACTGTGGGATCTGTCCATAGAATCTGGTTTAACAATGTTCAGATCAATTTGTTTGTTAAAAATATTATTTTAATCTTGAAATCTGAGAATGACTCCCGCTTCCTTGATGGCTAATAGGCCTTGAGTCGTCCCTGCTGCAACATGCACAGCCTTCAGCTGTTCAGTTTTCGTTTTATCATGACTTCATTTTGATCTTGTTTTTGCCTATTAGTTTAGTGATTTCACGTTTTTGTTTCTGTTTTTTACTCCATATCCAGGCAGCTGAGTCAGGGTGTCGTTGAAGTCTGTTTCCACCAACAGGAAGGTTTTTCTCTTCAACTGTCACCTTCCTGCTCAAAGCATGAACATGAGCAGGTGGTGATTCAGTATCAACTGTTTGTTTTCTCAGTTATGCATAATTAGAAAATAGCATTTTCCAAATACCATAATCTATTTAAATGGATGGCATTTGGATTGAATATAAATAAAAACGGATGGTTTATTGAAGAATATTCAGTCAATAAATTGTATTTCATTCAAGTATAGTGGATTGAGATGAGAATGAATTGAATTACAATTGGATTGCCATGGACTGTAATTAATTGGACTTGAATTAAATGTATTATCTAGACAAAGTCCTCTGAAAGTCTTGTTGTTTTGAATTGCCTCTCATGAATGGGGGGCGGGGGGGTAAGAGTGAGCGTATGTTTTCCACGCTCCTTCAACCTTCCTTCGGGGAGAGGGGTATGGGGGATGGGGGCGACGATTTATGTTTTCCCATCCACCTGAATAATGTGTAGTTGCGCCACTGTTCACTTTGTGATAAAGTTCCTGAAATAAATGGACTTTTCAGTAATATTCTAATTATTAGAAAGGATTTGTAGTTTGGGATTAAGGTAGGGCTAGGGTTAGAGGTTAGAAATAGGGTTAGGGTTTTGGGATGTCCAGTTCTCCCACTTCTGCTGCTGGGATCTGAATTAGTTTCTACTTCTCTCTAGAAATTTCTCGTTGTTCTGCTGCAGATTCTCGTTGCTCCAAGAGCTGTCCTTGCCTCCCTTTAACATCCTTTTAAGTTCCTTTTGCTCCCTCTTCTGCTTCCTTTGTCCCCAGATCTAAAAGCTCTTTTCTTTTCATTCAGCAAGGCTTTTATTTCAAAGGTAACCCAAGGTCTATTATTAGAGAAACACCTTACTTTCCTGGTAGGCACAGTGTCCCTTACACAGAAAAATATGTAATCTGTAATGGACTCTGTCAGGCTGTCAATATCCCCCTATGCAGAGAGAGGACAGAATGTGGGTGTAAAGTCTGCAGCTTTGACACAACACAGTGTGAAAGGCCACAGGAAGATCATCAGCTGAAGGCGGAATATTCAGTGCACTGTCATTGCGATGAGAAAAAATCTTTTAATACGGCCAAATGCCATCATCTAGCAGCTGAGTCACTTCTACATGGTTTCCCTTCACAGAGATATGATAGTACTTGCACAATTCAACATTTTGTTAATTTAATGAAATTCAACTCACTTTATCTACTTTGTAAATTGTCTCAAGGTACTTAAAATTATATATTCCAGTAATACATTCAGTCCAAATGATCTTAGATTTCAAACAACACAATCATGTTCAGTTTATCATTAAAATTAGTTTAAAAAGGTTTTATCTAAGGGAAGATTTCAGAAGATTTCATTGAGTCAAAGACTCAATGAAATCTGAACCATGAGCAATCACTTGAGTTGTGTCATTGATTTTACAGCAACCCCATAAAGAGAAGTAAAAAGTGAATGGCAGAAGTTGGTCCCTTAGTGATTTTATCTAGAAGAGAACACATCTTAAAAGGAAAGCTCCGAGTTAGTTTCCAAGTCTACAGGATGAGCACAGAAAGTTCAGTTTTGTATAAAAGAGAGACGAGGTCAAAGGCTGGATCAGTGTTCAATCTATAGAAGAAGAATGTTAAGTTTTGACAACAGTAGCTCAGTAGCTCCCCAGACTGAAATGTCAAATAATTCAAGTTTACATCTGGGTTCAAATCCAAACATTATTTGATGCACATTGAAGACAACAAATGGTTGATCATTACCATTAGCAATTAGTAAGAAGCTGATTTTCATGTATGGAATTTTATCTGTAACATTAGATAAAATATACCACTTTTCTAAGCAGTCATAAATTTCTATTAATATCTATATCTTGGAATTGAGGTAAAAGGCCACAAACGAACTTTGATACTAACTTTATACAAAGCTCCAACATATGTGGAAATTTCTTTACAGACTTGAATGAGCTTCTATCTCTCATATGCATTGATTACGATTGTTTAATAATTGTTGGTGATTTCAACATTCATGTTGACAACCTGAAGACCGAGGGGCAAAAAAAGCTGTTTAATATATTAGAGAGTTTTGTTCTAACACAACATGTCAAACAAGCAACACACACTCATGGACACACACTGGATCTGGTTATCAGTGAGGGTGTGAATATTTCCAATGTCTCTGTAACTGATGTCACCTGTCGGATCACAGGTGACATCAGACATCTTTGAATGTTCTTTGAAAGTTCTTTATCCGTTAACCCACTTGGACAAACAGCTACTGTCACAAAACGTACTTTCACAGAAAACACAGCACACAGCAAAAAGTCCAGTGTTGATTTAACTCCCACAGAGTTGATATTAACATTTTTTCGGAGTTTATATAGTCCACATTCTTATGTGTTAAATTAACACTTTCAAAATAGTTAAATTTTTAACACTGGATCAGAGTAAATTTTTAACTCACAAAACAGAGTTAAATTAACTCTGTTTGGGATGCAATGGTTAACACTGATAAAATAACAAAAAACTATTTTGTTTGTGTTAATTTAACACTTTCAAGTGCTAGAAATTTACTCCAAAATGTGTAACTTCGTGATTCTGGTTAAAATGTATTATAATAAAGTAAAACTAAAACAAATAAATAAATTTTAAACAAATGTTTTATTTATGCAGCTGTGTTTCCAACATTTTAAACTGTTGTACAGTGAACAACATTCAATAGCATTCCATACAAGTTTTGAATATCAAAAAGCTTATAAAATTTTTGATCTGGGATTTTCAGAAGATATTTTTCACTATAAAAAAAACCATGAAAATGAACAAAGGTCTCTGTAAATAGCTGTTTAGGTAACAAAGGAAAAAGTGATTGCCAATTAATAATATATTGCTTATCTTGCTCTTAAGTCCCCCACTCCAGGTCATTCCTTCATTTTGCCAACATCAATGTTATTCAATGCAAAAATGTATAAAAATTCATTAATGCAGGTTCATTAGAGATAGCACTAGGGCTGAAACGATTCCTCGAATGATTCGAGTACCTCGATTACTAAAATTCCTGGAGGAAAATTTTCCTGCCTCGAAGCTTCGTTAATTTATGTTTTATTAGTTAGCGCACCGTGTTCCGGCCGGGACTTCATTTGCGTTGCGCGTAGCTCTCACTTCCGCCTCTGAGTTGTTGACAAAAGCTAAGTCTCAGCGGCATAAAGTCCAATCTTCAAGATTGGCCCGTGGGGATTTTATTGATTGATGATAATGCCCGACTTTTTATCGTTTTTGGGGAACCAATAAGCATCCTTAAAATGACTGGGGGAATGCCTGGAGTACGGCAGCATTTCTCCTCCGGGGCTGCAGGTTGAAAGCGAACGGCGGGAAGAGCGCTGAGGTGAGCGGATAGCCTGAACAGGGCGGGCGGCTGAGTAGCTGATGCTTACCGTGTAAATGTAGCTTTACCGACGAACCGCACAATAAATTTCATATTCCGGTCTGAAGAAACGGGTGGCGGAGCGCATCGTACATGGCTGGTAGATGAGTTTCTGAGTGTGACCAGTGAAGGTGTCGTAAATATCCCGTATTGCTTCCCCCCGTGTTCGTCCCCCGGTCTAACGCTTCGTCAGTCCGCTGGTCTATTTCCTCCCCTCCACCCCATGTTCGTTCATTCGCCCTCTCCTCCCACTCCAGGCGGCATTTCCCGTATTTTCAAACCCAAAGCGTGACAGGTTAGGTGGCAAGGTGAGTTTAATTAATCTATTAAACTCACTGAAGATGAATACATAAACTAAAAGCTGGATTGTAGACATTTTTTATAAGCATATTTGTGAGCCTCTTTGTTATTAAATTCAATATAATTTCAGATTTTTCTATAACTTTTCTTCTGGTTAACTTAGAAAGTGAGTTATTATTGTTACAGGTTAGTTTTCTAAACTACAAAAAAGCAACTGTTAGGGATGCTCAAATATGAAAAATTGGACTGATATTGATATCTGATTGTAACACCGGTATTATGCCAGATTTACCAATATTTCATTTTATAAGTTTTTTTATCCGATTACTCGATTAATCGTAAGAATAATCGATAGATTACTCGATTACTAAAATATTCGTTTACAACAGCCCTAGATAGCACAAAATGTATTTTGAATAACTCATCAAATGCTGCAAGAAAGCAGTTTGTTTGGCATGGGATGAGTCACTTATCCACGATGATGTAGAGCAGGGGTGGCCAAGTCCAGTCCTCGAGAGCCACCATCCTGCAACTTTCAGATGCATCCCTGCTTCAACACACCTGAATCAAATGAATGGCTCCTTATCAGGCCTTTGTAGGGCTGATCCCGGTCTGTTGGAGTAAGGATACTTCTAAAACTTGCAGGATGGTGGCTCTCGAGGACTGGACTTGGCCACCCCTGATGTAGAGGATGTCAATCTTGCTCTGCTGACAACACACAGCAAGGAGGTATGGCTGCAGACCCCGTTGGTCCCGGAGATGTTCCTCTGAACTTCAGTATGACTAAAATGAAAGAATACATACACCAAACATAAGAAACCAGACATACGGCCACAACCATTATAAAACTTTAAGGATTCATAAAAACCAAAGAAATTAATATTTTCCCAGACATACTCAAAGCTGCCATTTAATCACCTGCTGAACGTAATGTATATAAAAGCAAAGTGATAAATTACTACACATACTTTTATTTCAATTACCTTATAAAAGACAGCAAGTCTCTCGACTGCATCCCACGCACTGATTCCTGGAGACTTCAGGTGGTTTTGGAAGGAGATGTCACCATCCTCAAGTACTCCTCTCTGATTGGTTTAGCAGGAAGATGCCTAACAGGAGATTTCATTTTAGTGAAAAAATTGGGACTTTTTAAAAATAGATTTAGAAGTGCAAAAACACACTTACCTATTTTTATCAATCCTGTGAGCATCAGTATGTTCACCACTTGTCTTCTTATGGCATCACTGAGAGTTTCTGTTGTTCCACACTCCTGCAGAACTTCACCACCAGACATCATTTTGTAGGGCACTTCAACCAGCTATGAAATGAAGAATAATTAAACAAAAAGAAATACATGGAGAATTTAGATTACCCAAAAATGGCACAACATGTTTAAAGAGTTTAGGGGCACACTGAAATCATGTTACCTTTTTAGCAGACACTCCATTATCAGCATTCTCAGGTTTAGACAAAGCAAAATATAACTTAAGTCAAGTGTTCCAGTCAGTGCCATACTCCTATGTACGTAAGAGGACGTAACACGTCAGCGTTGCTAATAATTAGCCATGTGAATGTACAAGCTGGTAGCATTTAAATTACCATGGCCAAAATTATGATTTTAAATGATAGAAAAATATAACTTTAATTTTCATAAATACACGGCCCGATAATTGTGTGTGTGCGTGTGTGTGTGTAACCCTTTTGCTGCTAACAAAAGGGTTAGCAGCAACCCTTTTGTCGGTTGCTGCTAATTAGCAACCCACAAAAGGGCTGCTAGGTAATACATCGAGTATAGCCGTTCCAAAATAGACGAAGTATTAAATTAGTGGAAAAAGTCACATGACTATCAACTTAAAAGCGCTTAACCAAAGATTTAAGAAGTTGTACTTACCGTTTAGAACAACAGGAGAAGAAAAAAGGGAGCGGTTATCAAATTCCGCTCCAAGGAAGACGATGAAGGAGGGAGGAGCTTATTTTCCTCCAATCAGACTGGAAACCATTTAACTCAGCAAATGTTAAAACAACACTTAACGAGTAAAATCAACCCTGATGCAATCAACTATTGGAAATAACTTTAACACTGGGTGCCATTTAACGCCATCAAGGGTTAAAACAACTCTTAATGAGTTAAAGTCAACTCTGAAGCCTTTAACCCTGAAATTTTAACTCTTCAGTTTTTGCTGTGCAGAAACATTTCATCAAATCTACTCTTCTTCCTCGCCCTTAAGCTGTAATGACGTAGATAATTTGGTAGATGATTTTCAGTGCAAACTTTCAGATATCATTGATTACATTGCCCCCATTAAAGTGAAGGTTGTGTCTGGTAGGATTAAATCTCCATGGAGAAATGCACAAACAGTTCAATCTGCAAGACAACTCTGCCGTAGGGCTGAACGAAAATGGCATAAAACTCATCTTCACCTTTATTATGAAATCTATAAAGAAAGACGACATAACTATCATTCAACACTAAAACATGCAAGAGAGGCTTTCTTTGCAGATGTCATAAACAAAAACATTAACAATACTCGAGCTTTATTTGCTACTGTTGACAGGCTCACAAACCCTCCTATGACGTTACCACCTGAATTTCAATCTCATGCAGCCTGCAAACATGTTTTCCGGCTTCTTTTCAGAGAAAATTCAAAAAATCAGAGGATTAATCTGCACATCCACCCCAAAGCCAGTACCAATGCTATGCCAAAACAAAGCAAACACAGGGAAATGACCCAATTTCAACTACTTAATTATAAAACCTTAGAAGAAATTATAAGTCAATTAAGCTCCAGTTCCTGCTGTCTGGATGTCCTACCCACACATTTCTTTAAGAAAGTCCTGCCTGTTGTTGCTAATGATCTGATCCAAATAGTAACTCATCGCTCTCTTCAGGTGTTTTCCCCCAGGCTTTGAAAACAGCAGTTATCAAACCACTGATAAAAAAGAACAATCTGGACGAATCGCTACTGCAGAATTACAGGCTGACCTCTGACCTCCCATTCATCAGCAAAGTTATTGAAAATCCTGTGTAACTTCCTAACAATAACCAACCGCTTTGACTCCTTCCAGTCTGGTTTTCATGCTCATCACAGCACGGAGACTGGCCTAGTCAAAGTGTTTAATGATATCCATATAAATACAGACTGGGGGAGAACCACAGTGCTGGTTCTGTTGGACCTTAATGCAGCTTTCGACACTGTTGACCACGACATTTTACTGAATCGACTGGAGAGTTGGGTCGGACTCTCTGGTCCAGTGCTCCACTGGTTTGAATCTTAAATAAAGAACAGGGATTTCTTTATTTCAATCGGAAACTTCTCATCAGAGAGGTCAAAGGTCACATGTGGGGTACCCCAAGGCTCAATCCTAGGACCCCTCCTATTCAATATCTATATGCTCCCACTAGCTCAGGTTATAACAGGAAATAAGATCAGCTACCATAACTACGCGGATGATACACAGCTCTACATCACGATGTCACCAGGTGACTCTGAACCATCCAATCACTGAATAGATGCTTAGAACAGATAAATGTGTGGATGTGCCAAAACTTTCTCCAGCTGAACAGAAACAAAACTGAAGTTATTATCTTTGGACCTAAAGAGGAGCGAACTAGAATCAATGCTCAGCTTCAGTTATATAACTAAAACCAGCGATCAGCCCGAAACCTGGGAGTAGTGATGGACTCTGACCTGAACCTTCAGAGCCACATTAAGACAGTCACAAAGTCGGCCTTCTATCACCTGAAGAACATCTCCAGGATTAGAGGACTGATGTCCCAGTGAGATCTAGAGAAACTCATCCATGCATTTATCTTCAGCCACATTGATTACTGCAACAGCGTCTTCACAGGCCTGACTAACAAATCAATCCTCCAGCTGCAGCTGATCCAGAAGCTGCTGCTCGTGTTCTCACTAAAACCAGGAAGATAGAGCACATAACACCAGTTTTAAAGTCCCTACACTGGCTCCCTGTAGCTCAGAGAATAGACTTTAAAATACTGTTGTTAGTTTATAAATCACTGAACGGTTTAGCACCACAATACATTAAAGATCTGTTGTTGCTGTACCAACCATCTAGACCCCTCAGATCTTCTGGTTCTGGTTCTGCTCTGCATCTCCAGAACCAGAACCAAACGAGGAGAAGCAGAATTCAGTTTCTATGCACCACGGATTTGGAACAAACTTCCAGAAAACTGTAAAACAGTTGAAACACTGAGAGCCTTTAAATCTCGACTTAAAACCCACCTACTTAGAAAACAATTGGAATTTGAATATTTTTGATTATTGATTCAATCTTACATTACTGTTTAAACTTTACCTTTAATAACATAGCTACCTAATTTTTAAAGTGAAATCAGTAATACTTTTATAACAAATTTATATCAGTAATGATTTCTTGGTTAATGACAAGTTGTCATAACAAAGACATTTTGAATAATGTCAACTTTGTATTAAAAGTGTCATAATTTACTGAATGACGCTTTATGACAACAGTCATACATATTCATGAAGACTGATTCATGTTCATGACAGGTGTTATGTCATGTTTATGACAGTGTCATGACTGTCTTAATCACCCCCTTCAAATAAAGTGTTACCGAAATGTGCTATACAAATAAAATTTTATTGATTGATTGATTGATTGATTGATTGATTGATTGATAAGTACCGTCAGCCAGTAGCAATTTTACTTAATCAATGAGTGAATAATTTCAGTGTTTGGGTATTTCTTTATATATGTAGAAAAAAAATTTCTACATATATAAATTTCAATTAATATTTATTTGCTCTGCCTTTGAGAGTTGCTCAAAAAGGGAAAAAAACAAAAGTACATGGAACAATCTCAGGCCTTTTTGGTTTCTAAATGTTTTAGTTCCAGCATGTAATCCAAACCTCACATATGACCCCTAACCTCTAACACAGGAATGTTCTTCAAAATGTGTCCCTCTGCCAATTTTTATTGTGAAAGCTGCACATGCTTCCATACACAAGGCCCCTGGTCTTTTGCTGATTTTAAGATTATTTACCTTGAAGTGCAATAAAACCCCACAGAACCAGCATGTACCTTTTTTTGAACTTTCATTCTAGTTGTTTCTGCTTCTTTATTGGAGAAACTGTGGATAATAAGGACTTCTGTTACTGGCTTCTCCTCTATTTTCAGGTGCTCAGTTTTTTGTTTTTTGGGTTTTTTTGTTGGGAATTGTGTGGGTGGAAAATTTGACATCCTCCTCCTCATCCTACATGTATTTAAAAATATACGGCATTTGAAGACGATTTAGAAAACTCTTTGAACACGAATTGTTGCACTTTTTTGTTCTAAGTAGGATTTGTTCTCATCTAACATCTTGCTAACTCCTCTGAGGAAAGTTCCACGGCTATATTGATCTGTGCGTCCCAATCCCTTCTACTCCAGTCTGTCAAAAATGAGAGGAATGGCATCATGCACAGTTGACCACACACGCTTAAGCTGTCTCTACCAAATGTCCATGTTTGTCTTCACCCTTTTAAAATGATTTGTTATCTAGGCTTTTTTCTCTTTTTGTGTCTCTTGTTAGTGGTTGTTGAACATGAAGCAAAGGCAGCAGTCATTGGGGAGGTGCTACAAAACAACCACTTGACTCAAACACAGCAACTCTTTATTTCATGCTGTGTTTACTACAGCTGTAACAATTTCCCAGTTTCCACAGACAAAACACCTGCTCAGAAATAAGGTTTTTATTTATAGCGTCTAAAATTAATTCCAGCATCTTTACTGTCTAAACACTTCATGACATTTAAAGGACTCTAAAAAAAAAACACTGTTGGGGACTGCTTCTGTTTTTAACTTTCCTGTCTCACTGAAATGTTCACGGCCAAGAGTGATTTAGTTTATGAAATGTTTATGATGAATTTAACTTCATTTCTTGAGAACTATGAAAAGACTCTTGTTTGCAGAATGGTTTTAATTGTACAGGACCTTCTATGTTGACCTGTGGAAAGTGGAAAGTTGTTTTCATGCGTTCATGTTGTTCACTGTTTGTTTTACTTAGACTGTACAGCAGTGTGGTATGGATGTCTCCCAGAAGACACTGTCGTCTGTTTAAAGGCTGAATAACAATGAAATAAATGTATAGGTACATTTGTGTGCAGTGTAGACTGGATACACACATACATGTAGGAACAATTCATAGGTAGAAATATTTATAATGTGGAAAGTAGATATTTGAGACTGAAATGCATAATGTATACAGGTCCTTCTAAAAAAAATTAGCATATTGTGATAAAGTTCGTTATTTTCCATAATGTAATGATAAAAATTAAACTGTCATATATTTTAGATTCATTTCACACCAACTGAAATATTTCAGGTCTTTTATTGTTTTAATACTGATGATTTTGGCATACAGCTCATGAAAACCCAAAATTCCTATCTCAAAAAATTAGCATATTTCATCCAACCAATAAAAGAAATCTGTTTTAATACCAAAAAAGTCAACCTTCAAATAACTATGTTAAGTTATGCATTCAATACTTGGTCAGGAATCCTTTTGCAGCCTTCAATGCGGCGTGGAGGCAATCAGCCTGTGGCTCTGCTGAGGTGTTATGGAGGCCCAGGTGCTTCGATAGCGGCCTTAAGCTCATCCAGAGTTTTGGGTCTTGCGTCTCTCAACTTTCTCCTCACAATGTCCCACAGATTCTCTATGGGGTTCAGGTCAGGAGAGTTGGCAGGCCAATTGAGCACAGCAACACCATGGTCAGTAATACCAGTGGTTTGGCATTGTGAGCAGGTCCCAGGTTGTGCTGAAAAATTAAATCTTCAACTCCATAAAGTTTTTCAGCAGATGGAAGCATGAAGTGCTCCAAAATCTCCTGATAGCTGCTGTATTGACCTGCCCTTGATAAAACACAGTGGACCAACACTAGCAGCTGACATGGCACCCAGACCATCACTGACTGTGGGTACTTGACATTTTGGCATTTTGGCATTTCCTTCTCCCCAGTCTTCCTCCAGACTCTGGCACCTTGATTTCTGAATGACATGCAAAATTTTCTTTCATCCGAAAAAAGTACTT
This sequence comes from Poecilia mexicana, assembly GCF_051168715.1. Taxonomy (NCBI): domain Eukaryota; kingdom Metazoa; phylum Chordata; class Actinopteri; order Cyprinodontiformes; family Poeciliidae; genus Poecilia; species Poecilia mexicana. Next base: position 1,089,192 of record NW_028263379.1, on the reverse strand, counting down.
TGGACCACTGAGCAACATTCCAGTCCTGCTTCTCTGTAGCCCAGGTCAGGAGCTTCTGGCGCTGTTTCTGGTTCAAAAGTGGCTTGACCAGGGGAATGAGGGACCTGTAGCCCCTTTCCTACACACGCCTGTGCACAGTGGCTATGGATGTTTCTACTCCAGACTCAGTCCACTGCTTCCGCAGGTCCCCCAAGGTCTGGAATCGGCCCTTCTCCACAATCTTTCTCAGGGTCCGGTCACCTCTTCTCGTTGTGCAGCGTTTTCTGCCACACTTTTTCCTTCCCACAGAGGTGCCTTGATACTCTGGGAACAGCCTATTCGCTCAGAAATTTCTTTCTGTGTCTTACCCTCTTGCTTGAGGGTGTCAATGATGGCCTTCTGGACAGCAGTCAGGTTGGCAGTCTGACCCATGATTGCAGTGTTGAGTAATTAACCAGGCTGGGAGTTTTTAAAAGCCTCAGGAATCTTTTGCAGGTGTTTAGAGTTACTTTGTTGATTCAGATGATGAGAACCTTTTCATGATATGCTAAATTTCTGAGACAGGGATTTTGGGTTTTCATGAGCTGTTTGCCAAAATCATCAGTATTAAAACAATAAAAGTCCTGAAATATTTCAGTTGGTGTGCAATGAATCTAAAATATATGACAGTTTAATTTTTATCATTACATTATGGAAAATAATTAACTTTATCACAATATGCTAATTTTTTGAGAAGGACCTGTATAATGCATGGGTCAAAAGAAAGTCAGAGTTTATAAGCACTGGCTTCTCTCTGCTCCTTTCTGAACTAAATATGAGAGTTTTATTTTATGCTCGATTGTTATTTTCTTTTTATTTATTGTTACATTAGTTTCAAATTTTAGGCACAAATTCAAGCTGGGAGAATCTGTCTTGAGCCTCACCTGCATCATCAAGTCACTTTGTCTCGGCCTCAGCCAATCAACAACCAGGATTCACTTCATAAGACTCCATGGATCCATCTGCTTCCCACACTGTAAAAAAAGTCAGTAAATTCACGGTAAAAAACGGTAAAAGACCAACAGTCATATCCAAAAACCGTAGAAATTACATGGAACTACCGTAAGTTGAAACTGCAAAGAAAGTCAGTAAATTTACGGTAGAAAATTGTGAAATGCCAACAGTTTCTAACCGTAATATCCAAAGCATTATAGTACTGTAGAAAATACGTGGAATTATCATAACTGAATAAACATATATCCTAAGTAATTTTGACAGTCACGAATGTAGAAAATACAGAAATATAGTGTAAAAATATAAGTAATTGTAAAGTTCTTAAAAAATTGTAATATTGCCAGCAGTTAATTACCCTAAACTTAACAGTACTAATCAGCCAAAATTACAAATTTTGCTGATATTTATATCTACAATGTAAAAGCGTAAACAAGACTGCAAAAGTCATTTGTACAAAGAACAGAATGCTGGTGTGATATTTTGGTTTCTTTTTTAATAATGCCTTTAATACACCAAACTGAAATCTCAACAGTAGACCAGGCATCGATCTGGCGACCCACCGATTGCAAAGCAAACTCCTACAGCCAACGCCACCATCATTTATAAGAACATTTGATTAAATGATGCATTTGAGATTAATTTTATGCCGACCATGGATTTCTTATACATTAAGAGAACTGTATGTTAGCACCTCTTGCTTGGATGAAGCTGAAGTTGGTTTCCAATTGCTGCTTCCAATTTGGGAAATGGCTAAAGGGCAATTCCACCTAATTTTTCACTACCATCAGCATCTTTAATTTACTTTAGCTAAAAAACTACAACACCCTAGACTCTTCAAATCTGGACTAGATTATTCTCAACTCATATCAGAATATTTAAAACCAAGTGTGGGATTTGTAAAACCTTTATCTGATTTGTGAAACTTCAATAAAGAACAATTCTAGTGTTATCCAAAATCATACAAGTTGTGAAGTTGCCCTTCATTGAAGTTTCACAAATCCCACACTTGGTTTTAAATATTGTGCTATTAGTAGAGAATAGTCTACAGAGTTTTTCATTTTGTTATTGTGATAAATAGCAGGGTTTATAGTAAATGGAGACTGTTATTTGTCATGTAAACAAACAATTATCTAGTTTGTATTGCTGCTTGATCCTTCAGCATCAGCAGCAAGATTCTTTTAACTCTGTTCCTGTAGTTGAGCATGGCTCAGGATACTGTGGTGTCCTGAACTCAACACAGTAAAGTCACAGTGCCCTAGCTAAGGCTGCTAACTAGCAGGTGCTAGCTCAGGGTGCTGAGAGCCCAGTAGGCCTGGTCCTTGTCAGGATGCGGCTCCTGTCTTTGAAATCAAGTTTCTGCTATTTCTGCGCGTTCAGGAGGAGAAGGAGAAGGAAACACATCTCTGCATCACAGGTGAGCCCCTTTCACGGTTTTAACTGAAGTTAGCTAACTTTAACCAACTGATAAAGAAATGTGTAATTTCTGAGCCAAGCTGTTTATGTACATGCACTGCAGCTAGATATTTTTACTATATGGAACATTTAATTTTCCCAGAGGCAACACTTCCATTAATGTTTCTGTAGGAACGACTGCATAGATTATATTTCTGGTCTACTTTAAACTGCATGTGCTTAAAGTTATTGTTAATGGCAGAAGCAACTTTTTCCAAGTTTGGTTCAGTAATTTGAATTACTTTGAGTGTGAAATGTTCATGCATGCAAGTTAAATCTGTGAAGAACACTTTAGCTTTTGTTTCAATACTTTGGTAATACTTGGAAGTAGAAAGCTTGGCATCAGAGCTAATATTTAATATTTTCCTTTGACCTCTTGACTCTCACCCCAAAAATACTTGCACTAAAGTCACTGGGTCCATGACAGTTGAAGGGTTTTAAGATAAGAGCATTTAAAAATTAATATTTGACAGTTTTTCTCAGTTTGGGTGCATTTCTGAGAACAGAATTGAAATTCTTAAAACTACCTGTTCAATCTTCAAATTACTGTCACTTCTGCTCATCAAAAATGAGTTTCTCATTCCTTTTGCAAGTTTTGCTTTTGCACATCATGTAACTGATTATGTACACTTGTCTGCTTTTCCCCCGTTGTAATTTGCTTTAATCATGTTGATCAAAAAATGTTAAATGTGTCTGTGTTGAATTCTCAACTTCCAAAATAGCATCAGTTCATTGTTTAAGTCTTAACATGCATAAGTCTTAAAGTTGTCATAATGTCAATCATATTTTAATTAATTTATAATTGATTATTTTCTAAATCTGTCCTGAATTGGTAAATTGCTCCCAAGTGAGTCCTGAGTTTCTCTAACAGGTCAATGTATGAACCATTAGCTCAACCAACGATTTATAACCAACTGTGAACCATCAGTTGGCAACAATATGGTCTATATAGTCAGAACACAACACAATGTTACATTTCAGAGAACTGATGAATAAGTATCTGGACAGAGTGAACAGCCAGAGAGAAGAGGAGTGAGGCTGAGGAGGAAATAGTTCGGAGGAAAGCAGAAGAAGAGTCAGAAGAGGCTGAGGACATCTGCCAGTTTCCATCAGTCCAACATCAGGACATGGCTGCGACCCACAACATGATGCTGATGGAGGTCTTCCCACCCTACTGTTCATTCCTTAACCCCACTCAGGAACCTTTGTCAGCATGATGATGGCAATTAAAATGTAATGTAATTATGTAATTTCTACAGCACTGTACAGTTTTCCATGAGGAGATTGTCCTGTGGTTCCTTTTCTACTTTTTTTTGTTCTCTGCATTTCTGTCTTTTTCTTTCTGAATCACCATGGCATGGTCCATCAAAACATTACAGCAAAAGCGTAAATGTGAATTTTGTAGCCTCTTCCCATGACTAATCAATTTGACTGTCTTATCTGCACATAGAGAAACTATAACTTATTATTTTGAGTCACTGATATGTTAACAGACAGAATTTTAAGAGCTGAACTAAGGATTTTGAAAGCAAACAAATGCTATTTTTGCTGTTTCTACAAATTGTTTTGAGAAATGCGCTTACTGTTTTGTAAATGCCAACAATGACTTGAGAAATGCACCAAAAGTGACTGAGAAAATCTAACATAGCATAAATTGTCTCAGGTGTATCTATTTGTTTGCCTGTATGAAAAGTGTTCACATTTACAGCTTTGTTTCTGCTAGCTTGCAGGAAATGTAACTTACATAAATGGTTGAAGACAACCTGTTGGCCTTCATGAGACTCAGATAAATGGTGAGTATCTATTTCATAAATTGCTTAAAACAGTTATATTTGCAACTTGTAAAGTCAATTTGTGTATTGAAAGTTGGACGTAAGATTGTTTAACATGTTACAAGGGTTCTCTCTGTTTGGGGACACACATTTGAAAAATGAAGAAAAGGATTGCTGCTCCAAGACGGAGCTTTGTATAAACGGGTGGCGCATTGCATGAGGAACCATTGAAGCACTACCGAATGGTTGCCATGGAGATCCGAGATTGTCGCAAACATGTTTTCATGAGGAAATGACTCCTCATGAACACAAAATTATAACAAGATATAAAGCTCAAATCTAAACAGTTTATGCTGATATACACACCAAATAAGGGCTGTTCACTTTAATTTATCAACCCTTTGTTTTTGAATTTTTGGGGATTTTTGGGGATCTTTTCAGTTTGACTTTCTGCATTGAGTTGTTGTTCTTGTGTCATCTATCCTGAATTACTGATCAAAAAGTAAAAAATTGTAAAGAGAAAAATGTTTCTCCCAAAAGGAAGGATGGAGATAGAAAATTCCCTGAAACAACAGGTCTTGTTTTTATTTATGTTTTTGTGTATTTTGTCTGGTTGCAGAGAGGATCACACCTGTAGTCAACAAACAAAGGTTTAAGAACTACTGACTTTTCAGTCAGAAATGATCACACCGCCTGGTTGAAGTACCAGTCTCCATATGCAAGTCAACAAAGGTGAAACAAACATTTAAGCGAATGGTGCATTTATATGATGTTCATGTAGTGCATCTTTCTAACTTTTGCTTTGTTTGTTTTCCAGCAGAGAGGAAACACCCGATTGACAACATGTGAGTCTCAATTTCAACCTGTGACTGGGAAGACTACAACCATCCTGAGCAAAGTCTGAACTCAGTGACTTGTTACTCTCAACCCAGAACAAGAATCCTTTTATCACTGGTTTTTCTTCTACAATAGGTTATCTCTTATGTGGACACATGGTGTTTTTTTGTTTGTTTGCTTTGTTTTCCAGATCTCAGTAATACCGTGAGGAAACTGGACAGAAAATAGAATTGGTTCTTTTTTTAAACTGAATTTTTAAATAGAAATTGTTTCGGTAACACTTTATTTGAAGGGGGTTGAATAAGACTGTCATGACACTGTAATAAACATGACATAACACCTGTCATGAACATCAATAAGTCTTCATGAATAGTTATGACTGTTGTCATAAAGCGTCATTCGGTAAATAATGACACTTTTAATACAAAGTTGACATTATTCAAAATGTCTTTGTTATGACAACTTGTCATTAACCAAGAAATCATGATCTGACATAAATTTGTTATAAAAGCATTACCGATTAAACTTTAAAAATTAGCTTTATGTAGTAATATTATAAAGCTCTGCCATGTTGTTTAGTCTTAATTTTCTTAATTTAATCGATCCTAAAGTTTTACAGCAAGATGTCTACAAAGCACTTATGAACTTAGCATTTGAAACATTATTTAAGGCTGTTTTAACCCTTGTGCGTGCGAGGACTGAGGCAAACATAGAGAACTGTGGCAAATGATAAAAGTTTTACGTGTGTGGGGTCGGTTGGTATGGACCCCATTTCTAAACACAAGGGCTAAGTAGTGCAATACACCATCTCCACCAGTGAGAGGCAGCAGTGCACGAACAGGCGTGCAGTGTGTTGGTGAAGAAGAAATCTTTCATATTGTGGCGCAAACCTAACAAGCTAAAACCATAGACATAATATAAGCATAGACCCCGCATTGGTCGCTCCGGCGCAGGAAATACGGCGGCCATCTTGGAGCGGTATACCCTCCTACTTTGCTCAATCAAAACAGCAGAAGATGCCTCAGCACTGAGGGATATTGTTGTTCTGGTCGATGGATTATTGATGTGAGGGCTCCACAGACAACATTTCACAAGTAAGATGGACATATTATTGTGTATATATTGTGATTAGAATATTACTTTACTGTATTTATGTCCACCGGCGAGATACCAGCTAATATTAGCTACAGTGCTTGGTGTAATACGGGTTCAGCCCCGCTATGAAGGCTAACTGAGATTCTGTAAATCTAAAAACATTAATTATTCTCTAACATTGACTTAGATTATCTGACACAAGGGCCTATATTAGAAATGAAACAATATAACACATATTATAAAACTTTATAAAACTTATGTGTTATAACATTCACCGGCAAAGTTTACACAGGTGGTAAAGACTATTATTTATATTCTTTCACTCTGTCAAAAGTAAGATACATCCTAAATCTTCCGTTTTTGTTTTGAAAATTTCCTAAAGACACGATGTGAGGAAGAAGAGGGAGAAATCTATAAAGAGAGACGGATTCACTGCAGCACGGATGAATCTCACATCGGATTTTGGACTCGTCGGCTGAAAAACATATTTTAGTTTATATATATATATATATATATATATATATATATATATATATATATATATATTATATATATATATATATATATATATATATATATATATATATATATACACACACACGTTTTCATATATATATAATTCAGTATTAATCATTATTTATTAGTGTTTGTATAGTTATATAAATATATATTGATATTACTAAATAATTTATTAAATAAATTATGAACGGGTGTGTGCTTTGTAATGTTCTTCATACATCGATATCAGAATATTCCATTCCTATTCTATTGTTATAGGCACTAAGCATATTTAAATATGATGAACTATGTATTAAAAACATACTTAAAAAATATAATTGTTTATAAATGTTGCTTTGATAGATGTTTGAATATGGTTTACAGTAACAAAAAAATGTGTTATGATCGATTAAATCCACTGATACGTCATTGTGCTGCTAAACACATAACGCTGAGTGGAGTGGAGTACCGCTCCAAGATGGCCGCCCTAAATCTCGTCAGCGACAATTGGCGAGAGCGGTCCATGAGGGTCTATCCTTATATTATGTCTATGGTTATAACGGCCAGACCTCCTGTTTAAAAAGAAGCCGAAGTTTGATACCTAATACATATGAGGTATGTGTCTTATTAACTTTACATTTTCTTTGAGAAAATAACATTGACTATGTTCTCTTTCTCTGTAATGTTAGCTATAAGCAATTCTTGCCAATCCTACCTTGCTGTAAGTTAATGTTAGCTAAAGTTATTAAACACAGTTACTGTAACATTAGCCCTTAATATGAAATATATTTTAAAGACAGGCAAATTGTTTTTCCCCCTCCAGTTTTAATCTAGCAATTAAAAGCTAATATATTAGTCAAAGTTATCCTTCATGTGCATTATTTAGCGACTTGGCTGATGTGACACAGTGCTTGTGTTCTTTGCTTTGGCAAGTTTAGCCACATGAAGACCCAGGCTAGCCTAAGGACACATGGTGGGGAGGACAAAGTTGGCTAATGAAGACATGCTACGAGTGTGGAAGTGTGGAGGATGATCATAAGGACCAGCCACCAGAGAAAGAAGGTCCTATTTCACCAAAGAGAAAGAAGCAGATGAAATATTCCCCAAGAAAATTAGGTAAGTCGTTTTTGTGTTAATATTTTCACCATGTGAAGTGGGGTGGGACAGCCAGGTAAGAGGGGAATGGGGAGCAGGAATCAACATTCACCAGCTGAGTTAAGTTACGTTTTAGACAACTAAAACTGATGTTAAATCTATTTATTTATTAATAAGCTTCTTGCAAACAACCCTAAGTTAGAGTATCTGGTTAGAAATAATTTAGAATGCTCATTAAGTAAAAAGATGCATTCATGTGCCTAAAACTATATGTTAAATGATGCATTCGAATAACAGTGGCAGTCTGTCTGAACTTCTGCCAGACAAATATTTGATCAGAATAATTTTGTTCAGCTCCAGTTATTATTCCACTTGTATTAAGAAATAATTGTATTGCACTTTATAACAACCAGTCATGTTAACTAGGCATTTGTCTGCCAGTCTACCATTCTGACAGTGTGCAGCAAGGGACATTTTTGAAATGGTATTTAAATAAATGCTGGAATATGATGACATTGTTTTTTGTTTTTGTTCTTTTTTTAAGTGACCACAATGAATTGAGTCATCACCGACTATGAGAATGTCCAGAAGAGATTCACCAAGTTTGAATTCATGAAAAGGCTTTCACCATGATTAACTATTGCAAGAACAGCTGAAATTTCTGAGCATTTCTGGACACCTTCAAAGAGCTGCTTCCAGGAAATGAAGACAAGAAGAAGATCTCCTGTTTTCAGAGCATTACAGGAAGACTATTACGAAGGAGATGGCTGACATAAAGCAAAAAATGTTACTGTTGAAAGAACCTATTTTCTTAAGTTAAAGAATAAGTAATTCTGTTTTAGTTTTTCAATCAGCATTTCAGAGTAACAATATACTGACCAGACGTTAAACCCTCTGTTATCTTAGAACAAGTTATCTTTTGTTTTATTCCAATGTACAAAGGGTTTGTTCTACAGCTATGATGGTAGTTATAAGTAGTCCAGTGTGTTTCACTTCATTTGAGGTAAGACTTAATATCAGTGACTCTGTTAGCATAGCATTTGACACTGTAATAAAACTAAATGACATCTTTGTAATTGTTGTTACTAGTTTCACTTGAGGTAAAAGTTAATATTAATGACACTTTATGACATATTCATAACAGGTGCTATTTGTTCGACTTTACTTGATGTAAAAGAAATTATAATTGACTGTTATAAAATCATTTGACAGTGTAATAAAGCTTAATTAAATCTTTGTTGGTCCTACTTGTTTTGCTTTATTTCAGGTAGTGGGAATATTAATCGCTGTTTTGTTAAAGCTTTTGATAGTGTGATAATTAAATCATTATGACTCCTATATGACATATTTAAGACATATGATTCTTGGTTAATGTCAAGTTGTCATAACAAAGACATTTTGAATAATGTCAACTTTGTATTAAAAGTGTCATGAATATTTATGACAATAGTGAAATATTCATGAAGACTTACTGATGTTCACGACAGTGTTATGTCATGTTTATGACGGTGTCATGACAGTCTTATTCACACCCCTTTAATTAAAGTGTTACCCAGTTTTCTTGTTTGCTTAATTGCTTGTTATTTGTCTTATTCAACAAAAATACTTACTATGTGTTTTTTTGGTCAAAGATTCCTTCAACTTTCTTTTCATTTTCATTGTTGTCATAAGAATGATAATGTCCTGCCATCCTGCCCTTTTTCTCATTCTGACTGCTTAGCATTGCTGGTTTTCAAATATTCTGTTCTGAGAAAATGTCATTGCAGTCACTTTCCTCTTCATAGCTGCTCTACATCTATACTAGAGGACAAGTAGAAGTGTCTCTTCATTGACAATAAATTCTAGGAACTCTTTTGCTGTTCTGATTGTCCATCCGTCCGTCCTCTAACTGAAACAAAGGACGGACGGACTATGCCTTGTATGACTAAAAGGCATAGTCTCTGTTCATGTCTCCAATATTGAATTGCATATTTCATTGCATGTAGCTTCTTTAATTCTAGAACCAGGGTACAGTCTTTTAGCAAAAGGTTTGGAGTTAAAATAAAATAAAGCTCACTAAAGAACATGCTAACAGAAAGGAGAACATCTGAAGGTGAAGGAGTTGACTGACCTGTATGTTTATTCCAATCCTCGAAAGCAGTGGTCCTCAAACTACGGCCCGCGGGCCGAATTCCGGCCCGCCTCCACATTTGGTCCGGCCCCCTGAACAATACCAGAGAGCGTTTAGATTTTTTTTCATATACCATATTTTCCGGACTATAAGCCACTTACATGTGGATTTTTCTTCAACCACCATGGGGCTCTTTAGCAGGAAGTGAATCATTGGAAGTCAAAATTGGAAATAAAAGAAGAAAACGCCCATTAAAACGGAATTAGGTTTTAATAGGGAATTGAAATTTGAGAATGTTGTTGATCAGCATTGAGGGGAAAAAGAAGATTTTTCATTTTTTAAATAATACTGGGACAATTATGAGAATTTGAGGTATAGATATTAGGATCCAGTAGATGGCAGTAGTGCAACAATAATGGATGCAAGCTGCTGTTGAAATCTGAAGAAGAAGAAGAAGAAAGCGCCCATTTTCATTTAGCACATGCTAGTAGCAACACGAAGGATCAACACTTTTACTGTTAAAGTTACCGTTCAGAAACTTCCGTAATCAGTTCAGTTAAATCTAAACTTGGCAACTTTTTCTTTTTCAACCGTAATAAATGTGATATTCAACTGACCTGTTATGCCTCAAATTTTAGGCGTCTGCCCCCCTCTGCTGCTGCTGCATTGTTGTGGAAAACCTGAAGTGGCAGAGATATCTGCGGCTTATAGTCCAGAAAATACATATTTATTTCATAAAAGATATTTTTTCCTCAATTTTTTTCTGTAAAGAACCCAGAGAGGGTTATTTGATTGTGCTTTCTAGAAAACAATACATTTTTACATTTAGACACTCCTGCAATCGTCAGACTTTTTCTTTTACAAACTCCCCACCAAAGAAGGGAAAAGTTATGTGGCCCTCACAGGAAAAAGTTTGGGGACCCCTGCTCTAAAGGATTGTGATGTTTATCTAACATAAAGAGAGATCAGCATGCCACAGAGATGTTCTAATTCCAGTCATTTTACTCATGTTTCATTATAGTGGTGCTATTTTATTGGCGGAATGAATGTCTCTATTCATAACTCTGTCATTTGTGGTATCAAACTCCACATACTGTGCATGTTGAATATTATTTTAAATAATAATAGCAATATTTGGTTACTCCTTGAAAATTCTGATCAGTCTGCATCCTGTCACACAAGCAACATTAACATATGTTTTCATATCAAATGCTCTCCTTCTGTTGAGCCATGCTTTTGTTCTTGGTTTGTCCTTCAGGAGCCAACTCCTCTTCAGATACAAACATGAAGACTCTAACTGTGCACACACAGCTTGGCTGTGAATGCAAATAAGGTTTTTGACTGAAAAATGTCAATTGAGATGTAAATAAGGTGTGAGCTTTTTGAGCTAAAGACATGAAAACTAAAGATACGAAGGGGAGTAACTGATTACTGCTTCTGGAGTAACTCTCTGTCACTTCATCTACTTTGAGCTAGAGCTCCACACACACACACACACACACACACACACACACACACACACACACACGCATACACACTAGAAAATAGAATAGAATAGAACTGTTCTTTGTTGGTTACCATTTGGAAAATACAGGTGTAACAGCAGCAAAGCGACAGGATATTAAGTCATGTAAGTTAACTCGAAGATAAAAAATATAAAAAATATATACTTATACAGTAAATGGAAAATTACAATATAAAGTATTGCACAGTTATCAAAAAAGCATACTATAATCAGGGAATGTGTAACTGAATACAAAAAAACTGTCCAAACAATAAAAAACAAATATCATCAACAATGTTATTTGAAATGAGTAAAATTATAAAAACATCAACAGGGATGGAAACACTTATGCCCCTTTCCCACCGGCCCGGCTCAGCCCGGCTCGGCTCCGCTCGCTATCAGAGCTTTTCCACCGGATATTTTTCGGGAATATATCTGTCTGGTTTTTACTACATTTAAGGTTGCATAGTCATGGAAGACATTTGAAACACAAAATCTGCTGTATTTTTATTGCTCAAACACATCATGTGCATTTTCTGAAGACACTCACATTACAGTTATAACTGTCAATATTGTACAGCATGTTGCCTTCATTTGTTTCTTATCTTTGCGTGATTCTACGTGCTTCGACTGTTTCTCATTTTGCTGTTGCATCTGAGTTTCCCCTGTTGTGAGATAATAAAACATGTTATATGACATCATATTATCGTAAAATGGCTAGATATCAGATCTCTAATCAAATTGTTATGAATTATTAATTGTAGAATGAACAATAAACCTGAAGAAAACGATGGTGGTATTTTATCCATGGCTGTATGTCTGCATAGGTCTAAAACGTATAAGTAATTACATTTTGTCTTTAATTTACACAACTATTCCAGTTATTTATAGTTCTGCATGTCTGGATGGTTTAAAAAAGTGTTTGCAGATATATATAAAGTAACATGTCTGTTTTAAATAATTGCTTATGTGTATGTAACTTCCACATTAGTAACTTTTTTATCTACATTTATGTGCTATAAGCTATAACATCTAATTACTTTTCCCAGGGAGCAGAAGGAGAGCAACATGGCTGACATGATGGAGAACGATGAGGAGAACCATCAGAACAACAGGATCTCCTTCAGGAGGAAGCAGCTACCAGCAGATATGGCAGAGCTCCATGGAGAATTGAGACGAACAGAAAAATAAAAGTTGTTGTGTCTCAGTGAACAAAGTCTCTATTTCTGCTCACTCCACACATTATTGTATATACTGTAGTTTATATGGCATCAAACTCCTAATACAATCCTCCCAAAATGTGAGGAGCTTTAGCCAGAGTGAAAATAACATTATATTACATAAATATTTCATTGAAGTTAACATTGTAGATTACCAATGAAGCCATCCGAAACTGAATACGTTATTCAGCAAACCAAACATTTTGACATTATTATCAGAGTTTCTATTAACAAGAACCCTAAATACAAATCATGTTAGTTTCTAGTTTATACATCATCATTCTATCCACTCACTGTTTATCTGTCTTCCTGCAGAATCTTCAATGTAAGAAAGGGAGAAAATGTGTCCAAAACCTGTAACCTTAATTAGTGATAAATAAGACTGAGTTTAAACTTTAAATTCTTAGTCTCCAAAATGTGAAAACATGGAACTAGAACCAGTCAGATTTGAAGGAATATGGTTTTATTTGTTCTCAGTATAACTTGGACATCAGGTGAATCATAATTAAACGTATTGAGAAGTTAAAAACAACAGACACATTTTTTTATCAGAAATGTTTCATCAGCATATTGAGCTCATGTGATTCCTGCTCCAGAAAGGTGAAGGTCTCTGGACATCCTGAAGGTAAACACTGACCAGCAGTCAGGAAGACGGACACTGATGAGATCCTACAACCCAAAGGCTGCACGAAGAACCACGATGACACTGCATGAAAAGTGGGATTTTTGACCCTGTATTCTGACGCGAATGCAGCTCGTGAGCGACGGATATCGACAGCAATTGACAGTTTTGCATTTTCATTCAGGGGAGTCGAAATCTGTCGATTGCAGAAACCCAGTAGGGGGGAGTGGAGGTGCGGAGGAGCGGGCTGGCAGGAGGTGTTAACAACTCTATTTAGCATACGAATAGCCCAGCATATGCAAAGGCACTTCAGCAGACCCAACGTCTCTCCTGTAGTGTAGGCCTTCCTCCATCAGCTGTTAACACAAAACAGACAATCATTATGAGCTACAGGCATCTTTTTGTTGTTATGAATCTACAGTGAAATTGTTTGGCAACTTCCAGCTTAGTATGCACACATAAGACATTAAAACAAAAACAAAACAAAAAAAACAAAGCACACTATATTAATATATACTTACAGAAAATAAAAACTTTAATGAAAAAAAGAAAACACTTGGAAACAATTGGAAGAAAAAAAAGAATTAAAAGCAACTGGTAAAAAGTTATTAAAAACAAGTTTTTGTCTAAATTAAGGTGAATTCATGGTTCCTTTTTCCACATAATGTAACCAGTAGTGTTTATGATAATAATAATTATGTGATCGGTATCGGTGATCGGTATCGGTGTATTGGCCCTCATGGGTGATCGGTATCGGTATCGGGAGGAAAAAACCTGATCGGCACATCCCTAATATATATATATATATATATATATATATATATATATATATATATATATATATATATATATATATATATATAGGTATATATATAAACATGTATATATACATATATGTTTTCCAGCTGACGAGTCCAAAATCCGATGTGAGATTCATCCGTGCTGCAGTGAATCCGTCTCTCTTTATAGATTTCTCCCTCTTCTTCCTCACATCGTGTCTTTAGGAAACTTTCAAAACAAAATCAGAAGATTTAGGATGTATCTTACTTTTGACAGAGTGAAAGAATATAAATAATAGTCTTTACCACCTGTGTAAACTTTGCTGATGAATGTTATAACACATAATATAAGTTTTATAATATGTGTTATATTGTTTCATTTCTAATATAGGCCCTTGTGTCAGATAATCTAAGTCAAAGTTAGAGAATAATTAATGTTTTTAGATTAACAGAATCTCAGTTAGCCTTCATAGCGGGGCTGAACCCGTATTACACCAAGCACTGTAGCTAATATTAGCTGGTATCTCACCGGTGGACATAAATACAGTAAAGTAATATTCTAATCACAATATATACACAACAATATGTCCATTTTACTTGTGAAATGTTGTCTGTGGAGCCCTCACATCAATAATCCATAGATCCGAACAACAATATCCCTCAGTGTTGAGGCATCTTCTGCTGTTTTGATTGAGCAAAGTAGGAGGGTATACCGCTCCAAGATGGCCGCCGTATTTCCTGCACCAGAGCGGCCAATGCGGGGTCTATGCTTATATTATGTCTATGGTCCTGACAGCGTATGGCTGTCTGACACCGTCACGTTCTCCAGAGTCCTGCCAATGACCTCTTTATTTGATTCAGGTGTGTTGAAGTAGAGACACGTCTAAAAGTTGCAGGACAGCGGCCGTTCAGGCGTGGAGTTAATGGAATTGTTGAATAATTTTAGATTGAACTTTTTAATGTGATTACCATCATAAAGAGTCTTTGTTAACTTTGTTAGTCTTCGTTAGTCTCATACCTGACCAATTCATTTCCTTTAAGAACCTGAACAATAAATGGGAGAAATGACAAGTAAGACAAGGCAGAATTTGAAAATATTACAGGATTAAACTATGCAGCAATGGAAACTCTTGAAATAAAGACTAAAAGCAGATTGGTTTCTTTGAAACAGAATGTCAGTGGTGTTTACTAAGCCTGCAAAGCTACACATGCCCATGTGATGGGGTCGGTGAGAACTATTCCTAATTCTCAGAGCCACCCACCCATCCACCTCCACACTGTTTCTGAAAAAGAATGTCAGATTTAATTACATGTTATTCTTTCATATATTGCTGGGTCTTTTTAAAGAAAATTACACCCAATTGTAATGTTAAAAACTTTTTGGTAAAAAAAAAAAAAAAAAGTAAAAGGAAGATCAAATAGATATGTTTCAGGTTGCTACACTGTAAAACATTAAATAAAAAAATCTCTAATTTACAGTAAAAAACCAAGAGCTGTGGTTCTCAAAATTGTATCATCAATCAGTCAATCAAATTTTATTTGCATAGCACATTTCAGCAGCAAGGCATTTCAAAGTGCTTTACATCATTAAACACAAAAACACAGAGTCATGCAACATTGAATAAACAATCAAAAACATTAAATTTCCCTCCAAGTCTAAATACCATAACCATCTCACCATAAATTAGAGGGGTTTTTTACAGTGTAGTGACTAACATTTTTATGTTACATTTTTATTTGCTTAATAGAGAGAAAGAGAAAGAAAAAGAGAGAGCGAGTCAGAAGTTTGCATACACTAATATTACCACTAACCCTCTAAACTTGTGGAAGCCCAGGTGATGATGTTGTGTAACCACAACCAGGTCATGGTTGTGGTTACTTCTGATTGGTTAAAAAGAGACATGCGCTCACTGTATGAACCTGTGTAGATATATTTTCAATCCTGACTTGGCTCTGTGTGACCACAGCAGTACTCCTCTTGTCTACTCTCCTCTCCAGTGTTTTTTTTTTTTCATCCAGCTCATACATATGTAGCAACTTGCTGATAGCTTTTAATATTTATTACCTGAGAAAGACCTGAGATCCAAACATTCAATCAATTCATCAAGATATTGAGTGAAGATAAGAAACTAGGAACTTATAGTGACTAGAGGTGTGCCGATCGATCGGCGATCATTGGCTCTTGTTGCCGATACCGATCACCTGCTTCTCATTTCCAACCTGCCTGTGCATCTGGTCTCCTCTTTCCTTCACTCTGCGCAAACGCGCAGCAACAAATCCTAAGCGATGTGGAACTATGACGCACTGAGTGAATGGGGAAGTTTGCGTGTTGTGGCGGAAAATTGAAGCAGGTCAAAATGCATCAACACAACGAATCTAATACGACATAAAAACAATGAGATACTGGACGGAGTTTGGCTACATCGAGGCTCACTGCAGTAAAAAAGACATACGGAGGATCAGACAGCAGGTAAAGCAGCGCACAGCTACAAACACTCACCCGGATTAGCATGACGGTCAGAAAGCTAAACAAATAACCCGCAAAAATGATTTAAGTCTTCGAGCTGCGATGTAAGACGCTGGTTCTGCTCTCCTGTTGAACCGCTGCTACGCTACAGGTAGTAATATTTGACAGACGGAGCTTCGCTTCTGCTCCACCTGGTAGTGACTCTCACACCGAACCTGCTTAAAGCTGCAGCATCTAACTTAAAAAAAAATACATTTTACATACATATTAAAACTTTCGCTGTCCCAACATGAGACAGATAATCTCTGAAAAAATAATCGATCTCCTCCTGATCTGCATAATTACTCCGCTCAGTCAGAAACAGCCAATCAGAGCTAGCAGTAATCAGCTAGCCGCCATGCTAACAGGAAGTTTTCATTCAGTAACTCTGGATTGTTTATTGTAATGGATCCTGTTTTTGCCTTTGAATGTTAAGTTTTATACTTGAACTTCTTGACAATGTTGAGAGGTTTTATTTTGGCTCTTTGTATTATTTAGCCTCTTCAGAGCCTTCATATGTTATCAGTCTGTTAAAGATAGTATTATTGATACCAGTACAATTTGCACAATGCCTGTTTTGTTTAGTTTTCTTCTTGGAAAAAGTTATTAAAAACAAGTTTTTGTCTAAATTAAGGTTAATTCATGGTTCCTTTTTCCACATAATGTAACCAGTAGTGTTTATGATTAAAAAAAAAAAATAATTATGTGATCGGTATCGGTGATTGGTATCAGTGATCGGCCCTCATGGGTGATCGGCATCGGTATCGGGAGGAAAAAACCTGATCGGCACATCTTTAATAGTGACACAAGGGTAATCAGGAACAATAGAACAAGAAAACTAACTTTGGTACACAGTGAAAACCATCAGACTGTCATAGTGCAGGTTGGTTGATAGAGTTAACTCAGATGGTCTGATTATCAGAATGGAGGCCGGAGTGACATGCAGAAGTCACTGTGTCAAAATGGTCAGGATCAATACAGAGTGAATTCACAGGAAACCTAAGCAGAGCGTGACATGATCAAAGAAGAGTCTAAATAACAGATTGACATAATTAATTAATTATTAGAAAGAATTAGTGTGATTGCCAATAGCTTAATTTATTATTTTACTAAAACAAATCCCTTTTTTTTTGTACTTTTATACCCAACTGTAGAGTTGAAATTTATTCTGAGAATAAATATTTTTCAAATGCTTTATTTTTGACACATGAAGTTTAGGCTCCCTGGAACACAGTCCAGGCTTCAGACTGACTGATTTTGATAGACAAAACTCCAAGTTATTTTAGTCTTTATGTCAATGAGTTATGTTAATATTGTACCGTCAAACGGAGCACCACAAGGTTGGCAGAGTACTAAACTGAACCTCTCATCAGTTTGGAAGAGTTACAACATCTTCATTTTTGTTGGAGAGGAAAAAGTTTGCTTTGGGAACTGGGCTTACAAGCTGCCTACAGTTCACGTTCTCCACTCGTTAGACACTCTGATTGGCATAATCAGGTTACAACGGAGCTGAAAGGAAAAGGCCATCAGTAGGAATTAGCATCAACGATCAGTTATGTCAACAGGCTCCATGTCAAATACAGAGGAGGGAATAAAGACTCACACGTGGCTCTGAATCCTCACTTCAGGTCCCACCTGATCAACCGGGAAGCGACTGCCTGATGAAATCTAACATTAAGGGTGTCTTTCTAAGACAAAGCCTGTGCACCAGAAAGGGGTGGGAGGAGGCGTAGAAAATAGCAGTGGCAGACAGATTTGAGGTGACAAGGCGCGTACAAAGCCCTGTCAGGAGCCTGCGATGTGAAGAAAGGCTGTCAGGATGCAGAGGGAGGAAGGCAAGATGTGGTCTTTTGAAGGAGCTTGTCATTACAACAAATTGTTTCTTCAGGTCTGATTTCTAATTTAGTCGTCTATTTACAGCGATCATTGGAATATTCAGCACTGAACACTCCACAAACCACATCGGACACGCTGCCTGTTGAAAAGATTTTGCCATATTTTCACAGGAAATATAGCGTCTCATAATTTTAATTACCTGCTTAGGTTGACTTGTAATTGTAACTTAGAGTGCCAATGTTCAAGTTGTTAAATCATTTTAATTGAGCATATTGATTGTCACTCAGCCAGCTCTGGATGTGAAAGTCTACACACAATGTTGCTGAAAGCAGAAAGGAAAGAATATTGGGCTGTGAAGTGATCCACACACACTAATGAGCAGTGTGTTTGGAATGCAGATGCATGAAATAAATGGAAAGGGTTCAGTAACACGCTCTGAGATGAAAAAGAAATAGCAGGAATAAAGAGGCGTTGTACTAATTAACCAGAATGAGAGCGAAACAAAAAGACATCATTTAGAGAAACATGCACTCTCAAAGAGTTATAATTACCTGTTTTGTTTTTATCGTTAGAATATTCAGTTATTGAACAGCAGAAAGACTTTCTTGCAGTGGTTAGAAGAACAAAACAGTCTTCTGAACAGAACCTCCACTCAGTCATCAGCTGTCCTGGTTTTACCACTTTACAGAACAATGACCACATTAAAATATGTGTAGAGATTTCTAGAAGTTATTCATTTGAATGATTTATTTTGTCTGTTTAAATCACTATGTTTTCTTTTTTCTGTGATTTGTATTGGCACACTCTTCACTGTGTAACAAAATAATTGTTGGAATAGCAACTGGAGAACATACAGTAAATGATGGCAACCAGCAAAAACTATCTGAGTCAGGACTTGCATCAAATCTCTGAAAGAACTGATCTCTGCTTACATGCATGTAAATAAATGGTGGGTTCTGCAAAACCTCCATACAATGCCTCCTTACCTTCATGTCATAACAGGCAATGAATCCATGAACTTAGCTTCCCCACATAGCATAATACTGTCATGTGTAAGTTCCACTTGAACCATCAATATGTCACATATGTTCTAAAACCACGAAAAGTCTAAAAATATAAAGTCAGAAGCAACAAAGGACCAAGTGATAAGTGAAATCAATGTAATCAATAAATGCTAAATGATTTTTAGTAGATAACGTAAAATATTGATAATGAACAAACATTTTTACAGCAATTACAAACAGAAACAATACTGTCAGTGGAAGCATCACAGAAACAGTGTTAGGGATACCTGTTGATGTATATTTTCATGTAAAGGTAGGGTGGTAGTGGGTGGTGGGAGTATTCTGCAATATTTGGAGCTCTTTCTGGAAAAGCCCATCCCTGTTGGATAGGGAGGAGATGGTAAGATGAATATGATACATTTTTGTCTGACACTTTGAGTTTGCTAACAAAACTCAGAAATAAAAGGTAATAGCAGGCTGTGAACAGCACTGTAAACTATGCACTTTTTTCCAAATGGCAGTTTTTTTGCACAGTGTTTTTTTCCCTTCTTCTCTCTAAGTATTACAATCTCAATTCATATTTTTAACCACATCAATTCCTTCTGGAACACAATGTTTCATCTCACTTTGTAGAGGTGCACACATAAACACACACACACGCACACACACACACACACACATCAACATATGTACAATTATATATACAGCTAATCCTGGATTTCTGAATCAGAATATTGTGAAACAGCCCTTTGGTCACGTCATGGTGGGTTTGGTGATGCGTTCAGACAAAACCTGGAAAATGTTGCTTGCCTTTTGCTGATCAGATTATGGCAACCAGTTTGTAGAGTGAACAAATGACAGGGATCTTTGTCAACAACCACAACAACAACAACAACAATAATAATAATAATAATAATATCTTTTACCATTTTGACATTATTTTCCAAGCTGATCTGGCAGAGAAATAACGAGAGCTGTATTTCAGGTATGGCAAGTGATTGCTTGCAGACAGCTGTAAGCAACACTTAAAATATTGGAAAGATGAGCAAAATTAAAAAAATGTTTTTAGCTCAACTCCAGAATATCAGAGTGCAGGGTTTGAATGGAAAGAATTAGGGTGTCTTTCATTGGGAATCTATTATGAATAAGGTCAGTGGTCCATGTAATAAAAAAAAATACAACTTAGAAAAACTGAAAAATAAGAATACTGTATATTGAAGAATATTCCAGCTGTAACCAGTTTGCTGTGTCCAGTTTTAGACATTGGATTCTCCACAGCAGCGTCATGACCCAACATAATTTAATTTCTGAACTAAATTACTGAGTACATCCTCAGCTCAACACAAACAATTTGAAAATATCATAAGCAAAAAAAAAAAAAGAGTAAAAATTATAGAGCAACATGGCTAATGTAATAGAAAACACAAGATGTAGCACACAGCTGATCTGTATGCACTTCACTCATCCAACTCCATGCTGGATGGAGGAAGCATGCTACTGAACGATGTAGTGAAGTGTTCTGGACAGCAAAAATAAGGAAAATATAGGCAGCCTTAAAAGTAGTTAAGTCACAACTATTCAAGTTAATTTTTACACGGTGCAATTTTTTTTCATTTTTGGCTCAATCAATTATAATGTGACGAACCTCTCTATGTAGTCTAAATGTTCTAATTACTTAAAGTAGAAAGAAACGTTCTTTCTCATTATCTTCTTTTGTTGCTGGTTACGTTTTAGTATTTTCAACAATCTAAACCAGGTGAAAGTAGCTATTTAATTGTGACATTTCCTAGACTTATTTCTTTTTTACAGTATTTTGTTGGTCAATAATTATTCTACTTACACTTCGTGAGAGTTTTAAAACAACAACCCAAAACAGTTTTTAACAAAAACTGAAATGTTTGTCATTATGAGTCAAAATGACTCCCACTGGCGGTTTTAAGAGGGATGCTGAAAATTTGATGGTTCTAATCAATCATTACAATTGAATTAAGCAAAATAAACAGACTTTCTGAAAATGTAAGAATTATTTCATTGTTACAACAGCAACAAAAAAGTAAACAAAACTGACATTTTCTGTTGTTGCAAAGTTGATTTTTCTGTGACTTGAGGGAATGTACAGTAACTACATGCACATTAGAAACTCTGAAAAAAGGAACTTGAGTATTGATCTACAAAACAATCTAAATTATTTTTAATTATTTCAGAGTGGGCAATATTTTCTCTGAACAAGATAAATAAGGTCTTTTAATGTCCATCGTAGTTGATACTAAGAACTATATGGTGTGTTGTCCCAGGCCCAGAACTGGACCTTCACTATCAAATTATGGTCAAGAATATTGTTTTCTAAATGGGCCTGTTGGTGAAAATAATTTAAGCCTAATATTTATGTTATATTTCACCACACTGGTCACAATAGTGACCAAGAAATTTATTTCACTTTCAAGGACTCCAAAAACCTTCCTGATTAAATTTTCAGTTAATGTTCAGCAAATATTGAAAGTTTAGAGTGTTTGGATAATACTTATGCAGCATCATATGTTTAGAGTAAATTAACACACATGACTAGAGCTGATTAAATCTCGGTTGCACCTTGGCGAGAAGAAGACTGTCACAAACCTCCCAAAGAAGAAGCTGGCAATGTATGTAATCATATAACAAAGATTTTTGGTGCACATCATCTTTAAAGTGTCTAGTTATGATATTCACCTTTGCATTTACAAAAATTGGTTTGGTGTGTGAGCAGGATGTGTAAACATGTTGACGGTCACAATAGTGACCGGTGGGACAATACGTTTGATCTATGTATTTAAATAAGGTGTGCTTATTTAAATACATAACCTATTCTTCCAATTTCAAACTTCTTCCTTTTTAAGACTAATTTTGAGTGTGGTTCTTGATCTGTTAGACTTAGTGATGGCCAGACAAAGTATACAACAATGTAGTTATGAGAAGGATGGATTTTGGTAGTGGTGGCTTAGACATGGACTATAAAAGGAGAATAGGCCATTTTCCATGCCCGATTTTGAATGCATATGATCAGTTCATGGGAAAAGAGGATGATCTCCCCCTTCACCAGTCATGTAGCACTCTGCTACCACCTGCAAAAGTTTATGATGAAGGAACAACTGTCTCTTTGACGTACCTTTTAAAACTAAAGAGGATCCAAATGAGGTTTTGACACAAGATGAGAAACTGCTGATCCACTAGAAAAACAACAATAATTTCACAGTAGAAATAATTTCACACATGAGAAAGAAGTATACAGAGACTGATGTCAACTAGATCAATGAGCACATGAGAGGTGTAGACCTTCATGACCTAAACCCCTCACGGCTCAGTGTCATGATCAGGTCCAAGAAGTGGTGGTGGTCCATCCCAAAAGCTCACTTATAAATAGGGTGATGGTAGCCTGGGAGGTTGGAGTTTATATTGTACCTGGTGGGTTGCCTGGTGGAACCCCCACTTTGTCTGTCAGTCATTGTGATCAAGAGGACAATTCACCCATCATACCAGTCAGTGGTAGTCAGAGGAGCCGGTGGTGCAGGTGAATGACTGCCTTACTTCTGTCAAACTGTGCCAGGGAAGCTGTAGCTACAATATAGTAGCTTACTGCTATCAGTATGTGAATGTGTGTGTGAATGGGTGAATGACTAAATGTGAAATAACCCAAAATTGAAGAATATCAAAGTCACCAAATGGTGAGAAGGAGCCAAACCTCTGGCCTTTTTTCATTCCAGGCCTGGGGGTCCGGTATCCTGTAACTTTCAGGTGTGTCCCTGGTCCAACACACCTGAATTAAATGGATCACCTCCTCCGTATGCAGTTCAGTTCTCCAGAGTCCTGCTAATCACCTGATTCAGGTGTGTTGAAGCAGAGGGCTCAAAGACGTGACGCCCAATTTTTTTGTCCGACTCTACTTTTTACAGTTAAAAAAAGGTTTAAACTCATAAAAAGAAACCATAAATATGTAATATATCTCCCACATAAACACTTTATTGAACCTTTCAAAAGCTGTTCTTTTTTTAGCCATTTTTGGGGTCTTTGAAGGGTCAAAATGTCATGACTGTCCAAACTCAATTAGTGTTTCAAAAATGTCTTTAAAATTACACTAAATCTGTTCAAATGTATTTTCTTTCCTGTTTGGCATGATTTTCAAAGTCTTTTCTTCATCCTGTACAAATTTTACAAATTTTCAGAGCATTTTTAGTTATAATTCCATTTTAACATTTAAACAAACTTTGTCCAAAAATGCCATTTAACAAAATGTCATGTGGTGCGACCAACAAGAAATTCCCATTTTTGGACTTACATTTTGAAATCCAGTCATAAACAGGAAGTTGAATCATCCAACAGTCTGCCAAGAATCACTGGAGACAGCAAACAGGTTTGTTTTTCTTAAATTTCAGAAAAAAGTGTCACTTTTAGCAGTAGGTATGTAGTTGCCATATTTGGGTGTCATGTGGTGCGACCACCAAAAAACTATTAATATTTAAATATACCTACTATTTTCTGTTTTGATTATAAATGTTATATTTGCCTTATGTTTGAAGCTAGGTTGTTTCTTAAGGACTGAACATGAAAATATCATTTGGTGCGACCGTTGTAATGATACATTTATGTTTTTGAAAAGGAGTTTCTGTGTTTTTATTTTTGATTTCAAGACTCAAATGCAAAAGCAGTACTTTGTATTATTATTTCCAGAATAGGTTTTTGTACAGTTTTATTATTGTTTTGCATTGTATTGTATGATAAAAATACAATGGAACATGTAACATTACGGGAATAGTTATAGCATGTATTTTGTCATTTATTGTTTTTATCTATTTTACTAGATTCCACTGTCATCAAACTGAGCTATGATGAAGTACCATATATGGGCCAGGTACTTCAAGATGTGAGAGAAGAAGATGAAGTCAGCACCATGCGACAATCTAATGACAAGAACTTGGTCACATGGTCACATGCTCATCAGAACCTGAACCAGCAAAACCTCATAGAGTTCCAAGTTGAACAGCCAAGACTGGGCAAAGTTCACAAATGCCTGGTTCTAAAAACTGCTTGAAAATAAGCATTTTCCTTGGTTCACTTGGGCATTAAAGTACCCAGGAGTAGTGGTGTGCAGATCAATCGGCCACCGATGGTCCCACCGGTCCGATTGATCTGGCAAAATGGTTCCATTTTTCCAGATCATATGGTGTCATTTATACCTACAGCCAAAAATTAACAGTCAATCCATGTGATCAGTAATGGTGATCAGCAGTGATCGGCCCTCATGGGTGATCAGAATCGGCAGGAAAAAACTTAATCGGAGCGTCTGTACCCAAGAGTAACATGATGGTTTTTAAGTTCATTACATTTTTCCGTTTTGAAACCATTACTTATCATACATGGTTCTGTTTAAAATGGTTAAACTTAAACTGAATTATTATATTTCCATTAATGTACTTACATTTGGGAGATTGAAAATGTCTTTTCAGTTTTTTTTATATAAAATTAGGAAATTAAAGCAATCTCCAGTACATTCTGATTTAATGAGGGATGTGTTTGAAAGGTTTACTACAAAGTTGATTACTGCATTAATTTTTAGGCAAATTAAATTGGTGTGTTCTATTTGTGTTGTTATTTTGTAATGTACTGTAACTGAATGTAATTCTATTTTCATGTATTAAAAGGATTTTGACCAGTTTCCTGGCCTACGTTTATTGTATAAATCATGTGGTGCGACCATAAGTCATGTGGTGCGACCGATTAAAAAAGTACATTTATTGAATTCAAAACAGAATATCTAGTATCTGGAGCATAAAAATTAACCACTAATACAGTATCCTTAAGTGACTGGTACTTATTTATTTTTTAACACATTTTGATGAAATGGTGAAGAAAAATATTGGTCAAATCAATTACAAATGGAATTTGGCAGGTTTTTGGGGGGTGAAAACTGTCATAATTGCCAGAAAAGTAAAAAGAAATTTAAAAACTTTGTTTCTAAAAACCTTAAATAAATGGAAACTTATAAAACAAATGTTTAGTACATCATGGAAAATACCTTATTTTTAGATGAATCACGGTCCCACCACATGACATTTTTTGAGACCACAACCAAATCATATTGATAAAAAACCCTTGAAAAGGTCTAATTTGAATGTGAAATTTTGATTTCTGTATGTACAACATTTCAAATATTCTAGTAATTGAAATGGATATAAATATTTTTAACATTTTTAATTTAGCTCTGTGGAAATCCTTATATGTTAATGACCCAGAGGCGGATGGGAAAGATGCATGACCCCCAGCCCTCAAATCCTGGAGTTGGAGACTCCTGGACTAAGTTTATTACTGTATGACAGTGTGACTGGCAGATGTTCATGATTTTCAATAATATAAATGAAGGCCTCTACTATAGAGGTTATTTTTATGATCTATGTTAATGTGATAACATGACACTACAACTGACTGAAGTTCAATATAATTATGCATAAACACTCAAGTACTCAAATTTACCTTGGTTTAAAATATACAGACAATCAAATTTGTACTTTACAGAGCAAATGTTGCACTAAAATAATGTAGTGGCAAGATATATTCAAATCAAGAAACAATGTTCACCTTTTATGATCTTTTCTATTTGGAAAAAGCACTTTTAGCTCATCTTAGTAAGAACACCTTATTATCTCACCTGTCACAATTGTGACTGATCATAAAACACACTTTTTCATATATTTTTCCACAATTTGTTTTATTATTTCCCCTTGATTAGTTCAAAGGGCTATAAATGACATCTGATTTTAATATTTTCATGTCTGGGAAAAATTAGAGATTAAATGGGTTAAAACCTTTTCTAATATTTTCAGTTCAAATTGTCCTTTTAGTAGTGGGGAATAACATAACACTCCATCCTAAATTGTTTAGCTGCTGACACATCTTCTGAGTTCATTAAGCAGCTCTATTAAAATGCTGCAGATGGAAAGAAGACGATATGAAGCTCCAGTACGTTTACCAGCAACATGAATTTTTCTTCACAGTTGAAGGTAGAGATGGTGGTAGTAATTCCCCCTGCAATCAGTGGGTTGCTGGTTCAAATCCTGCCCTGTCCACCTAGTAGTGTCCTTGGACAAGACACTTTCCCCGCCTTCCATTTGCTGGAGGTCAGAGGGCACAACAGGTGGCCCAAGAGACTGTTTCCAGCTTTCCAGTAGCTTACCAACTTCTGTGTGTGAATGACTGGATGTAGTGTGAAGCATTTTGGCGTCCTATGCACTTGATAAAGGGATATACAAGTACAAACCATTTTAATAGCTACATATCCTCTGGGCATCTCCTGTCCTGAGCCCAGACAGAGCAGCCAGCTAACACAATGGATGGATAATAATAATTATTATACTGTTGGCTGATTCTTTGAGCCTTACTAATTTAGATGGGAGCTAATAAAAAGACAATGTAACACAATGAAACAGACAGGAAAATATATTAAATATAACTGAGAAAAGAATTAATCTTAAGAGAGTTTGCTTAGTTTGCAGCACCAGAAATGATGAGATTATCTGTTCTTCATTGTCAGCATTTAGACCAACTCTTTGCAATGGTTACTGATATGAATATTCAAAATCTATCAGGGGAAAATTTGTCATTGGTTCAAACTGTATTTTGTTTTAAGTTTGATTCACTTTGTTGGATTTATTGAAGGTCAGTTATATCAGAAATATTTCTGTGGGAAATGCTGTTCCCCATTTTCTACCATTTGTCTTCATGCTTGACACACAGGCTGTGAAAGAAAAAAAAAAACACTTAATTGTGATGTTTACATCTCAGATGGCAGCCCCTCCCAGCACCGTTTGCCAAAGCACGAAGAGCGTCTCACAACATTTGCTTGATGTATGGAGGGGAGATAAAACATATGCTCCTCAAAAGAGTTGGTCTATCTTCACTTTGTTATTCCAATATCCTCTTCATTTCTTTTATAGCATCTGCATGATAGGATCATCAGTCATTTGCACACGTCTGTCTGAGACAGAGAATGATTGCTTTTACCCAACATAATTTTTTTGGCTGCTGTTTGAGTCTAAAAAAGTTCATCTTTGCAGAAATATGGGAACAGGCTTGAAAAATCGGAAAACAAGAGGACATTTTCTCTCCTCCCTCGGCTGGAGATAATCTTGTTTTTGACTTGAGTGATAGGAAGGGATTTCGCTGGCTCTCCATCTGTTTCTGACGGCTTTGTCTTTATGTCAAAATTGGATTTCTTAATCTAATAGCTGAGCCACTGGCCTTTTCTGTGTGGCAGCGCAGATTGCTGTACGTCTGTAGGAAATCCTCCCTATGATCTGTCAACCAGGAAGCCCTGAGTTACAATAACATCAGGGACAAGAAGCACAACCAAACCCATGGAGATGATGCGATATGTAAATCCCAGTTAAGTCTTAGTTGAAGGGCTGTTCTCTGTAGACTCAGTCAGGGACAGTCACTGCAACAGGTTCAGCCAGACTAAACTTGGCACGTTGGTTTTGTGTCTAGGATTAGGAGAAAGATCTATGTCCTGGATGTTTCTTGATGTGCTGTCACATTATGTAAATCCCCATTCTGTAAGGATGCTACTGATAATGGATTTGCCTGCATCCCAATGAGACAATGAGAAGCGAGAGTTGACCTCAATTTGCTTCCCGGCCCCCTGGTTTCCTGTCCCTGCCTGATCTGTCTCTGGTGTGTTTCCCTGCGGGGGTCTGCAGGTAGCTGGCAGCGCGCCTCTCCTGTTGCTGTCTTTACACGATTGCTGTGAGAGAGATCACAGGGCGTAGAGCTGTGAACAAGACGAAAGTTCAGATTGTGGGGGAAGCAAAAGGGCTGCAGGGCGCCCTGTATCTCCTCCATCTCTCCTCTATCTGCTTGTCTTCAGAGCTATGTCAGCTCCTGCAATCCATCCTCAGTTTCTCTTCCATCTGTCTCTTATCTTGCCTGCTCTCCTCCCCTCTCTGTCTTCTCTCTCCACCTTAAGCACCTTTCCACACTGACAGCTAGAACCAGACTAATTGACAGACTGACCTGTGGAAAAGCAGCACTCATGATCAGACAGCGCTCCTTTCTCAGCTACAGCATCACCTCATTTTTTCCTTTTTCTTCTCTGCCTTCCTTCCCTTCAGACTTGGAAATGAATCATGTTCGGGAGCGTGGGAAGTCAGTCATGGCAGATGAAGAGTGTCAGGCCAGCAGGGGAAAAGAGTGGACGGATGATCTGACCGGTGTCTGTAGCTTGAACTTTGGTGATGTAAATTCTGCCATGGAGTTGACCTTTCACCCTGCTCTGTTGGAGGCCCTTCATCTCATCTGCTTGTGCAGCTAAGGCCTCTTCAGGGTGACGATCCCTCTGACTTGAGGCAAACCTTTACCAAAACTCCATCATCTGCCCTCATGTTCTTCATCACACATCAGCCTGTCTCTCACTACAACATGTCATGTTGCCCACAGCAGACCTGCTGTCCTTTTTGAAAGTCAGTGCTCAGATGTGAGTCAAGCTCGCAGACCCCACTGTTGATTTAACAACACTGCCATTCATTTTTTCCCCCGCCATTTCTTTCCCTTTTTTCTCCTCCAAAGTGCCACTAAACATTATCTTTACAACTGTGAAAGCTGACAGCTGCCAGTAGGAGTGAAATAATTGCTGCTGCCAGAGTGACAGACAGGATTGGCTGGCTTGTATAATAGCAGAATAATGTCATTCTTATCTAAAACATTTGGAAGCCGGGGGGATTGATGCATTCTGGAGCTATAGATGAGCCGGTTGTTGGAAGCAAGGCAGCTTAAGCAACGGCAATCAGACGTTTTGTCACTTTGTATTCACCAAATGTTTTATTTTGGGGCAATCACATGCAACAAAGGCGTTCCCGCGAGCATCTTAGCAATTCTCGGCTTGAAATCCACACTGTTGCTTCCCTGGCACAGAGACGACCAACACTGAAGCTCACACTCTGATCACAAATGGAGTCCGTGGGTTTCGCAGTGACATTCACAGCCAGCTGTGTCAGTAGGAAGCTGGCTTTGTCTCGCATTCACACTGAGAACGCCGCAGTGTTGGCTGTAGCATTTCCCCACGTTCAAGCAGATTGGACTGATTCACCTTACCATCGGCATCAGAGTGCTTAACATTCGGAGCTTCAGCTGTCCTTACACATACATCACACAGAGAGAGCTGCGTCGCTTCCAAGTGACATCTGAGACACTAATTTATGGTCACAGCAGTGTTTTTGTCAACTCATATGATGAGGCAAGCACATCAAAATGTTTCATTCACAGTTCATCTCATAGATCCAAGTACAATCAGATGTAATGGATTTTATTTTAAGTTTGAGGTTTATTTTCACATTGAGAAAATGGAAGAAAAAGATCAGTTTGTATTTTTTTCTTTCCCATGTCTGAGCTGTTTTTCACATTGTGTTTAATATTGTTTAAAGGCCGAATAAATTATTTGATAAGTTCTAATAAAGTTTTACAGGATGGAGTGAAAACAAGAAAGAGTACTATATAGAAAAGCTTGGTGTCATTTGGAAAACAACACTTATCACAAATTTGTATGATTGTGTCGTACACCCAAAATAATTGTGACCACTTTTTTTTTTTTTTGCTTAGCAAAATTACAATAATTGTCTTGTTTTTCTGATAAATTTTACACTTTATTTTAAGTGCTTGGAGGAAAAAATTCTAGCAGTTTGCCTGTGGAGCCTTTGTTTATGGGCGAGTGTAACGCCAGGCTGCAATAAGTGGCACAAACTGGATGAAAAACGCAACACGTTGTTTTCATCGCTGCTGCACTTTTTGTGCATTTTTACGAACATACTGATTCTCCTGTAAAAAAAAATTGCACAAATCCAGGTTTAATTTCTATTCCAGATATTACAAAACAAATAAATCCCATAAGAGCTGCTGATTAATCTGAAACATCTTTCCTTCTTCCTCTCTTATGTTTATGATCTGCGTGGCCGACAAGGACTGAATAGCTTGACTTCCTCTGCTGCTAATGCCAAACTACAACCACAGCAGAGTACAATTCTGAAACAGAGCAAAAAATCAATGTCATTGTTCACAACTCCTCCTTCTGTTCAGATGGGCCAGGCTGGAGTTCATCTTGTTATCCATCCATCCATCCATCCATCCATCCATCCATCCATCCATCCATCCATCCATCCATCCATCCATCCATCCATCCATCCATCCATCCATCCATCCATCCATTTTCTTCCACTCATCCGGGGTCACGGGGGCAGCAGCTTCAGAAGGGAGGCCCAGACTTCCCTCTCCCTACCTGGAGAATTTATACAGTCCTGGAGAATCTGCTTCAGGAAGGGAACTCACCTCATTTTATTTCAAAGGTGGACTCTGCCTTAATGAGTGCTGCTGTAAGGGTCACACAGGTCAAGGGAGAGATGGGAGACCAGCTTATATGTTACAATTGATGATCTGAATTATGTCAAAAATGCACATAAATGCACAACCCACATATCGAGGCCTTAGTCCTTGTGGCAGTGGTCGCAGGTTCGATTCCTGGCTTGGCAACATTTGCTGCATGTCTTCCCCTCTCTGATTACCTTGTTTCCTGTCAAACTACTTTCAAATAAAGGCCACTAGAGCCACAAAAAATGCATAAATGCAACAATAGTAGACACAGGTTGACTTGACATAATTTCCTCAAACCTACATTTTGCCATAAAAACTACATAAATACTCCACAGTTATCTGACAAATGTTTTAAATGTGGAACTGAAGAGGGTTCATTTCTGCATAGCTCATGGAATTGCATAAAGGTGAACATATTCTGGCACGACTTCTCTGATGTTACATCAAAACTTCTCAGATTTTCATTTCCATTTGATTCCAATATTTGATTATTAGGAGGCTTTACAAATATGGGTACACTATTAAGAACAAAGTCAACAGAAATTGCTGGAATTGGCTCCATGTGATGCCAGAAGTCATTGCATGGAAGCCTGACTCCCAGCTCCCTGTTTCCAGATGGTTCTCAGAGATGAAAAGCTGTTCTCCATTTGAAAAGATCACCTACTCTCTTAGAAACAATTATAAAACTTTTGCTACGATCTGTCAGCCTTATCTGACCTATGTGGACATCATGCCAGTGTCTCCATTAGTTTCTACATATTCATGTTAAAAAGTTGCTACAGCTCTTAAACTCAGTCTAGACACCACTGTGTTGCTGTGCTCTCCTGGATTTTTTTTCTTTTCTTTTTTTCACAGTGGGTGGGTTGATGGGTTGGTGGTAAGAGTTTAACCTGTAATCAGCGGGTTGCCAGTTTGATTCCCACTCTGTCCATCTCAGTCTTTGTGTCCTTGGGCAAGACACTTCCCCCGCCTTCCCTGCTGATGGGGGTCAGAGGCCCGGTGGTACCAGAGCATGACACCCTCACATCTGTCAGACTGACCAATTAAAGCTGTAGCTACTCTCCAGTAGCTTGCCACCATTTGCATGTGTGTGCGTTTTTGTGTGTGTGTGTGTGGATATGTTAATAAAAACATCCTGCAGGAGCAGTCGTACCATATTTGCCAGAGGCCTTCCTCCACCCTGCTGTGTAGGACAGATTGTGCTGCTATATATACAGACTACAACAATTAGAGTCTAATCACTGCCAAGTGGACCTTGCTATTTTGGAATTAAGTTAAAGACACTTAAAGGACCCATGAGAGACATTCTGCTGATGTGCTGTGTAATAAGGCCTGGTCTTGAATGCTTCTGCCTCCCTGCTCAATAAGGAACAACATTGTCTGCTCAGATATTTGTTGCACGCCTCCTTTTCTTAAGTGTAAATATAAATTAAAACAAATAGTAAGGATAATATCAGCAAAAATGACAGAAAGTGTGATCAAGTGAGTGTGTGTGAATGTGTGTGTTCTGCAGCAGCAGCTGTCACATGTCAGCTCAGCTCATTTCAAAGCCCAGGTGTGAAGAGGCCAGAGCCACTGCTAAGGTGTCATGAATGCAGCGTCTCTCTGAGACATGGAGGTGTGTGTAGGGTGTTAGGAAAAAGAATGTTGCTGGCTGGTTCACACACAGCTGGTTAGGAGAAGCAAATACTGAAAGGTCATATTTTTTACATGGAACAAATGATCAGTTTCAGAATTATTATGTTTTGTATTTAATATAATATCTTAAATATATCCAACAGTATAACATAGAAATGTCAGTTCCAGCATGAATGGTGGCAGACAATACACATGAACATTCCTGGCAGATGATGTTTGTTCAACCAACAATTTATTTTCTGAATGAGGCAGGCCTCGTTTCCTACAAACATTTCTCTGTTTGTATTTACATTTTCACAAAACTGACACATTGAAATGTTCTTATATTTATCTAAATAGCCACTAGAAAAGTCCTTTTTAGCATTATAGTAATCAAACATTCTTCTTATTATTTATTTATTTATTTATTTACCATTCATCTTTTGCAACAAACTTCTGCAAGGTCACTAAAGAAAATCATGTTTTCCGGTCAGGAAGAAACATGAGAGTAAAATTAGTTATGTTTAAATTTTGAACCACATAGTTTAGTATGTTGTAGTTCCTGGAATTTGTTGAAATCATGATTCAAGTTTGAGGGTCAAAGTCCTATTTACCCCGACCCACCATGGACTCCATATACCACAAATATCTCCTTTACATTTTTACCTTGCCTGTGTTTCTGTCAAATCTCTTTTTTCCTTTATCCACAGCTAAAATACATTCCATAAAGTATTCAGTGTTTTATCCTCTTATTCCTTGTACAGTTCACTCATAGTCATCAAAATTTAGCATCTTTGACAAAAAAATACAATAAAACCATTTAATGTCAAAGTGAAAACAGATTTCTACAAAATTCACTTTAATATTTGGAAAATTGTTCACCCTCTTTGAGTCAGTATAGAGCAGCTGCACCTTTGTCTGCATGGAGTCTGAGTGGATCATCAGTTACCTTTTGACACAAAGAAGTTTCTGTTCTTTAGGTAAGAACAGAGTGCCATCCGGATCCCTGTGTGCTTTAATAGCATGTCATGGTGGACAGTGTCAAATCCTGCGTTGAAGTCCAACAGAACCAGTGCTAACTGAACACGTTGAAAAGGGGATTCTCAGGACTATAGTGATCATGGAAACTCCACTGTTTGTCAGACTCCCAGCAGCTATTGGCTGAACCTCTGCTGATTGATCAGGCATTTAAAGGAGGTAATTTTTTCTTCAATCACTTATTTTATGTGAAATATTTGTGAATTGTTAGTTTTTAGAAATCAGTTTTTATTTAAATGTCAAAAGATTGTTTTGTCTTTTTAATTGTGTTTTTAAAAAATCCACATTTGCTGTGACGATCATAAGCATGACTATAAGTATAAAGCACTGCAAAGGCCTGCTGTGATCACAGAATGTTCTATTATTTTTCTGACAAAAATTAAAACTATTCAAAAAATAAGATTTTAATCTTCATTAACATCAATAAAATGATAAAAGTACAGATTTTATTTTTGATATTATTCAAAACAAAACCACATGATCAAAAATGTTTTCATGACTCAACAAATCTAATCTGGTGTTTATCAATGCTTTCTTTTACTTAAACCCTTGTAACTTCAGTGCTGATTATATCAAAATGAAATCCATGAAGTAATAACAACAGAACATATATGAAGAACATAAGCTTTATTTATCAGTACCTCCTTCTTTCGGCTTGCTTGCTCTCTGCAGGAATATCTGAAAAGGATCATGAGGTTCTGTAGCGTCCTGTTGGGTCGGCTGTGGTTCCATATCGATGTCTTTTTGAGCAAAGCATCTGTCCACAAGCTGCCTACAGATCTGCATAGTGATGTATGGATGTGATCAACTTGTCAGCCCTAAAAGAACATTGAAGATGAAAATGAACACTTAAGTTCAGTCTATTTACTGTGTTTTTACTTTTGGACATAGTCTTTTTAAGTAAGGACATTTTTCAAGAAAATTGGACATTAATTGGTTTATATTTACTCACATTGTTTAAAAAAATCAAAGGACAAAGAACAGCTAAGTATGTTTTTCTGCAGTGTATTTGGGATTCAACACATAAACCATAAACCCGATGAGAATTTCCTCTCTGTTTTAATTAGTGAGTAAGATAACAGACATCTTCTCATCTGTTTTACCTAAAAGCTTGTTAATTCAGAGGGAAATGCTTTGTCCTTTAGTTTTCCTTATCCTGTCTTTTCCTTTACAGCTATGGAATCCATCTTAAATGAATTCACCCACCTTTTCTTTCCCTTTGCTTTGCAACACATTATAAGACAACATCAAAGGAAAAGTGCTTAACGCCTGAGATGGTGACGTTATGACCACATTGGTTTAGTTGGCCCTATGGAGCTATGTTCCACCATCTCTTGCCCCTGCTGTGTTGTGAACAGCACACAATCTTAAAAATCACCTTAAAATGAGCTCTGGACCAACACAGCCCCCTGATGAAACTTAAGTTACTTAAGTCATGGACTCACTCAAGATGGCGGCTGAAAGGCCATCCTAATGCAATCTGTCCATAGTGGGTGGCAGCAGAATGACAGAAAGGAGAGGATCTTTGAGTCAGACAGAGCAGAGAAAATTGCCTGTAGCATTGTGGATGTAATAGGGAAAGGCAGTGATGCATTTCCAGCACACCGGTCCGGCCACTGGGGAGGTTCTGTCACCGCTGTGCTGTTCACTCTCAGCAGCCACAAACTTCTCGTCCAGCTCCTCCTCGCCTTTGCCTTAGTTTTCTCTTCGGCTTTGACTCTGCCTGAGGTAAATATAACTGCAGCCTCTAGAGAGTGGGTGGTTATGCATTTTGAACTCAAGGGAGTTTGCACCTTGTGTTTCTGTGCATTGTGTGTGAATATGTGCTTTTGTTCCCCCCATTCTAAGTAAGCATACTCCCAGTCGGTCTGTCTTTGCAGGCCATCTGCTAATGCCTGCTCAAGAACATGTAGCTCTACATAAATAGAGAGGAACTCACAAGCCTGCTTGATGTGTGTGTTTGGAAGACTTGTGCTGCTAAATCGTGCCAGAAAGAGGAAAAAGCCACAAACATGTTATCCACCAAAACAAGGTCTGAGGATTAGCAGCCATGTTAATGTGTCTCTCTATCTGCATGTTCACTCAGGGTGCTAATACTGTTTGGCAGGCAAGTGTTAGCTTGAACCTGCACTTCATGTTGTCATGATTCCGGCCATTTATGCTGTGAGGCAGGTACTAAAGGGTGTTACAGCCTAGAAGCTCTGCTCTCACACCCGACACATAGTACATTGTATAACACCAGGGTTTGTCCTACCTTACCTGATCATTCAACTTCAGCTTGATTTACTGGGATTTTTATGATGGAGGTCCAGCTTCCAGCAGGATGATCCAGATACAACCAGATCTAATCCAGTTTGTCTGTTTCAGGGTCAAATCAAAGTTCAGATCTAAATCTAATTACATTCAGTGGGAAATTTAAAAAACAAAAAAACTGATGTTCACACACACTCTTTATGCAGTTTGATTGAGCTTGAACAATTTTGCTAAGAGAAACTGGATCTCACTTTGGTGCAAAACAGCTGTGCTTTCAGGGCAGGCTTCCATCAAGTACTGACTTATGAGGGCTGGATACAAATGTCCAAATTTCAGATTTTACATGTATGATTTTACTTTCACTTTATTATTATTGTGTTGATTGTGACATAGTAAAACAAAAACATAACTGAATGTGTGGTTTTTATGTGCTTATATATATATATATATATATATGTATTACTACTCATTGAGAAGTTAAAGAAAATCAGCCGCTCTTAAACTTTTCCAACTGTGTCAAATCTTTAAAGAATTAAGCCATGCATAAAATAAATCTTGCAATCCACTAAGCCACAGGGACTTCATCTATTTTCTCCAGGAATGCGCATGGTTAGAACAGGTTCCCTGTTCTCAGGAATAACAGCTCTTTGATCAGTCAAGCTGCAAAACTACCAGCAAGTGTGAAATCTGAGGAAACAGGTCTTCTGCTACTGGTATGATCCATAAAAAAGAAGCCATAATAATGTGACATGAAGCAACGTGGCATGCTTAAAGTCTCCAGGAAGAGGTAAACGAGTTGATCAGAGGAAAGACGGCTGAACCGACATGGAGCTAATTTACTGTTAGGTAAATGATTCAGAAACTCCAATATTCTGCAATTTGTATTGAAACAAGCCACAAATAATCTCGACCTCATTGAAATGAACAGCAGTTCATCAACTTAACACCATTTAATTGTAGCAGTGACCTGATGGTGAAAAGTAAGTGGATTTAGGATGCTGGGTATGCTAATGCTGCAGGTCAGGCTCAGACTGCAGCTTTGTTCCAACAACACATTCAGATCTGAAATGTCCACCATCCAAAGATGATTGTTTAGGTTGAATCTTCCCTTCCTACAGTTATTAGAGGGAATTGTTGTTTTTCTGATGAAGTCAGTGTTATGGGAAACATTTACATTTCAAACTCTTCAACCAGAGTTTTAGCCCAAGGCTGCATTAATTAACAAAAGCTTAAGGGCACTGATCTCATGAGGTCTTATGACAAACCCTGAAGAATCTACCCTAGTGCTGTGTTTGCCATAGGAAATGACAAACAATATAATAAAAGCAACAATGTTGTTAAAAGTATTCAATTGCTTATCAATTTTGGGTTAGCCAAAAATTTGACCAAGAAGTTTCTTCTGACTGTAGTATTAAAATTAATGATACCAGGAATATTATGGAAGGCTCCAGGAAGAGTCCTTAAATGAATCTGATAGAGAATCTGTGGAGGGAGCTAAAGACTGAGGTGACTGTAAAGAGGCCTGGTCACCGTCATAAACCATGAGAAGGGCTTGATGTCTTTATTAAGTTCTTAAACCAGATATTGATAACTTTCAATATGACATTTTTAAATAATATGTAAAGAAAAACAAATCTATTTGTCAAACTTTATATTTGTTAATTATCTTATCACTGGCTAAGACAATGAGGAGTATGAAACTATGAAAGCAGTTTTAAAACTCAATCTACCAGGAGTATTAATAACTCTGTCAGTACTTGTATAGCAGTGTATCAGGTATCAAGTCCTGATGGAAAATGAAGTCAGCGTCTCCATGGAGCAGGAGTCCAGCCAGTTGTTGTCCAGGTAAGAGGCGTCTGATGTTGCCTCTGGTTCCAGAGGGAAGGCAGCCGTCGTTTCCCATGTCCTGTCTGTGTGCGGTGGGTTTCACCGGTCTCTTTCCATCACAGCCCTCTGTGTGCAGCACCTTCTACCATCTCACTTCTCTGATAATAAGCTTGTGTACAGCAGTCTTAACACCAGCTCCTTACAAATGACCTTTTGCTTCGATGACTGTCTGCTGGCAAACTGCCAGACTGCAGCCTCCTCTATGATTGTGAAGGCTGTAATGTGGCCTTAATCCTTGTATGTAGAAATGGGGTCCAACTGACCCCCACACACGTAAAACTTTTATCATTTGCCATAGTCCTCTAGGTTTGCCTCAGTCCTCACACACACAAGGGTTAATACAACATTTGTGTTAGAAAAATGTCATCAGCCTCTATTCAACTTTCTGAGAAAGTGAATTTAAGATTTTCATTAGCTGCAAGCTACAATCATCATAATTAATATCAATAGAACCCTGCAATATACAGTATAATAATCTTTGTATGAACTTACATAACAAGCTTCACTTTTTAAATTGAATTTCTGAAACATATTACATTTCTGATGATCTTTGGATTTACATAACTGTCTGTGTTAGCAGTTTGTGAAGTAATATCTGTAGCAGAAAGTTAAATTCTTCTGCATATCTTCTATTCGACTACTCACACAGATAGAGCATTCACTTTGATTGGGAACGTGAGACTGAATCCTACGGTGGCCCTGAGGTGCAAAACACTACAACATTAACGAAGCACAATTACAAATTACAAAATCACTACAACATTAACAAAAACACAACGACATTAACAAAAACACAACGACATTAACGAAAACACGACATTAACGAAAACACAACGACATTAACAAAAACACAACGACATTAAGAAAAACACAACGACATTAAGAAAAACACAACGACATTAACAAAAACACGACATTAACAAAAACACAACGACATTAACAAAAACACAACGACATTAAGAAAAACACAACGACATTAACGAAAACACAACGACATTAACAAAAACACAACGACATTAAGAAAAACACAACGACATTAAGAAAAACACAACGACATTAACAAAAACACAACGACATTAACGAAAACACAACGACATTAACAAAAACGGAAAAGGTAGGTCCCAGCGGAGACGTAAGAAATCGCTGATTGGACTACAGCTCGTTTTATTTCTGAACCGGAAGTTTTTCTGGAGACCCTTTTCACAATGATGTCAGACAATGGGCGCCGTAACTCGAAGAGGTGTATCTTTACTTCTGGTGTGATTTTGCCTCGGGAAACCTGACTGAAAAATTCACGGATACTCATTAGCTTAAAGATATACTAAAAGGTAAGGTTAATTACAACAGCATTTACGTGTTAGCCGTTATTACTCATTGTCAATCCACCATTCTCTAACTGTATATATAATAAACAGCCTCCGATCGGAGAATAAACCAGCTAGCAGCTGCTTTAGCCACAGTTAGGAAACATATACACGCCTGCCTGTCAGTGCTGTGTTGTTAAGTTTCACTAAAATCACTGACATCTTCCAACAGTTGTTTAGAAAAGCATTTTAAATATTGACTTAAGCGCTATCTGCCAAATAATTTACATATTCTGATGTGATTCATAATTTCTCATATTGTTTTGTTCATCTTTCTCAACAGTAGCCTACCTAGCCTACCATATCTGGGATGGT
This sequence comes from Poecilia mexicana, assembly GCF_051168715.1. Taxonomy (NCBI): domain Eukaryota; kingdom Metazoa; phylum Chordata; class Actinopteri; order Cyprinodontiformes; family Poeciliidae; genus Poecilia; species Poecilia mexicana. Next base: position 1,050,034 of record NW_028263379.1, on the reverse strand, counting down.
CTTGTTCCTCTGTCCATGGCAGGTTCAGTCAATCAGCTGTGGGACATCTGCTGCCTAGTCAAACTATCATGAGCCTCTTGATTTAAAAGGAGAAACCAGTACAGAGCCTCCCTGCTCCTTCAAGTCACACTTCTTGGATGAACACTCAATACTGCAAGCAGCTGTTAGAAATGAAATCTTTGTGTATCTATCCTTTAATTAATATCAATATGTATCTATTAATAAATTGATGTTGTGTAGAGTTCTGTAAAAACTATTGTAAATAGCTTCTCTTGAGTAATCTACATATGTGCAACTTTTACATTTAAATTGCTTTTTTTGTAAATCTTACACATCTGGCAACGAAGTATGTGGAGGAGAGGAAATGAGAAAGGAGAGGAGCTTATTAAAGCTGCCATTGTGGAACAAAGACATAAGGTTTGTGACCGTTTCTTGCAAACATTAAACACTGTACATGGATTCATATATATATATACATACTGCAGCAGAACCCTCAAGCTCCCAGGGCTCAGAGGATGAAAGAGACCACCTGCGGAGGGTGAGAAGGGAATTTTATATATATATATATATATATATATATATATATATATATATATATATATATATATATATATATATAACATTACACAAACATAATTATCACAGTTAACAATTTAAGTCATTGATAGAGAAAATTTATTTACAAACGGTATATTTTTATTTTAACAGTATGTACTCAGGGTTTACAACTTAAGAAGACATCCATGTAGGATCCTTGGCGGGTGCCAGTCTGCAGTGAACTGGTGCCAGTCTGCAGTGAACTGGTGCCAGTCTGCAGTGAACTGGTGGGTGACAGAGCCAATGGTAAACTGTAGTGAGCAGTTTGAAGCAGAAGTCCCACCATGTGATCCACAGGGTTTTCCTAGCTGAGCACAAACTTCATGCACTTCGTTTCCACAGGCACCACAGCAGAATCAAGTGTAACCTGTTAAAAGGGATATAAAGGTGTTATTCCTATATTATCAATTTTCTACTGCCAAGTCTACAACCGCAGGAAAACAAAGTAAAAGAAATGTATCCTTCTAATCATAACCTTTGATAAATATTCATTGGAGAAATGTGAAGTTAATGAGCTAATATATATTGTTATGGCCACTCTTGCATCATAATAAAGTCCAAAAAAAATGCAAGAGTAGTCTTTTAGGAGGTTTTCAACTCACTCAAAGAAAAAATGAAAAGCACTTGCAGAGACTTCTCCTGTTTGAAAGGGGTTTCTTTTACTTATAAAAGTAACAAAAAATAATGTCTGAGTTGACTTCAAATATAAACGTTAATTTGTGGTACAAAAACCTTTTCACTCCTCACTCCTCCACCAAACAATCAGATCAACCCCAGCAGCTGCTTCTGCCTGTTAATCACTGCAGGAGGCTGACTGACAAGGAGGAGGGTCTAAGCAAAAATAAATACATAAATAAATATACAATAGATCTATCATTCACATAACCTAGATCTGCGAAAATTAATTTCGCAAAAAATAAATTAATCTAATGGTTAATAGGCTCCAACATATGCGAGTAGAGCTCATCACATTCCTCCAATGAAACTTTAATATCTATCTATCTTCCTACTCGTGTCTCTATCTTAGCAAGAGTTTGACTTCTCAGTTTAGCATAACTGTCAGGTTTTGGACTTGAGACTACAGGTAATGTCGCTACTGAGAGGGTGGTGAAACTAGCGTATGACATGAGGAGGGTGACGATCATGCATTTTACGTGACAGGCGGCAACCCCAGTCTATACTATAAAAATCTGATTAAGATTAGAGCCTAAATACGTTCTATTTCCAAAACAGAAAGGCTACGTAATGTTAGCCAGCTAACAAATTACTATTGCTAAGTAATTCCCAGTAAGTCAATATTTAAAATGCTTTTCTAAACAACTGTTGGAAGATGTCAGTGATTTTAGTGAAACTTAACAACACAGCACTGACAGGCAGGCGTGTATATGTTTCCTAACTGTGGCTAAAGCAGCTGCTAGCTGGTTTATTCTCCGATCGGAGGCTGTTTATTATATATACAGTTAGAGAATGGTGGATTGACAATGAGTAATAACGGCTAACACGTAAATGCTGTTGTAATTAACCTTACCTTTTAGTATATCTTTAAGCTAATGAGTATCCGTGAATTTTTCAGTCAGGTTTCCCGAGGCAAAATCACACCAGAAGTAAAGATACATCTCTTCGAGTTACGGCGCCCATTGTCTGACATCATTGTGAAAAGGGTCTCCAGAAAAACTTCCGGTTCAGAAATAAAACGAGCTGTAGTCCAATCAGCGATTTCTTACGTCTCCGCTGGGACCTACCTTTTCCGTTTTCTAACGAGCTGTAGTCCAATCAGCGATTCCTTAGGTCTCCACTGGGACCTACCTTTTCCGTTTTCTTAATGTCGTTGTGTTTTTGTTAATGTCGTTGTGTTTTCGTTAATGTTGTGTTTTTGTTAATGTCGTTGTGTTTTGGTTAATGTCGTTGTGTTTTTGTTAATGTTGTAGTGATTTTGTAATTTGTAATTGTGCTTCGTTAATGTTGTAGTGTTTTGCACCTCAGGGCCACCGTAGAATCCGCATAAACTCTGCAACTCTTTAACAAAAAATAAATTCAAATTTTAAACCATTTTAAACCAAAAAAAATATTAAACCATGACCCACTTGAAGAATGAGAGGCATGCTGATCACAACAGCATTGTGGCAAAATAAATAAAGGAATTTTTTATCCAGAAATAAAAAAAATGTATGTATTTGAAATGGAATAAAAAATAAAGTTTGTGTTATTTCTATTAATGTGTTTGAATGATAAGAATGATGTAGACTAATGGTGAAAAGGATTAAATGAAAAGGAGCTGAAGCAAGTAGCAGCAGTGCCTTTCAGGCTGTGATTTCACCAAAACCACAAAGTTATGAAATGAATCTGGAGGTTGTAGCAAAGGGAAATAAATATAATAAGAGCCGAACGTTATTTAAGTCTCATAGGAACCTTTAACACCAAAGGAAAAATTGCACAGAGGCAAAATTTTACCCATCTTTTTGTATAATATGTGTACATACCAAAAAGCAAATGAAGCTGGAGTAAATAAAAGTGAGAGAGATTTTGGAGAGTAAAAACCCAAAATGGTTTTTAAGATGTTATAAAATGTTAGCATGCGCTGTTTGTTGTGTCCCTGGGGGGAAGTGTAATTAAGTTCTTGTGTCATTTGGTGGTGATGCTGCTGCTCTTAGCCTACCCTCAGAGCGCTGCCCTGCTTCACTTTCACATCCTGTCACAACACCCGGATGAGAGCGCTGCTCCGCTGAGGATGAAAGAGGACCTGACTTTAATTGAATGTGATTAACACTAACTGGAAACAAAACAGCATGTAATACACGTCCACTTTAAAGAGGCGAGCCTACATGACAGAATGGGGCCAATGAATTAGACATAGAGGAGATAGGCTGTTAGTAAAGTGCACCAGAATAAGCTGTGCATCTGAGAGCTGCTTTTTAATCATTCATATCTTCATTAACTATGGCACTTCAGGGGGTATTTATAGGAGATAAATCAATATTTTGCACAAAGCCAAAATACAATTAATTATGTGTTCAAGTTTCATGTGAGGACAAAATTAAAACAATTTTTTTACCTTTTATTTTTAAATAGATAGTTCTGCTCAAACTAGAATTTAAAAATATAAAACATTTAAATGGATGATAGAAAGCTGTACATTTGTCAGTGGAAAGAGCCAAGAAATGTTTATTTTCACAGGAAGTCCAGTTTCTTTACTGGATGAGGTGAAACATGACGATTCACTTTAGTGACTAATCACGGCTACCTCAGAACTGATGACAAATACAGCCTATGTTAACATCTTAGTCTCACATATGGAGACTGGGCTTATGTAAAGTAAAACACCATGTAATCACTGCCTGGTTGCTCCATGTCTGAGTATAAATCACCAACAAGGGTTAAACAGAAACACGTTTAGAGCTGTTTGAAAACCATGTAGCCATCAAAATACCCTGGTTTGCATAAACTAGACCTAGTCCATGTCTAATGAAGGGTAACACTAAAGGTGCATACAACTTCACATAGAAAAAAGAGACAGCTAAACACATAATCACTGAAGGTATTGTGTATCATGTCTGTTCTTTTTTTATGTCTATGTGGAGAAAAGTCTGTTGAATAAAGCAATCAAAACAGAGAAGCTAAATTTATTGGCAGCCTATTTTATTGAGTCTTTCGCAGCAAATCTTCAGAGCTAGCCCAGGATAAGCTAATCAGGTGGCCCTCAAATGGAAGCCCGGCCATCTGTTTCTGGACTCCTGGATGCTTAGTTGTTATCTGCAGTTTGCAGTCAGTCCAGATCCTGATCTGGAAAACAAACATGATATTGATCCTTTCCCGACTGTCCAGGTCGAAGAAACCACCACGCCATGACTTCGGTTTCAATGTGTTAAAGGTGTGGCAGCAATCTGCTGCTAGGCTTTTACTGGGTCAGATAGGTGAACGCATCAGCAAACACAGCTGTTAGAAAAAAAGAAGTTGGAGGTCTGCATGTCACACTCCAAGTTCACTAGTAAAAGCAAGATGGACAAAATCCATCAGTTGAACCCTCCAGCTGTCTCAGCGCAAGGTTGGGAGGAGCATATGTGCATTTTTCTTATTCAGTGTGTAATAAAAAAAAGTGGGAATGGAAAGCAGTGACTCAATGAAGCCGTTATATTAAGGACAATCCCACAGAGCAGAATTATCAGAAATGGAAGAGCCAATCTACCACAGGTTTCAAGGCAGAATAACGTTTGTTTCAATTAAAAAGCAATAAAATATGTATATTTTTACTGAAAAGCATAAAGTGGGTCATATTAAAATGGAACATTTTGGCAGAATAAAGCTCCTTCCCTTCAGTTGGTGGAAGAATTGGAGCTAAAGTAATATTAGGCTTTTTAGCTTTCTCTCAGATTATTTTACTTAATGACCAAAGACAATACACCTCAGTATCATCTCATTATACACAGGATGTGGAAAGTGCTATCAGTATTCTGTGGAACCATCTGTATCCTGCTGCGCTTTAGTTTATCATGATTTTACCCACAAAACCCCAACAAGTTAAAAGGCTGCGAGGACTCTGAGGAAAGCAGAGTGTTGAAGACATACTAAGAGCAAGAGAGAAAAGACGGCAAGCGATATGTGCCAATCTCTGCCAAGGGGAAGGAAAGGCAGGATAGAGGAGAAACTGGGGATCTGACACTTCTGATTAAGGTAAAAACAGAAAAAAAGGAAGAGGTCTGAAGGGAACAGATCTAAAGAAAAAAGCTGACTTTTTGTTTTAAATAGAGCATGAAGACCACACGCCTGCTGAGCGGGAGCCGCCTGTTGCCGTCAAGCAGGCTGTGATTGCATAGTTTATGGCTGAGGCATGATGGGTAAGGATTAAAGATGGCTGCCCTGGGGGCATACAGCAATACCATTACTCTTGATGGATTCCCTCTCCGCTCACATATTCTCTGCAGACGTCAGTGGGGCCACAAGGCTTGACTAATGCATGGTGTGATGATGCGATCAGAAGAGGCAGGAAGGGATGCAAGGCAGCTTCTACCAACCTCCTACTCCATCCTCTGTTCTCTGCTGCCTTCCCCATCTATTCTCCACACAGCTCTCCACACACACAAACACACATGCACACATTTGTGTGTCCGCGCACACACACAAACATACACTGCAAGACAAAGCAGGACTGCTTCCCAGTGCTGACAATATAAAAAACCTGGATAATGTACAATACATTTTTCAGCAAATATATATCATTTTGGTCTTGCATATGCTAGAAATGTTTAAAACTTTGTATTCATTTTAGCACAAGAAATAACCTGAATGATTAAAAAAATGCAGGTTGGGATGTCAGGTAACCAGACCTGGATTCTCTTTAGATATACCCACGTTGGAAACTGAAAGTGTTCCAACAAGTAAACAGTAATAAGAAGAGATTAAAATAGAAACAAGGTGTATGGGTAAAACCAGTTAGCAGATGCTGTGGATGTACACATGAAACTGTAGGTCTATTTAGTGAATTTAACAACTGTGATAAAATAAACACCTTAGCTTCTACTTTAACGTAACTCTGAATTTAAACATGCTCTTCATGTGTCAAGATCACAGGAAAGATGGGAATTCAGAAGTAAGATTGGAAGGTGACCAATCAACACATTTTATTTAAAAATGTGGAAGAGAAAAGCATTCTTATCTCAGTTTCATGGGAGCTCACATTTTATTTCAAGCATTCTCATGGTGGATCACAAGATATGGTCTGATGACAACAAGAAAAAGGTGTAAAAACAAAACTGTTTCCACCCAGCATGCAAAGAGGAGCGTATGATTCGAATGGCTTTAAGTGGTACATAGGCTGTCTGCTACATTCACACATATGGCAAGCAATAAGTCTGTGCAAACCTTCTTCTACATTAAAGTTGCCTCACATATTCCTTGGACGATGATGCCCATATTTAAATAATAATAATATTGGATCATGTGGTGCAAAATAATGTAAATTATATCAAGAGCACATAGCACTTTACCTGTCTACCTGTGCAAAGATCTCCAGGACAGTCAGATATGCTTTTTCAGAAGATTTTGTAGACATTAGTTCCAACTCTGTCACTTAGAAAAAAGAAATAACGTCCTCAAAATAAAAATTCTGATGTCCAGTAAGATCTTCAAAAACTCATCCATGCATTTATCTTTAGTTGCATTCATTACTGCAACAGTGTCTTCACAGGTCTGCCTAAAACATCAATCCTCCAGCTGCAGCTGATGCAGAACCTGCTGCTGGAATATAGACCACAACACCCAGATCTAGAGTCCTTCCACTGAGACAATAGACTTTAAAATGCTGTTAGCTTATAAATCACTGAATTGGTTAGCACCACAATAAAAGATCTACTGTTGTTGTATCAACCTCCTGGACCTCTCAGGTCTTCTGGTTCTGGTTTACTCTGCATCCAGAACCAAACATAGAGAAGCTGCATTCAGCCTCTATGCACCACAAATGTGGAACAAACTTCTATAAAACTGCAAAACTGCTGAAAAACTGAGTGCCTTTAAAACTAGACTAAACACCCACCTAGCTAGTGCTGCTTTAGAACCATAATAAGTGGAACATTAACCAACATATTTTATGTGTGATGATGGCACTCATCAAAACATAATGTTTGTTGCTGGTTTTGCAACTGTTAACTATATGTTGCTGTGTCATTTGGTGAGGGAGCCTACCCTGAGGGTAGGCTCTTAGCCTACTCTGAGGGTAGTGAAGTGAAAGTGAAGCAGGCAGAGCTCTGCCCTGCTTCACTTTCACATCCTGTCACAACACCCGGATGAGAGCGCTGCTCTCATGGGTTGCTCTCATCCAGCAACCCATGTCTTCAAAATGGGTTGCTGGTGCTTTTCTCCAGCAGCCAACCGGCGAGAGGCGGGGTCACCTTGGACTGGTCACCAGGGCAACACAGAGACACACAGGATAAGCAATCGTGAACACACTCACACACTTAATGATAATTTAGAGAAACCAGTTAGCCTGACAGTCATGTTTTTGGAATCAGGGAGGAAGCCGGAGTACCCAGAGAGAACCCACGAATCCACAAGGAGAACATGCAAACTCCAAACTGGGATTTGAACCCTGAATGTTGTTGCTTTTTTTTTAATTCTTCACAAAATAGTTGCTCTTCCATTGTGTGAGCCTCTACACATCAGTGACCTGTTTGAACTACTTATCCTGTAACATTATAGTGTCTCCTTTGATAAAGTGGATCTTTTATACCAGTGGTTCCCAAACTTTTTCTCCTGCCCCCCCCCCCCCCCCCAGTGGTTTCCAAGCTATTTCTGGGCCCCCCACCCTATGGCTTACAAACAGCTGTCTGGTTGAACGATGTGTGTGAGCAAAGGGGGTGGGAGGTGGATTCTTAGAGACTCCCTGTTATACTCAGCCCCGGCTCCAGACGAACAAGGGGGGGAATCGACTTTTTTGGGGGGCAAAATGAATCGTAACTTAACATAGACAACAACATCAGGAGCCTACAGGGTACTTGTTCAGCTTAAGGTGATGTATTGATATTAGCTAGTCATCTTTTAGCTAACATTACCTGCATCCAGCAGCTTTACTCAACTCAGTCGGTTAGTTTGGGGGGAAAAACTGAAAAGTTCTTTGCTTTTTGCTGGTTTGCTGCCGTGATTCTAACACACCTGAGCAGCAGCAGGTCTCCTTCACTGCCACACAGGCGTAAACCCAACGCAAGCGTCGTAGCGCTCATGTTGCGTTTAAAGACGGCTTGGAAAAACAGGTTACGACATGTTAACAACGGATTAAACAGTTTCAATCCCCCCGCCCCCCCGCCCGTCCCCCTGCAATGGCACGGCGCCCCCTTAGGGGGCGCGCCCCACAGTTTGGGCACCTTTGCTTTATAGACATAAGGATCAAGCTGGATTAAATCATACTTGTCTGACTGTTTAAGGTTTGTTTGTGGTTTAAACTAGCATAACAGACTTTGGCTCTTATTACCAAAGTATTGTACAGAGTCATATAGTTGGTAAAGGAAAACATATTCCATAAAGTCCTAATGTTGTTAAACATGTTATTGGCAACAATTACAGCTGTTTCTAACCATCTTAATATTTCAGTGGATGCCATTAGAATTAGAATTATAACCACAAAGTGGAAAGAACATTGATTTACCATAAAGCACACACAGCCTTTCCTTCATAACATCACTGACAGAGTTGTCAAAATAATAATGACATCTTGTCTAGGAACTCAGGACCATCCGAGAAAATCTTTCAAAAAGACCTGGAAATACCCAGTGGAGTTTGTTTCAGCATTATGAAAGCACCACACTGTCCCCTATCCACAAAGACTTTATAAGACTTCACTTAATGCATGAGGTTGTTTAAAATTTCCTGTAGAAAACTTGAATAGGCCAGTAAAGAACGGGCAGAATAAAGTCTGGTCCAGTGAAGCTAAAACTGAACTTTCTGAATGCCTTGAATGGAGGACCATGCACTCAAAATCTTACACTAAAAAGTCCACCTTACTGGAGGGCTGATTTTAAGTTGATGGCTATGGCAGACTCCATATAACTGAAGAAAGGACAAACTGAGAAATGTACTGGGATATTATCAATAGGAATCTTAAGATGAAATGAGAGTGGATTTCAACGCAAAACAAAATCTCCAAATGCTGCAATATGGAGTTTGAGAATCGGACTTGAGTAGAAAAGCAAAGACTTCAGACTTATCTTAGACATGTGGCCCAAAACACTAACTCTTAACTCTGCTGTCTGGTCTACAGTATTGACAGTCTTTATCTTATGTAATCAAGAGGGAAAGCAAGTATGCAAAATACAGATTGCAATTACACTGTGTAATTCATCTCAGTTCTATTATGTGACTGCATTGTATTGGAACAAACTAATTGAGTAATTGAACTGAATTTGGACAAAATTGAATTTCCCATTATTGGATGTTTTTTGGTACTGTTTGTTATGCAAAGTGCCTTTAGATGACCTTTGGGATAAATTTGTGTTCTGTAAATATTCCTAAATGAATAAGCTGAGTCACTGTTCCATCGTCTGAAGGCCTGAGCTGTTAGAGCACGCCTGATAGAAACACCTTGCATCTTAAAAAGCTTGGAGGACTTGGAGGAGCTCTGTCGAGTTTCATACACAGCCACAGAATACAAAGCACTCTGCAGTTAATTGATACTGCTGAGCTGGAGCCTGCTCTGTCTCCACACTCCCTTCAAATGGTTGGCATAATAAATGACTGCACTCTGAGATGGGCCTTGGCCTGCTTTCTATCCGTCTATCTCAGCTACAAATGTTATTTGGCCAAATTGCTGTCACAATCGTTTAATCTGCTCAACCCGGAGAAAAGAGATACCAGCCTCAACATCTTTCACTGTTCTCTTAGTCTGCTTCCTCGCTTCCCCCTTTCTCCCTTTACCCTTCTAATGCTCTCTTCAGTTAGGCACACTGTCTCCTTCCCTTCTCCTCACCTCTTTAGGTTTCCACTTTTTTCCTGACTTCGCTGTAAAATTTCTGTTTATCTCTCCAGTGACACTAATTGGAAAACAGCTTGAGGCTTCTCCTTGCCTGGATCCCCTACAAGCTCTGTGTTGATTAGTGGCAACTTAGGAAGGCTGGTCAAGACAGTGATGACAGAAGAATTTCCCTCTGTCCATTTGTCCCTGGGAGCCAGATTCAGTAGGTCCTGGGACTTACTGAACAGATAACAAGGAGCAAATGTAAAACAAGACTGACATTAAGCTTTCATAAAAAAAAAAAGAAAACAAGGATGAAGGGGCTATTTTCAGTAAATTATGCAAATGTTCAGAAGTATAACTGATAAATTTATGAAGATGAGCAGGGAAGCATCTTGAAGTGTGAATCAGATGATGATTTATCACTTTTCTTCTCAAAGTTTTCACATTATTATTATTATTATTATTATTATTATTATTATTATTATTGACACACTGTGATGGGGTTCTCTTATGACTTGGTCAGACATAAATGACTGGCCAAGGCCAAAAATGACTTTAGAGAAATGTATTAAACTTTTCTTCAGGTGATCAGAGAGTAAAAGTGCAAAATAGGTACAGAGGACATCGAAGGCAGGTTAAAATCAGACAAGCAGTACCTTCAATACAAGAGTCCATCACCTTCAGTGTGACTTGTCAGGAGTCTAACCACAGACTGCCTCAAAGTGGAACATACTAGTGATGGGTCCGGCAGCACCGATGCGTCTGTGCATGTGTCAAGCCCCATAGTCCAAAACCCGTATCGGTGCACGTATTGGTTTCAGCAAGTCACATGACCAATACAGGAACTTTTTCGAAATGACTTCCTTATAAACTGTGTTTCTGTCAAAAGCATTTGCATTGATCTTTTACATCGCTAACTATGGAGCAGCCTCAAATAAAAGGTTTCTGCAATGTGGGACCATTTTGATCTTATATTGGAAAATAAATTTGTTTTCATTTTGTTCTTTCATCCGGTTCTTGTCAGTTTCTATTTGATCTATCTGAAACCAAATTCAGCTGAAATTAACTCTTAGTTTATTTAATATTATGCTCTGCAGGTTAAGTGTCGCATATGTTTGACTGAACTGTCTTATTTAAATAAATCCACCTCCTCAATGCCGAGGCATTATGAGGCCAGACATGAGAATGAAGTCCCAGATACACCTAGATAAACTCAGATATGCAGCCATTCTACAAATTACTCAGTTGCTTTTTATAAATTATTTCATATACGGTGAACCTTCGCTATAACGCAGTTCACCTTTCACGGTTTCGCTGCTTCGCAGATTTTTTTGTGCAGTTTTTTTCCACAGTGTTCTGCGTCCTGATTGACCGTATGATTGGTAAAAACAGTCTCTGCGCTTCTTCTCTACCTGAGTGCCAATAAAGTTACGGTATTTAATACAGATTGGCCATTCAGGAGATGGAAACTGAAACTTTCAAGGCCTGCTGGAAAAAAAAACAAAAACTGTGGCCAGAGGCAGCAAAACCCAACCAGAGGCTCGCTTGATGAGATCCATCACTCTGCTGTAGATACAGCTGTGAATCTCGCAGGGCAGCTTGGAGGAGACGCTTTAATGACACGACTCCGGATCACATTAAGGCCCGATTGATGAACACGCACATCCGCTGACCTGAAAACAGGTTTTGTTCTTTGGTTTCAATGTAGAGTAATAACTGAACAGATAATAAGGCTCCAGGATGAACTAAGCCTGAGTGTTAGCCTGGTCTGAAGCATGCTAGCTGCACAGGATAAATCGCCATGGTAACTGATGGCTAACTTTTGTGAATTAAGCAGTGGTGGACAGTAATGAAGTATATTTGCTTGAGTTCTGTACTTAAGTACATATTTTTGAGTATTTATGCTTTCCCTTAGTATTATTTGGGGACCTTATGACTTTCGACTGCACTACATTTCTAGGAAGCTTGTTGTAGCTCAGCATAGTTTTGTGGTCTGCTGTTGCTGTATTTTTTTGCTGAAAGGCAGTGGTGGGCCGTCGGGGCCTGCAAGGCCTTCTCTGCAGGCCCAAACACTATCAGAATCCCTTTTTGACCAGTTTTATTAATTTATTTCCAATAGTCTATTTCCTTCAGTTGTTTAGAATATAAGCCACATTAACAAGTGGAAAATGTTTTTTTTAACATCACAACTATGGCATTTTATCACTTCTGAAAGCCACTTTAGACTGTCTGTTGTCCTGGCAGAGAAAAGACACAGTGTTTCCCAAACACATTTCACTAATACAGTGAGAATTTTTTATTCAGTTTCTATCTTTCTACAGATCTAATCTATTAAATAAAATAGTTATAAAAAATAAATTAAAAAAAGCCATGAAAATGCAAGATCAGGTGAACAGAGGTGATGTTTAGTCTGAAGAGAAGTGGTCCCAGTACCCAGCCCTGAGGCATCATAACCTTGCCATGTTGATATCAAGCTTAGTAAACTGTATTTAATAATAGATATTGATATGGTGGTGTGCTGTAGTAACTTGGTAGTAACTATTCCGACATCACTTCAGAATCAAATGCTTTTATTGTTATTGTACAGAAGCACAACAAAATTTTGTTACAGTTCAGCCCATCCAAATACAGGATACGTTGGTTCTGCTGGTCCTGGGGCCGATCCTGTTTCATATGAATGTGATGCTGATTGTAAGAAGCTCCATGTTTTTCTAGGCCAGCGCTGCCACTGATCCTTTTGGTTTTATAAAAATATTTATCTTTTTTTGTTTTTCTCCAGGTTGGAATATAAATCACTGGTTTTGTGGTGAACCCGCCGCGGTTCAAATGTTTCCACTGGGTTACTGATTTTTCTGCAGCAGTTTTTCTTTGCTAAACTAAAACATTCAGTATTTGCTGCTAAAACCTAGCAGGTGTTTTAACCTTGTTCATCATGCAGCTCATCACAGTTGATGCTAACTGACGTTCAGTGATCAATATGAGAGTTTAAATGTAAGATTGAAACTCTTACAGGCTGTTACGAATGTTTTTGTTTTAGAACTGCTTCAATCTTAATGAATTTCAGTTTTTAGTTTATATAGAATTTGGCATTAAACTCCTTTACAAACAAGTACCACACAAAATAGGTTTATTTATTTATTTGAATTATTATCGTGAAGATATCGTCTTTCAAAAAAATTTTTTCCTTGTCTTCAAAATGACTTTGTTGCAGTCTGCCTCTGTGGTTTAAAGCCCTCTGTGTCTGCTGTACTTACACAGCAGTATCTATGGTAAATTCATGGAAGCATTAGCTGCTGTGTATCACATTTAGCCCATGTGTAGAACGAGGGATAGTGTGTTTATCAGACTGTGTCTGTGAGTCGGATGCAGCTGTAGGCAGAGTTGACCTTGAAGAGCGCTGTTCATCACTGTGGGGAAAGAGAACCAAGACGAGACACAAAGCTTTATCGGATGAAAATACTCTTGTTGTCAGAAATAGCAGTGATGAAACTGCTGACGCTAGACGCTGCAGTTTTTCACAGCATCGGCACTTTGAAACAGTTAGTGGCTGAACGCTCACGTTTTACAGTCACTGTGCTGTTTTAATGCAGGAACCGGCCTCAGTGAACTTTCAGGTAATGTTAATACAGGAGGAAAGTCTTTTTAAATGCAGGAACATCCGCACAAAGGATTTACAAGTAGATTTTACATCCAGAGCTAAAGGCCGTTTTGTGGGATGTCCTCCAGTATAATGCTGAGCTTAAGGAAAAGCTCCATGATGAACGATTCAGTTAAAGTTGAAATCCCTCTCTCACTCAAGAACAAAGACCAGTGCTGGACTTGGAGGCGTTTTTTTTTCCATAGAATTAATCATCTGAAGTCTAAGAATAATCTGAAAAACACAAATAGAGCAGTTTTCTGAAATTATCATTTTACCAGATTTTGTTGCAGAGCACTGATACACACGGATATAATTTTACTACTCAAGAAATGCAAATGTCTCTACAGTTAGTTGGTCTGATGTAGATTAAAAACATTCAGAGAAACACATTTGGACATTAACTTGGACATAGAAACTACTCCTTATGCCTGCTCCTACTCTTCTTACTGGATAAAACACATTCAGTGAAGTACTTCTTGTATCCATCTTGCCTAAAGCTGTGAGATATTTGAGGGGTTTCTTGAATACATCATGTTTCAAGTCACTCCACAGTATCTCACTAAGAACATCTGACCTTTGGCTCCACTCAGGTCTTTCCATGTCGTATTTCTCAGCCAGTCTTTGGTAGATTTTCTGGTATGTCACTGTCATGTCACAAGGTTCAGTTCTGCTTCACCTTAACTTTTTAGATAAATTACCTTTCATTTTCTTCAAACACCCACTGATACACAATTGAGTGTGTCCACGGGAGTTAACTGAACTGGCAGCACCACATAGAACAAGTATAGATCTGTGTCGTATACAGATCTATACTTTACAGATGTAATGAGATTCTTCTGCTGGAATACTGCATGCAGTAATCACGTCCTCTGTTCTGCTGTGGAAATAATTCCATTTTGTTCTCCTCTGCACAAAGATCCTTCATTTTGCTTTGTCATCATTTTTCTCTGGAAAACTTTCATTTAGCATAGATGATTATTATTAGCTTTGATATGACTGCATTGTTATCTTTACTTTTAAGTTGCTTTGGATACAAGTTGAAGTTTAATATGATGCTACAATGACTTCGTAAGTCTTCTTGGGACAAAGGAAGACATTTGGGAATGGTTTCTGCTTTGAGTCTTTCTTATTGTCCAATATCCTGAGATTTAAAGTAGAAGATGAAGTTGTATAATCTCCCCATGTTGTATAAACAACAACAATAGACAAAAGGCTGTAACTCCCCTGAAGCCTTAAATCCGTTATAGCTCTCAACTACTATAAGCACTGATAACTGAGAAGGGCCCAAAACCATTGGACTGTTTTATTATTGCATCTAAACTTTTATCAGGACTGTGTCGAGATTCAAAGCGGGCAATCTAACTTCCTTGTTTCTGTGTGCTGGTTTGGCAATGCAGTCTGTCAATCACTGTCACTTAATGGAAGCTGAACTACAGCAATACATTATGCATCTGCATCTCTCAGTCCAAGTCTGAGGGTAGACCAGAGGTTGAGTCACAAACACAATCTAAAGTTTTAGGGAGTTTCTATGAACATTTCAACAGAATAAAAGTGGAATTCAAAGCAAAGAAATCTGATTATATAAAGAGAAAAAGATGGTTGGAATCATCCAACTGTGAGCTGAAGAACTTATTAACTGCAGTGACCAGAGGAACATTTGACTTAACTTCAGCTGACATTTAAAGCTGATAAGTACATGCTTGTTAGATTCTTCCTCAAACAGTAAAAGATTCAATATAAGACAGAGCTCTCTTTGAACACACGAAAAATTGTCTAAAGCGATTCTTGTCAATGTCATTGCGATCTCTTTTGCAGTTATGGTCTAGCGCAGACATCAAACAGAAGATCTTTTCCCTGTTGCCTTTAATCTGTAGCTCCTAACAAAAATACATATGAGTAGTTGATGATTAGCTTGAGTTTGTGTCATAACCATTTTGATGGAGACAGCTACAGAGAGGGAGCTCTGAGGTGACGGGTGCAGAATGAAACATGCACCCGTACACAGACAATCACTGTGTACCTCTAGTGACTTCTTTCTATTCTGTACAAGAGCCTGGTGATGAAAACATGACGACTAAAGCTTTCTATGTGCTGTATTACACAATAATAGAAGAGGTTTTGCGTTGCTGCTATTCAGGTGCTGATTTTTAAAATAATATAACAAGTCTGGTTTCTGTCAGCTCTTCGGTTTGCTTTAGATAACATATTAAACTGAAACCTTTGATTTTCCATGTACAGTTGAATCTACACCATTGAATGCACTATACGAACAGAAAAAAATAATTAAATCTGAAAAAAAAAGTTTTTGTTATAGATCAGCCAGGGTTATCACATATATATCTATGCCAGAATATAAAATTGATATATTTATTTAGAAAAATTCATCTACCCTTTTGTGCTTCTAAATCAACTTTGCAAATACCAGTGTTGTGTTCAAGACCACCTAACCCGAGACCAAGACAAGACCAAGACCAGAGTGTATCAAGACCGAGACAAGACCAAGACTTTTAGGGTCCGAGACCAAGTCAAGACCAAGACCGAGGGAAGTCGAGACCGAGTCAAGACCAAAACCAGCTACATGACACAATAAAATGTAAAATATGATCAAAATTGCTTCTCAAAATGATCTGAAAGATCCATATTCCCATAAAAACACCTAGATATTAAATACTTAATACATTTTACCAATATTAAATATTCCATTTCTGTGCTAAAATGTGTGATGGTCTCATGCCATCCCTAAAAACATAACACCCTGGACATTTTCCCATATTGCTCATATAAGAAACCACCACTGTCTGCACCATTAAACATAGCAATTGAGGCAATGCCCTGACGGTAAATAACGCTCAACTATGAACACTGACCAAGGAGCAACAAGCAAGAAGTAACCAAACCGAAGGCGCTCATTGTGACTGTTTTCACCCTCTCTCCCAGTACATGAAGCCAGGTAGTCTGACACCATGGCAGACATTACAGCTGCCACTTTGAACAAAAACAATCAAAGAGCAATGTGCATGCTCTGCGTGCTCTTTCGTTCTTGTGTTTTAGTTATTTGTTAATTTAAATATCAACGTACATAAATAAAATAATGATGCAGTGTACACAGAGCATTACAAGAACAAAGAACGGGTGTTCTGTCAAGTCAGATCATCATACGCTTAGCAAAACTCACGGTGTTCTGTCAGATCAGCATATGTTGTCAGATAGTCGTACGCTTAGCTCAGACATGCATACGCTGTCATTACCATATGATTTTATTTAATCAGCAACACAGAATCATGACGTAGATCGTCATACACTTTGTTATTAACAGTTGTATGGCATCCTGACTAGCGGTTAAGTGAGTTTTACACGCGTGTGTGTTGTAGTTGACTGCAGCTGCAGCCAGACCTGCTTTAAATACACTTTGAAACCATGACAACACATGTATATCTATATAGTTATCATTGAAAACAATTTAATGACTTATTTTCGTCATAACTTGCTGCGTATGGTGAACTGACAACTCCTCTGACAGTCGGTCTTCTTAATGTGCAGGCATGGTACTCACTGCATGTTTGCTATTCTGACAGCGTATGGCTATCTGATAGAACAACGGCTCTCAGTGACACTCCAGTCCTATCTAATAAGTAAAGAGACGAGCAGATGAATCGTACTGTTCCTGAATGTCACATCACTATATTGCAGACTTTTGGACACAGCCCATACATGCGACAAGTCAGTCAACACCTCCGCACAATAATTCAGCGCAGTGAGTGACAACTTTTTTTCATCACAATGCTTATGTGTCTCTGTACAGCTAGCTTTGCTAACATCACATCAACGGATCTTACCTTCTTTGAGCTACTTTTCTAAATGACGAAAAAAGTTAGACGTTGTCTCCATCATCTCTGAAAGCGAAGCGCTGCTGAGTTAGCTGTGGCCATCGGATTTCTTATGATTTATTCAGTGATATTCCATATTAGACAAACATTTTCTGCCGCTGAGAGAAAACCACTGCGCATGTCTCAGAGCGCCATGTGCGAGTGAAGGGTGGGAAGGCGGGGGGGTGGAGGGGGCGAAACACTTAGTTGCTTGGATTTTAATTGGTGCGTTTTGCATCCACTGAAAACAAAGATGTTAACAAATAAACTGGACAGTATGCTGCACGTTTAGTGGTATTTTCACAGTTGCGGTCTCGACTGGTCTTGAAATAAAATGCCGAGTCCTCAGCGCCCGAGACCGAGACAAGACCAAGACCATCAAAAAATGGTCTTAAGACCGGTCTCGAGACCAAGACCAGTTTCGAGTACCACAACACTGGCAAATACCATAAAACTCACTGGTAAGTCTTAAAAGTAATTTTGAAATGTATGAATGATAATAACTAGAAATAAAATACTGGATCTCTATCATTGTTACATTTAAATGTTTTTAAAGGAAATTAATCAGATGAAGAATGATTGTTGGATTTCCTGTGATGTCTCAAAGAGTCACATTTTAGTCAGAAGTCTTTCAGCTCTGTTGCCAGGCAGCCTGAGAAAGACCTTCCAATCAGCTCAGCGATTGGCTCAGTGATTGCAGAAAATAGACTTCATAACATGGAAACAAGCCAATCATGTTATTCGTAAGAGGGTGGGCTTTGTAACAGCTGTTATAATGGTTATGATACATTCCACCTGCTGTAGGAATCACCAGTCAAAGCTTAGCCTGCAGTTCTATGTTTTAAATGTAGCTGTCTATACAAGAGCCTGGTTGCCACACTCTAAAAAGTGTGTTTGGGCTGCAGTTCATCTTATGGACTTATTTACATTAATTCCACTTCATTCTTTTGCTTTTTCTATGACAACTTACTTTTTTGTGTTCATTTAACTCAAAACTTACAAATCTTTAACCTAAAGGAACTTTTCACTTTGACTTTTACTTAAAACAATTGAGTTCAATGCCAGTTTCGCATCCTACGTCTGACCAACTCAATTTATTATGATCATCCAACTCAGTTCACTATGTCCTTCTGTCTCAATTTGCTAAGTTTTTTATAAATTAATTCATAAGCGGATTTAACATGACAAATGTAAGTCACTCTTACTCAAATCATTTATTTTGTTCTAATAAACATTTAAAATCTCTTGGACTTAATTCTACAGAAAGTCAACTCAAACTTTTAAGTAGTTCCAAACTAAATATTTTGGGCTTCAATCTTCTTAGTTTGCAGCCTAATAGTCTTTTTACAGTGTCATCTAAATACACTCTAACAGTTACAAATCTTTTCCTTAAATGACATGTTTACTTTGACTTTACTTTAAATAATTAAGTTCAATATCATATTTGTATCCCACGTCTGACACCATGACTCAACCTTACCAGGGAGGTAAGCGACTGTGGCTCTGTGGGTAGAGTCGTCATCTTGTGATCAGAAGGTTGTAGGTTTGATTCCAGCTTCCTCCTGCCACATGTTGATGTGCCCCTGGGTAAGGCACTTAGCCGATCTGTGTGAATGGGTGAATGTAACTCTAGTGTAAAGTGCTTTCACTGGTCAAAATGACTGGGAAAGTGCTATAGAAGTTCAGTTCATTTACCATTTTTTGAAGTAAACTAAATGATTTGAGTAAGACTGACTTAAATCTGTTATCTTAAACATACTTAATACATTTGTTAAGAAATTAACAAATTGAGTTGGATGATTATAACATATTGAATTGGTTAAACTTAATAGATTAAGTTGGATAAACTTAATTGAATTGCTTGTTACCCATAAAAGCAATTCAATTAAGTTGGTTCAACTATTTTCTTTTTAGAGTGTAAATAAGTTATATTTTGGATTTTGGCCACACTGGTTGGAGAACCTCTGGGCTGGTGAAAGACTAGTGTAAAAAGTATATTCAAGTTGGCTCATTGCCACCAGAGTTATGTGTTTGGTTGGTAGTTAAAGAGGGAACCATGTGTTACATGCACTGCATGAAAAAATCTGTGAGTTTTCAGGACAGGTGAGGCTAATGAGGAGATCCATCGGTAAGGGGTAAACTGATGGGGCAGGATGTTATTTGCTATGAACAAAACAATTTTTGTCATGTAATGGCAGTCTAATCTATCAAACTATGAGTAACTCAGCCAATCTGCTACTTCTATTTTACTGGGAGCCAAAAAGAAAAACGAACAAGTAATCAATATGCAAATTTTTATTATCAGATTATAGCAAGTTTGTGGCTTCTGTGTTTTTCTCCTTTTGAACATTCTTTTAAATCATTTAACGCAGCATACATGAAATATTCAGGTTTGTTCAGGACATATGGTTTTTAGTGAAAACCATATATCAGGGGTGCCCAAAGTCGGTCCTGGAGGCCCGGCATGCTGCATGTTTCAGTTCTTTCTATGTGCTGTATTGCGTTATACAGCACATAGAAAGCTTTAGTCTTCATGTTTTCATCACCAGGCTCTTGTACAGACACTACAGAACATAAATCTAAAACACAGAAAAACCCAAATCCTACCAATATATACAGATATACACACACACTTTTGTCATAGTAGCCCCAAGAATTTAAAACTACTTTCACCCCTGGTTTTTACTCACTCTGTGCCATGATAAACATTTTGATGACATTTTAGGCTCTACAGACGCCTTGTTATCACGTATGCTGTTCATTGCTCCTTGCAGTTGCTTTTATTTGCTTTTTATTGATAAGTAAAGATGGTTAACGGTTAATGAGAACATGATCTATAGAAAATATTTTGTTCTAAGATTGCTAACAAATTTCATAGAACAAATCATGATGAGAAAACAGGAGGACGTAAAGAGGTGCTTTGTGCTGTTTTAACACAGACTTTGAAAGAGATTAGACGTTATAGCTTTCAGCTGTCGGCTCCCCTGCAACTTCTGACCTTGAGGGCCAAATATGACTTAATAGAGGCGGCTAATGAGTAGCTCTCTCCCAAAATGAGCTGTTGGACCAGGAGAGATGAAGGACCTTTCAAAGACAAGAGTTAACCCTTGGAGCTGGTAGAGAGCAGTAATTAGGTAGAGACGTAAACCTTGTGGATATGAATGACCTCTGTATTCACGCTACATGGTAGTCCTGCAGATTGTAGCACCATGACACAGGGAGACAGAAAAAACTTCCACATGCACATTTTATCCTGTGTTACTCAGTGAAACTTAAATCCTGTTGTTTTTTTGTTGTTTACTAATTTACTAATCTCCAAAAAGCCAAACAAAACAGAAAAGGCTGGTGAACCTTTTCTTGAACAGACTTTACTGTTCAACATGATAACAACCTCTTGTTTTGGTTTATAAAATACATTTTTATTAATGTCTCTCTTATGAATTTGGCAACCTTACTTCCCCAAAACATATGTGGCACCCGAGTGGTGTACCAACTAAATAACTGCAGGAGTTGTGAACAGTTACGAAACAAAACCCGTAAAAGTTACAGTAATTTATTTTAAAACAATATCAGAAGCGAAGGAGGTGCGGACAGTCCATGACAATCAATCCATAAGCCAGTCTATAGTTTGTCCTTATCTGAGCAAAGGAAGGGCGCGGTCCTCCACCACATCCAGTCCTCCGTTCCTGGCGAACCCTGTCAGCGACCCAGCCGCCGCTCCTCGACGGCGACCAGTCTTCCCGTACAATCCGCCTGTCTGGATACACCGCCTCCCCGCTCCTGCCACGCAATCGCCGCCGCTCCGTCTTCTCCCTGTTTTTTTTTCCTGTCCGTCCTCTCTGCTTGTGTCCTTTTCAATAGTCATGACAATCTCCATGCTAATTAAGCAGATGTATAGCACCGGTGCAGGGCTTCTTTGGGTATCCGGACACGTGACCTCCAAAATAAACAATCAGAAAACATGCAAAACAATAACTCAAAAGTTTAACTCAGCTAAACCCAAGAAAATACACAAATTCAAAACACGACAAGCAAGCAATCAAAACAAACAATACAAAAGAAAACACAAATAGAACTCCAAAACGGAAAAACCGAGGCCACATTACCACACCCCCCCACACTTTAACAAGGCCAGTCCCGGCCGATATTCACTCTCTATAGCGAGAAGGACATTGTCCTCTCGTAGCGCGTGTAGAGCGGCGCAGTACTTGTTCTGGTTCTTGGTTAATTACAGGGTAATAGAGCATTAAAGGCGGTTCATGTGTTTCAACAGGAGGTTGTTCTCTCAACACTTCTGTGGAAGGAGCAATACAGATCTTTAGAGCATTTCTGTGCAACGTTCGTTCCTTCCCACCCTTCTCTGGCCTAACACGGTAGACCAAACCTGTGTCCCCAACAACACCCACAACTACAAATGGCTCTGGGTCCCACCAACTGTGTAGTTTACCCTGTCCCTGTCTGTTCCTGTCACGGACCCACACGCGTTCCCCAGGGAGAAGCGCACTGGCTTTGGCTTTCTTATCATAACACCGTTTTTCATTGTTTGCTGCACTACTCATCTTATTCCGGGCTACCTCATAAGCATGAGACAACTTCTGATGGTGTTCTAAAACCCATCCCTGCAAGTCCCTGCGGGGTTGTGTATCTAATACACCCAAACTCAAATCAACCGGGAGTCTAAGATGACGACCAAACATGAGGTAAGATGGAGCGAAACCAGTAGCACTGTGAATAACATTGTTATAAGCATGCAACAACTCTGGTAAGTGCTCTGGCCACCTACTCTGCTTTTCAACCTCAAGTGAACGAAGCATGTTTAATAATGTTTGATTCATCCTTTCTACTCTCCCGTTACCTGCTGGGTGATATGTGGTAGTGCGACTTTTAGAAACGCCATACAAGCTACACAGTTCTTTCATAAGTTCCGATTCAAAATTTGGTCCCTGATCCGAATGGAAACGTGCTGGGCAGCCAAACGGTTGAATGACATGAGACCAAATTGCACGAACAGTAGTTTGAGCAGTTTGATCACGTGTAGGGACAGCCCATGAGTAACGGGTGAACATATCAGTCATTACTAAAATACTTTAATAAGTGTCATTTGGTCGGCGCAACGAGAGAAAATCAAGGGCTACTACCTCTAAAGGGTAAGACACCACTATCGGCTTAAGAGGTGCTCGTTGTTCTACACGATTTTTTTGTAGACTACAAACAACACACCCATTCTGAAAACACTGTACCCTCTTTTCCATGCCTGGCCAGAAGAAATGGCGCCTCAGATGAGTGAGGGTCCTCTCCACTCCTGCGTGGGCTGTAGCTTCATGACATTTCCTCCAGACCTCCTGACGCTTAGAATCTGGGCACACAATCTGGAAACGGGGCTCACATACATAGGAGTCAAACACATGTCTGCAGAGAATCCCTTTGTGTATGCGGAGTCGTTTCCAATGTTTCAGCAGCTTTTTGGCTGGTTCACTTAGAGCTGCCTGCTCAGTCTTAGTCGGGGCTTTCCCCTTTTCCACATACACTCGTATTTGATGTACGTCTGGATCTGCCCCCTGTAGGGCCTGCCAGTCCTCCCCCAGTTCGAGTGAAGCTGTGTCTTCTGCATCTGCATCCATTACAGCTGCCACAGCGCAGCCAATATTGGTCGTAACCTTGGGGAATCTGGACAATGCATCTGCATTCACATTTTCTTTTCCAGCTCGATACTTCACCTCAAAATCAAATGAGGCCAACTGTGCAACCCACCTTTGTTCCACAGCCCCAAGTTTAGCAGTCTGTAGGTGGGCGACTGGATTATTGTCAGTAAACACTGTAAACTTAGCGCCAGTTAAATAATCCTTAAATTTTTCAGTGATTGCCCATTTCAGTGCCAAGAGCTCCAATTTAAACGAGCTGTAGTTTGCATCATTTCGCTCTGCAGGGTGTAGACTGCGACTGGCGTAAGCGATTACTCGCTCTTCTCCCTCTTGATTTTGAGCCAGGACTGCACCCAATCCATGATAACTGGCATCAGTGTACAGACTGAAAGGCTGAGTATAGTCTGCATAAGCTAGTATCGGCGCTTGAGTTAATGCCTCCTTTCGTATGTCAAATGCAGCTTGACAGTCTGATGTCCAGTCAATTAATTTGGCACCATGCTTCTTGTCAGTAGGGATGCCTGTTAAAAGAGAATTAAGTGGCCGTGCAATTTTGGAGAACCCCTGTATGAAACGTCTGTAATAGCCTGCCAAGCCCAGGAATGCCCTCACTTCTTTAATGCACTTTGGAGCAGCCCACTCTGTAACTGCAGCCACCTTGTCTGGATCAGGCATAACTCCCCTCTGGTTGACCACATGACCCAGAAATCTCACCTCTCTCTGGAACAGGTTGCACTTGTTGGGTCTCAGCTTCAGGCCATGCTTCCACAGACACATGAAGACTTCTTCCAGATGCTGCAGGTGGGTATCAAAATCAGGTGAATAGACAATTATGTCATCCAAATATACAAGCAGGGACTCAGCAATATGACCACTCAGACATTGTTGCATTAGTCTCTGAAACGTTGCAGGTGCATTGCAAAGACCAAACGGCATGCGCTGGAATTCAAAAAGGCCCAAAGGTGTAGTGAAGGCAGTCTTTTCTCTATCCTTAGGATCCACTTCAACTTGCCAATATCCACTGGCCAGGTCCAAAGTGGAAAACCACTCTGCCTTGGAAAGGGAGGTTAGAGTCTCTTCAATCCTAGGGAGAGGGAAAGCATCTTTGTGAGTAACAGAGTTCAGTTTTCTGTAATCGACACAGAACCTCCAGCTCCCATCTTTTTTCTTGACCATAACAATGGGTGCAGCCCAGGGGCTGGAACTTTCAGTTATCACACCTTTGTCCAACATATCCGCTAATAGGGACCTCATTTCTTTATACAAGAGTGGCGGCAGTGGTCTGAATCTCTCCCTTGTAGGGCATGCATCTCCCGTTGGAATGGTGTGCTTGACGGCATCCGTCCGACCAAAGTCCTCATCGTGCTTGGAAAACACTTTCCCCCATTTTTGCAGTAAGGTGGTCAGCTTACCAGCTTCAGCAGGTGTTAAACCTGGTCGTTCCACTAGTCTTTCTAGGCTGAAGCCGTTGCCCTCCCCTGAGGTGTCCACAGCTTCCACCAGGCCGACCTGCAATACGCCACTGTCATCAACAGCCAGGTCCACATCTCGACCTCCATGGACATCCACGTCGTCGACTTGGTAGAGGCAGCCAATCTTCTGGTAGCGCCCTAGAGTAACTGGAAAATTATTACAATTTTTTAGACGAACAGGGAGCCTACCATTTCTGACGATAGCAAGGGTGCGGGCCACTGTGACAGTGTTGAGCTCCTCCAGGGCTTCCACCAGGCCACAGTAGTTTGTCCCTGCTGGTCCTGCTCGAGCTCGTCCCCAGATCACCACCTCACTTCTTGCGGGAATCTTGACCCCTCGTCGCTGAGCTGGCCAGACATATCCCTTAAACTCATCCTCCATGGTGACAGCTGTCCTCTGACAAAGGGAAAAAGCTTCTCGCCACGCCCGCTGGGACCGCGGGCTCTGACAGCAAAAGGACAAAGGCTTCCCCGGGTTATTAAAAACCACATGCCAACATGGTCTGATTACATTCATGCCGATGATGAGGGGACTGGTGGAGCATTCATCAGTCACGACAAAAACACCTTTTTGGTTAATATCAACACCCTCAATCTTAAAGTCCATTAGGGCGTAGCCTATGCAGGGGATCTTCAGGCCATTCGCTGCCTTAAGCTGGATGTAAGTAGGAGCATTATTAACATGACAGTCAGGGAAGTGTTTGAGAAAAAGGCTCTGTTGCATAAGAGTCACTTGTGAGCCAGTATCCAAAAGTCCCTCTAACTTAATTCCTCCCACGAACACATCCACATAGGGGCAGTTCCCCACTAAATTAGTAGTGGCCCTCTGGTCTTGTTGACCTAACCCCACTGCATGGGCCTCTACAGTAGGGTGCACTAGTTTAAAGCTGGCTGGTTTACTGAGGACTCTGTACAAAATCGGGCGATATGACCCAGTTGTTTGCACACCCTACAAATGGGCCTACCGTCTTCATCCCATTGGTAACTGGTGTGGCGGTTCTGGTGTGGTTTCACCTGGGGATGTGGAGCGGTGGTCCTGGGGCGTGTTGAAGTTCGCATGGGGCCCATCGATCTCTTGTCTTTGATTAGTTCACAGGCAAGGTCCTTCATCTGAGCCTTCACCTCCTCCATGAGTTCCCTTTTCAGCTCCTGTTTCCACACGTCACTCTGTTGGTGAGATTGAACAGTATTAGGGTTCCTTACCGCAGCACATGTTACTTCAGGCCGTCTGGGACTTTGTTCTTCTTCCAACAGAAGAGCCTCCTGTTGCACAGCTCTAAAGGTTGTGTCAGGGTCTAGGCGCACAACTCGCTTTAACATCTGAAGTATGGCACCATCCTCCAGGCCAAGCAGGAATTGGTCCCTAAGGTGAGTATCAGTGGGTGCTTCTGTTTCATCATGTTTTTGTAATTTTTGGTACAGCTCTCTCAACCGGAGCCCATACGCCTGGACAGACTCGCCTGGTTTCTGCACACAACCAAAAAATTGTGACCGTAAAACAGACACAGGAACCTTCTTTGTATACAAGTCATCGAGGATGGAAAATATTTTTGTCACCCTATCACGTTCATCATCACTGAGCACATTAATTTGGCGTCTGGGTAAACCAGACAAGGCACCAATCAAAATCTTTACTTTGTGTGATTCAGCCAAATCATTTGCATCTAAAAGACCTTGTATCTGCTCCTTCCATTCACTATACTTGGCATCGTCATTTTGCCCTTCAAATTTAGGGATCCATGGGGCACCAGGATAAATAGGCATCATCATTTTTAAAAAGATTTAAAAATCCCGTTTTTCTAAAAAAAAAAAAAGAAAAATAAAATCTATTAAAACACTGCTCACAATCCTGCTATGGTCCTGCCAACAACGCCAGATTCTGTGGCACCCGAGTGGTGTACCAACTAAATAACTGCAGGAGTTGTGAACAGTTACGAAACAAAACCCGTAAAAGTTACAGTAATTTATTTTAAAACAATATCAGAAGCGAAGGAGGTGCGGACAGTCCATGACAATCAATCCATAAGCCAGTCTATAGTTTGTCCTTATCTGAGCAAAGGAAGGGCGCGGTCCTCCACCACATCCAGTCCTCCGTTCCTGGCGAACCCTGTCAGCGACCCAGCCGCCGCTCCTCGACGGCGACCAGTCTTCCCGTACAATCCGCCTGTCTGGATACACCGCCTCCCCGCTCCTGCCACGCAATCGCCGCCGCTCCGTCTTCTCCCTGTTTTTTTTTCCTGTCCGTCCTCTCTGCTTGTGTCCTTTTCAATAGTCATGACAATCTCCATGCTAATTAAGCAGATGTATAGCACCGGTGCAGGGCTTCTTTGGGTATCCGGACACGTGACCTCCAAAATAAACAATCAGAAAACATGCAAAACAATAACTCAAAAGTTTAACTCAGCTAAACCCAAGAAAATACACAAATTCAAAACACGACAAGCAAGCAATCAAAACAAACAATACAAAAGAAAACACAAATAGAACTCCAAAACGGAAAAACCGAGGCCACATTACCACACATACATCATTGGTCTGTTTTCATAAACACATTACTGCTTTCCCTCTAACTGTTTTATCATCAATTCACTTTTTATATAGACTCTTTTGCCATGAAGAGTGGAGTGGGTTTGGTCAGTGAGTGCCAAGAAGATGAGAGCAGGCCGGTGAACAGGTCAGCCCAGTCAGGTCACCGATTCACCAGACATGTTTGGACTGCAGGGAAAACTGCAAAACCTTGAGAAAAACATATTTTATGGAATTAAAATGTAAGCTCCACTTCGAAGTTTTCTGGGTTTTTTTCAAACCAGAAAACTTCCTACTGCACTGCATAAACGTTGCAGTGAACATACCAGATGTGCTGGATTCTCTGCACATTTGGATGTGGAGCTTCTTACCCTCTTCTCCTTCAGGGGGTGATGGGCAGGATTGGTTCCAGCTGGAGATCATCAGGTGCAATTGGGGGAAGTATTTAGAGGAGTGGGTTCCCTGAGGCAGATGCCAGATGATTCCATCATGATCAGAGGTGTTGGGGTCAAGCTTAGGCTATGTTCCAGTTTAGAGTTGAACCTTACATTATTTCTCTCATTCCTGCTCCAAAGCCATCCCTGCTGTCTGTGTTTTTCTCCCTGGACTCCTGGATCCCTTTCTTCTGATCTACCACTATCCTAAAAATATCCCTCTCTCTTTTGCCACTAACGCAGCTTTTCTCTGTCCCCCTGCTCTGAATTCACCTCCAACCTCCACCTTCAGCACTCAGAGTCCAAAATTTACCTTCAGTTATGACAACTTGATGGAAAATTTACACAGAAATGAACACCAAAATTATAATTTTTATCTTTTCAGATATTCCTGCACTACAACAATCCTGCACTAAAGAATTGTCATTAAGAACAACACACTCAGTGAATGCTGTATGTCGATACCTTTCCCAGACATATAATGCATCCTGCTGAGATAGAAAATATTACTGCACTTTAACTGTAGTTGCTTTTATTGTAAGAGCTGACACTATTAAATGCAATAGGTTGGAAAAGAATAGCTGATTGAAGGGCCTTGGAACATCAGCTGCAGTCTTGTTAATTACAAAATCCAAAATACTTCCTGTTTTTGACATTAATGTTTGAAGGTATGGATTTATTTTAAAAGATAAAATACTAAACATGGTGGTCTGGATGGTGTTTGTGTTTTGCTTGGCTTAAAATAGGGGAGCTTAAAAATTGTTGTTCAGCGTTGCTTTATACATGTTGCCTCAGGAGGTGGTGACACACAGGATGTGACCTCAGTTCACATCCTGGAAACTCAAAGAGCTCCGGTTCAAAGTTTAAAGGCTTGATAAAATTACTCATCACTGTTTTGGCTGGAGGGAGTCAGACAGTTGGACCAATTTGACATCATTTACCCAGAATGCACTGTAGTATGAAAAACATGGCGACGGTCCTGTGAAAATATTTTATTAAAGTTTATAAAAACTGAATAACCTACCAAATTATCACTGTATTGATTTTGCATCTAAAATAAAGATTTCCCAAATAAAGCCTATACAACTAATCTTGGATCCTTTTAAAGGGTGAGGCGAAGCCTGACAGCGGGAACAGAAACACTATTAGTCACATTATTACTTGGATTTGAATCGGTATGTTCTGTATCCAGTGAAAATAAGGATGCTGAATAAACTGGACATCATGCTGGAAACTTGGTGAGATTTTTACAGTTGTGGTCTTGATTGGTCTTGAAATAAAATCCAGAATCCTCAATGAGAAGAGACCAAGACCGGTCTCGAGTACAACACTGTAGAACATACAAGAGAAGACGGATCTGACTTAAAGTGGAAAAGAGAAACAATAAGTACACTTGTTTTTTTGTTTTTTGTTTTTTTGTTTTTTTGCACCCAAAGTGGATTATCAGGGGCTTAAGGTGGTGAGTTGATAGTGAGGTTGTGTAGATATTAATGTGGATTGACATTTTATTGTCATGATTTGTGGTTGATTGGGGTGAGAAAGAACACTGAGACCCAGGTTGAAAAAGACGAAGATGAAGGTTTAATATTGAAACAGTCCAGATACAAGCAGCTCGGGGGAAACAGACAGGCGAAGTGACACTAAGGAGACTAACACTTGACGAGGACTTGGTCTTGTTCTCTTTTCATTGAAAGCTAAATTATATATATTTAGTCACTAATACTGACTGGAGCCACAGCAGTAACTGTTGTAAAAGCAACGATTTAGATAAACTTTGAAAACTGTTTAATTATAGATTGGCTCTAACTCATTTAGAGAAATCTTTAACTTGTATTTAGTGACTCTAGTTCTACAATGTAATAAATCATCTCATTTGATTCATTCTTTCTTCATTCCAGATACTGTTACATTCAAGCTGTCTGTATGTAGAGATGTAGTGTGGCATTAAGAAGTTAACTTACAACAGATTGAAACACTTCAATTCCACTGTGGGGGGAAACTTAAAATTACTGTTTCTAACATGTAAACTGTGTTATTAGTGTTAACTGATTTATCTCCAAATTACATTCTGCCTCCCAGCAAGACAACATGGACAAAAGTAAGCAGTCCATCGTCTCGACAAGTGGTGCCAACTGCTCTGCCAACTGCGCTGTGAGTGATTGACATCCGTGGGGTCCTTGATGCTATCAGTATGGTTCCAAATCAACATGAAGAGCACTTATTTACCAGAGATGGATCATTTAAAGTGAATGCTAAAATGTTTTGTGTGCTTGGAAAACATACTTCACACATATTTCATTATTTCATTAGTCCTCTCATGAGACATAAGCTCAGCTTGTGTAACCAGCACTTTGCAGGGTTTTTATAACTTTATTACAGATTGGTGTCTACTTTTTAAGATCTAAGAGCCAAATTCCAAAAGCAGTAAAATCAATCAGCCTGTTTTGTATCTCTGGATCCAGCGGCTGCTGCCAGGCACTTCCAGATCAAAGCAGCAGAGTACTTCTCTGAGCAACGCTTTTCAAATGTAATGCTTCTCATCAACTGGATCGTTTTAACTAATGGTCTTTTATTAGAGCAAAAGTTTAGATGTAAGCACTTTCATTTACATCAGAAAAGTATTAATGTTTTCATTATGCCAGACACAGGAAGACAGAGACAGCCAAGCTGCAGACCAAATCTTAAGTCTTTGAATGTCTTTTCTATTTTAGCATTGTGCCAGTCTACTTCATTTCTACAACCATATAACTATGTATAGATTTGCTGGATATTAAAATAATGCCTGGCTCTAACTTTCCTGCCCAAGTGGTAGCCACTCCAAACATACAATGCATGATTTATTCATAAAGTGCTTTCCATACACACAAAGCTGCACAAGATAAAACGTAGCATCATAACATTACAGTACATAAAGAACCCAAATTAACTGAAGATGTGCTTAAAAACTAAGCAGATAGGAAAACATGCACTAAACAAGAAACGTAGAAAACATATTTATTCAAGAGTAAATCCCAAGGCAAACATCAGACTAAATAGATGGATGTTTAACTTTTTAAAATTTTAAAAGAGTAAAACCAACCAGCAACTTTAGACAGAAGATATGTGTTTAGAGGCTGACAGAGGGAAGTTTATGCTGGAATGAAACTCAGAACCTTATAATTACCATAAACATCCAGTTGAAAAACGACCTTTATGTTGCTCAGCACAGGTCAGTCAAATTTATATTATATTAACCCAAACTTTTATGGATCTAAAAACCATTTTTTTTATTTCATGGTGTTCCCTGTAGACTTTCCAATGCAGCATCTAACGCCTTGGTGTTCAGTGACTGGACTGTAACACCAGTTTTGTTTTGCTTCAAATTTTTATTGTTAAAAAAATCATCTGGCTTCCTCAGGTTTTGATGTTCCCTTAATTACAAACAGCCACAAACTCCAGATATTCCATCTCAATAATTAGTAAACAGACATGAAGGCAAACAAGAGAGCAAAATGAATAGGAAGAATTGTACACCTTTAAAACCCTTTAAAAAAGCTGTAAAATGCCGGGAACACATGATCAAACTATTTAAACTAGATATAGAGCTATTAGCTGCTCAGATACTTACTCTGTTGTACTGCAGTTCTTCTGTATCGATCAGATAGAATTCTGGATCTAAACATGTTCTTCAGTGCATTCACACCAGACACATGTTCAGCAGTTTCCTCTCCTGACCACAGCCAATGAGCAAGTCCACATTCCCTCCACACATAGCCTACAAGTCCCAGCTTGATCAGCTGAAACCATCTGAGATCTCCAGCAGCAACCGGAGGAAGAGTTCAGGTTTCTGACAGAGGATCCATGACTGAAGTGGAACTGTCCAAATGAACAGGAGATGGGAAAGTGAGGGTAATGTGGCTACTTCAGATAGGATTCCAGTTGGTGAGTCTTATAAGTGAGACATAATGTGAAGCATAAAATAAGTAACTAAGCCCCCAGTTTCTGGTCCAGGGTTGATCTTTTTCAAACTAGCAGCTCAGTATGGCTGCACATGACTGATGAGATCAAATGAAGCCATAGTTGAAATTTAAAATTAGATAGAAACTCCTTTTTCCACCACTTGGACATATCATTTTCTTAAGCTGCTGTGAAATATACATTTGTTGCATGGTTTTTATTCTCATGTAATATCATTGGCTAAATCCCATTAAAAGCCTGTGACTTGGCTGTAGTTGGTGGTCAACTGTTCAGTGTGTTTAGTAGCAAAGTGTTGATGTGTCGCGTCCTCACAGGATGCCTCTAATGGGTGACTCATTGTGGGGGCAGTGAAAACTGTCTTTTGAGGAACATACGAAGTAAAAAATAGGCAATTAAAAGTCACTTAAAGCATGCAGCGATTTAGTGAGTGGACTGTGAATTAAATCCACTTTCAAAGCATGTGGCTAATTAGGCAAGCGCAGTGCGAGGCTTTTTCAATGTCTCTCCTTCTGCTGCTTTGCTGGTAAATCTTTGGAACATTGAAGACTGAACTCCTGACGCATGTTACTTGCATGCAGTAAATAGATTTTAGCTGCAACATAAAGGCCTTAGTTTGTGGCACCAGAGGTCACTTTGTCCCAATCTTTTTCAAAGTGTAATCCCCTGGATCTCATGTAGGCGTAAATGCAATGAGTAGCAAGATAGATGTGCAAATGCCTCCAGTTACTCGTGTGGCACTGAGGTAGATTTTACAGTCTGCGCTGGATCCTGATGCCATATGATGGTCCCAGTCTTCAAAGAGCAAAAACCTTGTTAAAACACACCGCAGGAGCTCACAGGGAATAAATAGAAGAAAAGAGAAAGTAGCGTTGAAGCAAAAATCAACACAGTGACACATGGTTTATCTAACAATGTACCGCCTGCCAAGCTTTTGAAAGTTCCAAATGTCTGAAGTTCTCTTTTTCTTTCTTTTCTTTTTTTTTTGTTTCTTATTAGGACATGTCTTGTGCAAGTTCTTATAGTCAAGAGTATTTGATACTATTACATTTTGTCCCCGTTGATAGCAATTTGCATTTTCCTTTAGTGAAACATCTTGTTCCATGTGCCACGACAAAGCAGTGGCATCTCTTTTTTCCAGGCGTTTTCTACACTCCTCTTCAACCTGTCTTCCTTTTCTGCTGGATTCCAGTCTAATATGTGTCCCCCACTGCTGAGCAGGAAGGACCATGCAGTTCCACTTACATTACTAAGTAATGAACACATGAGGGCCAATCAGTATGGACCCTTCACTTGGAAAGGAACAATGTCACACCTGATTTATTGGTGCTGGAAGGTGGAGATAAAATGGAAGAAGAGACAAGATCTTATCTTTAATTGTGTTCCTCTTCTCCTGTGGCATTCACTACACACAGAGCTCATTAGAGTGACACATCGCTAGAGATAGAAGAATAGATAGAGAGAAGGCCTGCAATCGTAACCTGGTTAAACCACTGTGTTGATTCCAAGATAAATCTGTTGTGTGTGATATTTAACCACATTAACCTGCTCATGGGACAAGCTTCATATTCAAGAGCCAAAACAATTAAAATAAATAAATAACTGAAATCTTCAAACGCTTTCTTGAGTTTACCAATAAAATAAATTGACATTTTATTAAATAATAAGGACCTCAGGGTTTTGCAGAGTGTATTTTATAAGCCTGGTGGCCCACCAGACTTTACTTTAAACAGGTTTTTATACACCAGTAGCAGTGATGGCAAAGACGTTTTCAGACAGCTTCATAGTTGGCATTGAAGTGTTGGTGAGGTGTGGTGCACCAGTCATGCTGTCCGGCTCGTGCTTGCAGCTCATTCACCTCAGACATTTTTTTTAAACTTGTCACCTTTCACTCAAAATGGTCTATTTGGAAGGTCCTCTTGTACAGCAGAACAAAGATCAACATACTATAGAGAAAAGTCAAAATTGCAAACATAAAGTCTGCACTTATTAAAAAAAGTGTACTCCGATCTAAAGGAACATCCAACTGAGTCAATGAACTTCAAATAATTGCCTCTGAATGTGTATTTGTGCATTAAAATACAGATTATTTCCAAGTGTCTGTGAATGACACAGTCTAACACAGACAGATCTTTTTTCATCCAATCAGAGCATTTCTAGTAAATACTGTATTTACTTCGACAGCAACCAATCACAACCAGCAAATCAAAATATTGCATCAATAATAATTAGCATTTTATCATTTAATATTTCCATTTGGCATTGAAATTGATAACAATGCAGCATTATGCTTTATTGAAAGTGATATGCATACAGTGTGGTAGAAATATAATACTCATGCTATTTTCTGCAGTCTTTGTTTTTAGTTTTATTTTGTTTTATTAAATCCTCAAAACCTGAAGGAAGAGTGGGAATCAAATCCTCTGCAGAGACATAGAAAAGTCATTAGTTATCAAAAATGCTTGATGCAAGTTGTTAGTGCCAAGTGAGAGATAAATTGACAAACAGCAGGAATCTGTCTATTGAATGCTACTAGGTAAAACACAGGCAGACATCACGCATACATGATGAGTGCTCTTGAATTGGTGTCAAGCAATTTTAAGGTCAATTCCTTTAGAAATGTAACCAAATGTAATTTAACATTGTGAAGACTATGTTTTTGTGAATTTGTTGCTGTGCACCACTCTCTAAAATCAGTTTTTAACACACCAGTGACACACACAAATCATGCTGACTGTGCTTATAAACACAGCCAATGAGCATTTCATTAATAAATACTCACTGTGTTGGGAACTGCAAATCCCTACTAAACCCAGACTAAACTCAGTCGCTGTACAGCTCATGTTGAGACTACGGCTGAAAGCTAATATCCATGCTGCTTATAAGAACGTAACTTGAATGCCAAAGTTGCATAATGCTGTCAACATTTTAGAAACAGACAAAAAATAATGAGAACACAAGACTTTATTTATTAAATAATAATTAAACACTGACCTAAAGAAACCTGCATACCACCTCTGTTTATTTTGACATATAACCTCCTTGAAGCCA
This sequence comes from Poecilia mexicana, assembly GCF_051168715.1. NCBI lineage: Eukaryota > Metazoa > Chordata > Actinopteri > Cyprinodontiformes > Poeciliidae > Poecilia > Poecilia mexicana. The sequence continues at coordinate 1,015,416 of NW_028263379.1, read as the reverse complement.
CGATTGTCACTAATAATGTTCCAATAGTGCTATAGTCATCATTCTGCTTCAGAGAAAATGCAAAATAAAACCAAGTCTACTCTTTCCACGCAAGTGTGCTAACAAAATGAACCACAAATTTCAAATAAAGTGCCAGTCAAAGGTTACTTAGGTCACGTTTATTTGTGTAGTGCATTTCAGTAACAAGGTAGTTCAACGTGCTTTAGATCATGAAAACACAATATGATAACCAACTATGAAACACGCAGTAAACATTACATTTTGCCAAATGCCATCATCAAAATCATCATACATCATATATATTGATTGATGTTCCAGTTATTTTGAATCAAAGGAAACTCTAAACTGATGGATTTTTAGCCGTGACTTAAAGGAATTCAGTGTTTCGGAAGTTTCAACTTTATTCAGTTTATTCACTCACACAATTTAACAAATTCCATGATGAACTAACAACACATTGTCTTACCACGCTTAACACAGATCATAACTGCAAAATAGTAGAGAGTGAACCAGGACTCCAAAGAATCTATGTAAAGCTTCTAGAGGGAGCCTGGGAGCATACAATTCTTTACATTTTAATATACTAATATTAAAAAAGGACAAAAGCACATCATTCATTCCACATATTATCCATATAACACAGATTATGTTTCCTCTGAAGAGTCAGAAACAGATCCTACAAGTGATCTCAGGTACATGAACAAAGGAATTTAATCTCTAATTGATTTTTAAAGTAGAGATGAACTTTAACCCTTTCGTCGATCTTGTCGAGCTTGTCCCAACCCGTGGGCCCCTCCAAGCAAAAGTTTGTCTATGGTATATTTTTACCATATATAAAATGTTTAATGAAGCCTAGGTGTAAATTCAACCTGTGAGACTATTCTCCTTAACCGGCATCATCTATCACCACACCTTCGCTGCAGCCAACCAGGACGATCCGCCGCTCCGCTTCGGTCCAATCATCCAGCAAGAGCTCCTTTAAAAGGCGAAGCAGCCACAGGTCCACCCACTTCAAACGTGCTTCAACCCACCTCCTCTCCATCTCCACCATCAGCCTCCCAGACACCTCAGGTCCTATCAAGACTCCCCTCCAAGCTCCACTACCAGTGACCGGGCCTGGGGAAGACTTACCTGAGCTTTGCTCGAGCCGATCACTCGAGCTCACAGCGAGTCTCAGCTTGCACGTCTTCTGCCGGTGTCCGAGCGCCAAATTCTCGGTCTAATAAACTTGTCTAACTGCTGTTTCTCTCCCTATGTGAGTCTCCACAGATTGAATTCCTAGTTATGTAAGTATGCTGAGGACCACTGAATGGAACGAGCTCCATCACGCTGTTGTTAGTTTTATTTATAACTGACAACATGCAGCCGTTTTGGTACACATTTATTTATGTTATTTCTGTTTGTTTAAAGTTTGATAGATACCTGCTCAAAACATGATTATTGACATTGCAGGGAAATTAGGCCCCTGCAGTGTCTGGAGGTTTGTTCCAGATAAGTGGAGCATAGAAGCTGAATGCTGACCAGAACCAGAAGACCTGAGCGGTCTGGAAGGTTAACATTAGATCTTCGATGTATTTTGATGCTAAGCCTTTCAGTGATTTATAAACAACATTTCACCCCTAACCCAAGACACACAAAAACACTGCTAAATGAGAACTTTGCACATTAAAGAAAAAGTAATGAGCTAATTGCAGCAGTAGCTAGATGTAGGAAGTGGCTTCTTCTGACAGAGAAACACAGCTAAACCAGCTCTGAGTCAGTAGTTCAATCAACACAATCTGCTCCATTTCTGAGTATAAAACTTAGGGAACAAGCATCAGGAGAGAAAGAGCCAATCAGCAAATAAAAGGGAAGCCCCTTCAGTTCACAAAGCTGTGTGTACCACCTGATCCAACGAGATCCCAGGAAGCCCTGCGGCTCTAGGGATAATAATTTAGGAGCAAATCACAAATAGTTTTGCTCCACCTATATCATGGACAGGTTCCCCAATTGCAGCCTGACAATGAATTCCTTCAGTGACTGATCTATCATAGCCATCCACACACCTGGACGTGGGGGGTGCCTAGCACACGTGGTCAGAGATGTTCTGAAGCAGAGACTGATTGCCTTTCCCTTTATCGTTTCTGCTTGTTTCATGTGTTTTCCTGTTTGCAGTTATAATGGGCGTTCTGTGTCGTGGTCAAGTGGGTAATTAAAGGAACAAACAACTTGTTAATGGCTTGCTGAGCTTATTTACTACGCAGCATGAACAACAGTTGCATCACCTTGAAAGTGGTGCTTTTAACAAGGCTGCCACTAATCTGTGCACTGATCAAAAGGCGGCTCTGTGAGAGGACTAGCAGGGAGTACCGGAGAGGTTACTCAGCCCAGCGATGCACCGAGCTAATTAGTAACTGTTACCAGAACGTCTCAAAGTCACTGATGTCTCAGTCTCTAGAATTAATCAGGTTGTTAGCTTTCATGAAGGTGTGGGGAGAAAAAACTTGATTTATCTGGCAGTGTTCAGAACACTTGTTAGCTCTCCAAAGAATTGGTCATGTTCATAGGCGCCGGAACAGGGGGCAGGTTTACACACATGCGGCAGCTTCGGGTCGGGTTGGGATCATGAACCGGTCTGACATCTGAAAAAAGGCTTTGACTCTGATCTGGTCCAGGTCTGAACCAATTCTGCCTAAAAATTAAATGAGATTTCTGCATTTGCCACCATAGAACTGGGATGATGTTTTCTTTCTAATGGTGTTGGGATGAAAAAAAAGGACATCCTGCCCATGTCTGTTTACGGGTCGGACCAAATGCTCATCCACTTTGCCCAGAGCAGATCATTTTGGCTCTGGTCGAAAAATAATTGCATGATTTTTTTTATTTTCTTTCATCTTTGCTCTTTCAAAAGCCAATCAGCCATCAGGAGCCATAAGTATCGATGCCTACTGATGGTTTTCAGGTCTCTGTTGAAATTCATTTTTGTCTGCTAAATAACAAGCATATTAAAGTTTATTCATTGTGTTTTTCATTTTGTTTTTAATGCAAAAATATTGTCAGCAGTCTGGCTGGTTATCTGTTCCACTCAGATCATATTTCCTGCACAATTTATGGAACATGCAGGAAATATAATCTGCGCTGACTTTTGGTTTTAGACCCACAGCATCCAGATCACGCAACGTTATGATGGCTGGAAATATTAGGTTGTCCTGCTGCTCTAAATTGCCATTGCTGGAGGATATTTTATTTTATTATTGTTTTTTTTAAGGTTACAAGTATTTGACCAGTCGTGATTTTTGTCATATCTATCTATCCTCGGCATAGCAGTATCTGTCATGATTTACGGATAGTGACAGGCACGTGCAGAGGAGGGGGGGCTAGAGGGGCTTGAGCACCTGCCCCTTTTGCTCTTTGCCCCCAAGTGCCCTTTTGCTTCAATGTTTTAATTTATTTTATTTTATTTGCCATTATTTCCTAAGCCCTCTTCTGACACATAACGTGCTAAAATTTAGTTTTTTGTTGTTGTTTTCTTATTTTTGTATTTTTCAAGAAAAACAACATAATAAGCCCTCCGGTCACCTTGTTACCTTTGACCTTTTGCCCGTGACGCATGACGCAATTGTCTCTCGTGCAGTGAGATAAGGCGGCTAACTGGAGCTGAACATAGAGAACGTTCCAGATTACAGAACAGTTTTTGGTGAATTTAAAAAAAAAGGTTTTGGTGAATAAAGTGGAGTAGACTTGCTACTTGTCAGATGACGGAAAACGTTGAAGAATCGTTTCTGCTTAAGCACGGAGTAGCAGTTTAAGCAGAGAGGTAATGAAATACAACAGACACTGACAGGCCTCTGTGTCTGCCTTTCTCTGAAGAACTACTGAGAGGGAGGAGACAGGTGAGGAAAAACTGTTCTTATCTATAGATTCAGTATTTTTATCATACAGACATTAGGCTGCTGTTGTTGCGCTATTAGCTAGCTGCTAGCTAACGACTTTGCTAGCAAAGCAAGATAAATAAAAAGCCTCTTCCCTGTATCATTAATGATAGTCATTCTTCAGTATCGCTTGTGCAATAGGGGCACATCGCCCGTCCAAAACCGATCATCTCCATAATGGACATATGTCTTCTAATTTCTTTTGCTGCATAATGTACATTGCATTTATTCTAGCATTATGTAAATGTATCTTGAAGGAAGCACTTAAATAAAAGTCCAACAAGGATATTCATTTAGAATTAAAAATAACTCACCCTGAATTACCACGATAGATATAATGTATGTAATAAACGTGTGTCATTAATGAAGGGGAAAAACTCAATCCAGACTTTAAGTAAGTTTAGGGTCTGGTTCGCAGAGTATGAAGTTAAATTTTTTTCCCAATTATTCAATGTAAAAAAAAACTAACCTCAGTTAAGTAAAATACATTTGTAATCAATTTTTTTTTCATTGTAATGATTTTTTTTTAAAGAAAACGTTTTGTTTAAAAAACTTTTTTTTAAATTAAATAACTAATTTTTGTCTCATGAACTTAAAAAGTTATTTGCCAAACATAAACTTTTATTTGCACACATCAGAAATCTTTTGTTGTGATTTTAGGCCCTGCCCACGACGTCATGTGAGAATCACAAGCAAAACTTTGAGTCAAACAAAAACTTAGAATATCAAGAAAAGATTTCTGACATGAGCAAATAAGTTTGTTTTGCAAAAAAAATTCACTTCATGAGACAAAAGTGTGTGATTTTAATTTTAAAAAAGTTTTTTAAGCTAAACTCAGCAGGCTTTTCTCATGTTGACATGCATTAACAATTCAATTTTTGCTTTTGTTTTTTCTTTTTTCTGCAGTTCCACATTAAAGTTTGATGCAGCTCTGCTTTCCTGAATGGACCATCTTCATCTCCACTGCAGCAAACAGGCAGCTCTTTTATAGATTACAGTCCACTAAAAGGTTGCATTGTGCCCTTGTTTATATTTTTAATAGTGTAATTCTGTAAAGACAACATATGTCTGGTGGTCTAGCTCTGATTTACATATCTTGCTAAATTGCGGGTTTGAATATTGCAATACTTTCCTATAACAAAATAGACCTGCAGAAAGAAATTACTAATAAAATATCTTACGCGTAGTTGTATGCTCTATATAGAGATTTTCCTTACCTTTGATTGTATTTCTCACAATTTTGTAATTTGTCATTGTTTATTAATCTCTGAAAGCTGAGAGGCTTTGTTAATATTCTGTCCTAGAAGGTTAGATGTAGGGCTGTTGTAAACGAATATTTTAGTAATCGAGTAATCTATCGATTATTCTTACGATTAATCGAGTAATCGGATAAAAAAAATTATAAAATGAAATATTGGTAAATCTGGCATAATACCGGTGTTACTATCAGATATCAATATCAGTCCAATTTTTCACATTTGAGCATCCCTAACAGTTGCTTTTTTGTAGTTTAGAAAACTAACCTGTAACAATAATAGCTCACTTTCTAAGTTAACCAGAAGAAAAGTTATAGAAAAATCTGAAATTATATTGAATTTAATAACAAAGAGGCAGGCTCACAAATATGCTTATAAAAATGTCTACAATCCAGCTTTTAGTTTATGTATTCATCTTCAGTGAGTTTAATAGATTAATTAAACTCACCTTGCCACCTAACCTGTCACGCTTTGGGTTTGAAAATACGGGAAATGCCGCCTGGAGTGGGAGGAGAGGGTTAATGAACGAACGTAAGATGGGGTGGAGGGGAGGAAATAGACCAGGGGACTGACGAACCGTTAGACCGGGGGACGAACACGGGGGGAAGCAATACGGGATATTTACGACACCTTCACTGGTGACACTCAGAAACTCATCTACCAGCCATGTACGATGCGCTCCGCCACCCGTTTCTTCAGACCGGGATATGAAATGTATTGTGCGGTTCGTCGGTAAAGCTACATTTACACGGTAAGCATCAGCTACTCAGCCGCCCGCCCTGTTCAGCCTATCCGCTCACCTCAGCGCTCTTCCCGCCGTTCGCTTTCAACCTGCAGCCCCGGAGGAGAAATGCTGCCGTACTCCAGGCATTCCCCCAGTCATTTTAAGGATGCTTATTGGTTCCCCAAAAACGATAAAAAGTCGGCATTATCATCAATCAATAAAATCCCCACGGGCCAATCTTGAAGATTGGACTTTATGCCGCTGAGACTTAGCTTTTGTCAACAACTCGGAGGCGGAAGTGAGAGCTCCGCGCAACGCAAATGAAGTCCCGGCCGGAACACGGTGCGCTAACTAATAAAACATAAATTAACGAAGCTTCGAGGCAGGTAAATTTTCCTCGAGGAATTTTAGTAATCGAGGTACTCGAATCATTCGAGGAATCGTTTCAGCCCTAGTTAGATGTGCCCTTTTTTTGTTGAGGACCTGCCCCTTTAGTGGCCTCTGCACGGCCCTGGTTGGTGATGGTGAGGATAAAACGTACGCAGACCCAGGATGTAGATGAAAATGATTAATTTTTAATGATTATTCCAGGTAGCAGACTCGAAAAACTCAGGCAGCACAAGGAAACTGACATACGACATAAGACGAGGGCCCGACAAGAGACAGACAACAGATGACATAAATACACAGGGGAGTAATCACAGGAACGAGACACCTGGGAACAATCAAGACCAGACGCCACAGAGACTCACAGAAACAGAACCAAAATAATAATGAGCGGAGTTTGAATCCTCCCGTAGTTCTAAAAGCGGTCGTTTGGATCCTGCCAGAGCTTTTTACCGTGTACGCGGTTCTGGCGGGTCGTCGGTTTCTGAGCTTTTTGTGTTTGTGGTTTGGCGAACTGAAGAGCTGACAGGTCACCTGGTTGGACAGCTGTTTAACCCGCTACTGGTGCGTTCACACCAATGATGACAAAACATTCATACAGACACGGTGTTTTAATACCGTCGATCTCCGTATTCAGCTGTTCTTAGGCCAGCTGCAGGCATTTATTCCTCTTTTACATTTTTCCAGACTTCAGTTTTGAAAATGGAATAAAGTGCATTTCACCATTTATGCTCTGTGTAAAGCTGCCTTCTGCATGTTCCCCACCGACAACTTTTAACATTTTTTTCTGATTATTTTCCACCAAATCTCTATGACAGAAAGTGAACTTTTTAACGTTACAGCACTGACAGACAGCGGTGTATATATTTTCCCAACTGTCTTGTACAAGAAGTTAGAAAATTCTGCATAGCAATAGTTCTGTTGACAAAGTTTTCCACTGTTGTGTATCCACACTTGAGAACAGTGATTTACTAAAGGAAGTTCTGTGTTTGGGAACCTTACACTCACCACGAGTAGTAGAGATAGTGACAAAAAAATTAAACAAAATAAGTTATTTCAAACTCCCTGTCTTCGGAATCAGATTTATTGGCCAGAATTGTATGCACAAGCAAGGAGGTTAACGTTGGCTTCACCTGCTCAAAACACACAGATATAGAGACCTAAATATTCTGTTCTCTCATAAAAATTATAAAAACTTTACTGCTTCATGGTCTTTGTGTCTTCTTCATCAGTTTTTCTTGTTTCACATGTTTTACAAGACTGTTATACATTTGCTTGGTTTTTGTTCTATTTTCGTTTTGGAAGTGCTACTGTGGGACAGCCTGAAACTTTTAGAAAGTCTAAAAGAAAGAACGAGATATCTCTGAAAAACAAAGGAAAACATCTAAGTTCCCTTTTTGTCTTTTGTTCTGTCTTCTTTTTATCTTTCCTTCTACATGCTTTAGTGTCCTTGTTATTTGATCATCTCAGTCTCATGTTAGTGATAAAATATGATTAAAGTAAAGACTTCTTAGTCTGAGGTTTCATCAGCTCTTATGGGTTTATGTTTGCTGAGAACAACGTGCAAATAACTGGAGCCACAACATCTGGCTCAGATCTAATATACAGAAAGATCTTGTCAAAAAACAGAAAATACAGAAATGAATGTAAATGCTCAAATAGACATAACTAAACCTTAAGAATATGTTGGAACCAAAATTAATTTTGTTTTTATTTGTCAGAATGTAACTCTGTACTTGTTAAAAGTTCATAAATAAGGATTCCTCTGCTCTGTTAGATGAAATAATGAATATGATTAATTCTCCTACAGATGTTCAGAATAGCTGGATATTAAAATATATGAATGTAAATACATGGACCTGTGGCACCTTTTAGGCCAAGCCAAACCAAAGCAATGGGAAAGGTTTAGTAAGATGTAGACGTTGGAAACTCAGCACAAGAATTGGGATGTTTAGTGATATTCTCTCTTGCTCTCGGTGAAGGTGGACACTTTTATCCTCTGCTCCCTCCCTGCCTGCTCTGTTTTTGTCCTGTCTTTTTCTATATTTTTGGAGCCTTTCTTTGCACATCCTGCGAATCTACAAATTATGGATCTGGTCAGCCGATCTCTCAATGCAATTGATCAAATTTTCGACAAGAAGACGGGGCACAGGAGAGCCCTCTGACGTCACCGCCTTCACTCATGTCTTTGTTTTGCCCTTTGTTTTGTCTGAATGTTGCCTTCTGCCCTAATGTGTCCTTTCCTCTATTTTGTTTTAGAAACTGTGGAGTACTCCCTATTTAACCCAGAAAATGAATATTTTAGTTTATTAGTAATATTAGAAATTATGGAGTATGAGGTGCTGTGGTGACGCAGGGGCAAAGCACATTGAGGTTCGATTCCCAGAATGCCTCATTCCCAGGGGAATGAGGCATTCCCCTGGGAATGCCTCATGTCATTCCCAGGGGATGACATGAGGCAACATTTGCCTCATGTCATCCCCCTCTCTCATTACCTTCTTTCCTGTCAAACTACTTTCAAATAAAAGCCACTGGAGCCAACAAAACCTTTAAAAAGAAATTGTGGAGTTCTCACTATTTAGATCAATATTATACAGCCCAGAATTAGAATAATTACGAACGTCGAATCCAGAAATACTTAACAGGAACAGTCACTACTTAGTTACTTTTATATTACTACTGTTTAGAAACTGTGACTACTTACTTCTAACCCAGAAAATGATTTAGAACAAACTTAGAATTTAGACCCATACTACATCATTATTATTTAGGAACTGTGGAGTACACGGATTTAGATTTTCACTCTTTAGCTTATTTTATCAGAAAATGTAGAGTACTCACAATTTAGATGCAGAGATCAGAAGCCCAGACACTTGTGGATCAACATAGTTAGATTTCAATCTGGATAAACTCAGACACAGAAAAGATAATTAAAGGATTTAATGACAAAATGAATAACAATTCTTTAGAAATGAATAACAGTTCTTTGGCGCTCGGGCCCCGGCAGAAGTTTTGAGCGCTGATTGCCGTGAACTCGGGTGAACATCCCCAACGCTGATTAGGGATGCTCTACCCCCCCCCCGAGGCCCGACACTGGTGGTGGAGGTCAGGAAGGATGACGTCCTGGAGAGTTGAATGATGCTGGTGGAGAAGGGGGTGGAGGTGGGTTGCGCACAGCTGGAGAGCGGCTGCTGGCGTGGGTGTGGACCCTTATAAGCGGAGCTTGGTTGATTGATGATTGAACACGCCGGGTCCAGGACCAGCGCTGGGATTGGAGGCGGAGAGCATGACGCAGCGATTGGGTGGAGCAGGTGAGGCAGAAGTTTTCCAGCTTGAAATTGCGCTTGAGCTCCATTACTTATCAGACTTCTGTTCTCCCAACCCAGAAATGGAATTAGACCAGAGGATACTTAACAACCCTGAACAGGAGCACCTAGTTTACATACTTTAGATCAACATTAGATTATTTTTCTTCTTTTGCTCTTTTACTTCTTCTTTGCTTTGGTTTGTTATTTTGTTTGTATTTCCTTTTAATTCATGTAAATCACTTTGAATTACCTTGTTGCTGAAAATGTGCTATATAAATAAAATTACCTTACCTTACCAGAAGGCATGGTACCACACATTATTTCTACAACGCAGTTAGAGGAGAGTGGTGTCACGGGAAGGGTAGAAACTTTGTAGTACTACATGTGTAGGTGCAGCCAGGAACAGGCAGACAGACACAGGCAGCTGTACACCAAGCAGTGAACCAGAAGCTCCTACGCCAAGCTGCACAAGGAGAGACCCACAGTTCCCAACATCTCACCAACAGAGGGTGCCCCCCTGATGTCCAATGGTCCTGACCCCTTTAATGTTGCCATATGAACATGCAGTCCCAGATGAGCCAGTGTGGCCATAGTGGCATGAACCCGCCCAGCACTCAGCCAGCCACTGATAGATGAGGCGAAGCTCTGGATGATCACAGTTTGCTAGAGGATCAGTAGCTCATTGAGGCAGTTTAAACTCAGCCATCAGAGGAAGAACTTCAATGCTGGACATCATGAAATAAATGTTCTGCGACCATGTCAGTTAGTGAGAGACTATAGACCCATTTCACAATTTCCACAACAGTCACAGCGATGTGGAGAACAGAAAGGCAGAGCAGGGCTTTGGGATCCATCCTGAAGTCCACCATCATCTCCATGAACATTTTCTCTACATTATGCGAAAGGTTCCTCTGACTGGACTAGAGCATCTTCTGTTTTGACCTTTAAAGAGAAAATTTTATCCTAAAAATGCATAAATTTTAGCACAAAGCTCAAAGTGTGATCGCATGACGCTTGTCATTGGCATATTTAGAATGTTACTTTGGACACATCTCTGGTGAGTGTGACATGTGCACCCTCACCTGCTACGATAATTTTTTATGTATTATTTTCTAGGACCAAGTAATAACACAACAAACAGTTTCCTTTTATTTTAATTAAATGCATGTTTTCTCTAATCCACAAAAATTACATACATACACACACACACACACACACACACACACACACAAACACATATATATATATATATATATATATATATATATATATATATATATATATATATATATATATATATATATATATATAGGCTTCATGTACATGCATTGTACCCTCACCAACATTTGGTTAAATAATGAGATATAGAGAAATCAGAACTACCCACCCAATAAAAGGAGCCCCTGTACTGAACAGTGGCAATTACATTACATAGAGCTTCTTGGCTCTATGTGATATAATAAATGTAATAATAAATATTTCTCTCTACTTTGTTTTATTCTTGTCTTCTATCTGTAACAACACTGGCTTCATCCTGGCCCCCTGGTAAATTTGGTCTAGAAGCGCCCCTGTCTGGAGCTGAACTCCACAACTGAATGTAATTAGTTCAAGAAATCACAATATACCAATCATCAACAATAACTACAGATTGTTTTTTAATCATATTGCTATGAAGACACACTGACTTCATAAACTGAAACAGATATGGAACAAGAAGTTAAGCATAAGATGTGATATAATAAGGTCTGTAATGCTTCTGATGAGTTGTCATACTGATGAACATTATATCTACTGTCTCGGAGTTACAGTGTGTTGAGCTGACAGCAGCGTGGATCCTGACATTTAATGAGCTGTAATTTTAACTGAATGTCAGCTAAACAGAAACAGGATGATTCAGACAGCAGGAATGTCTTCCACATTGTCCACACAATAAAGTTTCTTTGGGTTTGGTGTGAAGTTGCAGATATGAAAATAAACCAACTTTAAATAACTGCTGGGGATTTATTATTCATTATAATTAGAAATATTTCTGAACAGTAAACCAACCAATCAGTCTTTCTTCTTTCTCTTCCTCATTGGTGCAAGGTGCAAGACTAAATACAAAGCAGATTTATTATGCAGTCACTTGATTAAGTCTCTGGAGTCACCTTTGTGACTGACACTGTGTCAGTCTGGACAGGGTCAGATGGGAGACATGTCCACAATTTGAATTGCACAGTGAAGGTAGCATGCAGTCAATATTTTAAAAAGGAATCTGACAAATGTGATAAATCAATACTGCTGTCGATGTCAAAGTAAAAGAAATATAAGGTTTAGGTGTTGTTTGTTTGAGCACTTTTTCCTGTTCTCTACCTCTCATATGGTGGCATTATTTATCCATCCAGATACATGGGCATGTTCATGTAGCTGTGTTTACTTTGGTATAGCATTTATCCTGGTGGCACTGAAGGTAGATGTCACCGAATCGAAGCACTGAGCAAAAAGCTGCTAGGGCAGAATATGGAAATTTCGCTCAGAATCTTTTTTATCTTTCGCCACTTGTAAGAGGACAGAAAATAACATAGTCTTAGGTTGATACAAATTGAAAAACAACCACAGAAAGCCTATCAACTGCCTTGTACCATTGACTTTGCAGCAATCCCTCCTCCGAAGCAGACATAGCAAGAACTGAAAGGAAAAAAATATATAATATTAACAGGAATAAATTCTCCAGCAGAACCAGGCTGAGTGCGAACAGCCCTCTGGAGCACTGAGCTGCTGGTTTCAGAGGAGAGAAAAAAAAAAAAAAACAAAGGTCCAGAAGAAAGATATTCTGGATATACAGTTAATGGCGACTCTCACCCCATTAGTGACCTTATAGGAAAAAAGAATCAAACAGAAAATCCCATATGAGATGAATGTAGCCACCAATTATGACCAAATAGTACATTTTGTCATTTTAAATGCAGTAACACTAATACTGTAGTAATTTGCAATAGTTTTGTTAAAGTTTTTGAACCTGTTTAGTATGTATTATTTTCACGGGGGAGAAATCATAAAAACTGATGCTGATAATGCTAAATTACAATTATTTTTTACATAGAAATAAACCATATTTAAAGTTTTTTGAAACTCCACTAAGGAGGGCTGAGTGGGGATTTATCATTAGTTTTGAAAATCTAATAAGTGGTTAACAGTTGAGTTATGTGACTGCCTGCTGTCTAAATTCTAGCATATTCTACTGTATGAAATCACTAACAAATTAACTTTACATTGATTAACTATTCTACCAAAGATGAAATAATGAATATACACATGATTTGATCCAACTATTATTCTCTATAGGTTTTTACAGCCATCACTGAGAAGAGTGTGCTGCAAAGTTCATTTCATTAATTAATAAATATAAAAACTGACACCACTAGATTTCATTTTGTAAAGTAAAATGCATAAAAACTGCAAAAAAATCTTTCATTTCCAAAAAATGTGAACCTTTTTTTTGTTTTTTTTTAAATTAAGAGAGAAAAAATTGCAAACACTAATTGAAATTATTGTGTGTTTTAGAATTGTTATAAAGGTTTAATTTTATAACCTACTATAGTATGTATAGGCAGATTTGTGTTTTTGGCTCAAAAATACACTATATAATACAAACATATTATTACATTATTATATAGTTAGTATGCGATTGGTTTTAAAATTTAAAATGAAAAACAGAGAATATAAGTAACAACTTTGCTCCCTTCTGTCCAGACAAACCAGGTTAGAAATATAACTGTTGGAGTAATTTTATCCTCTATGGAAAATTAGATCTAAACAGAATTAGATCCAAATCTATGTCTACTGCTGTCTGATTGTGTGTTAAGTCCCGTCATGTTTCTCTTTGTTTTGCTGCTTCTCATTGTGAATCCCTGTTGTTGGAGTTGACTGGGAAGCGAACGGCATGTAATTTAGATGTCATGAAGAGAGCGTTGAGTTCTGACCTTCTGCTGATAAATGTAGTGGTGGTTCTCTGCTTTCTTCCTGCTCTTATCACCGCTCACTAAGAGAAAGGACTTCCATCAGTTTCATGAAAGCTTTGACATTTCAGCACATTGTACTTAGATTTGTCACTCAGTTTACAAGAGTCAGTATGCCCTGTTATCCAGCCAGCTATATACTCTAGCTGATTTTAAAAGCTAAAATCTGCTTTCGATTTCTTAAAACCACCTGTAGCACATCTGGAATATTTTTCAGCAGTGTCTCGTCAACATTCAGTTATGTTACAGCCTCATTTCAAATTGTATTAAATTAGTCCGTCCGCCCATCCTAGATAGAAGGACATGTAGAAGGTGGGGTTGGAGTCGTTTGTCTGGTTTCTGACATGAGTTTCTTGCAGCTGTAGGTTTTCTTAGCTTCCTGAGCCTTATATTTGTGGGGGTGATTTACTTGGATTTAACCAAAATCTATTGCAATGAAATGGATTAAAGTGGATTGCATTTAGACTAAAAAACATTTTTTTTGTATGTGTAGCATCTCTGATAAGACTTTCATTGTAAATACAAACTTGTAATGAAACTAAACAACTTAACTGATTTTTAATGTATTTTACTCACCTTGAACACAAAGTACAATTTTTTAGTACAAATTTTTTATTGATTTGTATTTTGGAAGATTATGGGAATTCTGGAATATGTGATGGATGGATGGATGGATGGATGGATGGATGGATGGATGGATGGATGGATGGATGGATGGATGGATGGATGGATGGATGGATGGATGGATGGATGGATGGATGGATGGATGGATTGATGGATGCATGGATTGATGGATTCTGTTGTATTTTGGTGAAAGAATTTAAGTTTTGCTTCCAGTTTTATCCTTTGCATGTCACTAACACCTGCTTTCCATTATTTAAGGTTTTTCCAAACATCTCACATCTGTGAAAATGAGACAGTTGGTTGGTACCGACAGGACCATGTCCATATTCATATTATTTTTAGCTGAGACAAGCTTCTGAGATATCTGGGTTTTCACTAGTTTCTTTAGAGGGAATCATGGTTTGTCACCTGACTTCTGAACAGGGGAGTTAAAGAAAATAACTAGGAAGGACCCAAAAAAGTAATTTCTCAGAAAATCAATACATTTGTTTGGTCTTTTTATTACTGAGAGAAAACAAGCATTTGTTCCTTTTCTTCCTGTGTCAGATGTAATTTTCTGTTGTCCTTGTCTGATGTTTATTTGACTCCATCTTTTGAATACAAGTTGTACAGAAGCTGTTGGTGCTCAGAACCAACACCCAGATGTCCATGGGGAACTCTTGTGGCTCCCAGTGTGCAGGTCCTAATACACACAGACTGAATGGACAGGGGACTATGAGCGTTTAGCAATTCTATTATGTCTGTCTGTCTTCATCCCTCTTTAGCCAATGAACCAATGAACACTGAACAACAATATGAAGACAGCATTCTGAATGTTGTGTTCAAATTCAACCACACATCTTGTTTTGGTGTGGGTGAAGTTTTTTGATAAGCAATGCAAATGAACTAAATTAATACATTTTAATATTAGTATTAATTAATAAGTATTAATATCACCATAAAATTGTAGTTTTAGGTGCAGACCTAGACAGGGATTTGCTTCATATAGTGTTGGATTCCTTTGTCCAGTTTTGGATGTTATTGGCATCCATACAGAAGTAGTGGGACAGAGTTTTGTGGCTAAACTCTGATTTCCATTTGTTTTAAAGTTTTGGCATGTCATCACTGTTTTAGCTCATGCCAATTTCTTTAAAAATTATAATAATATCAGAAGATATGAAAGCAGAATTGTGCAGTTATGCAGTTATTTTCAAGCCTACCAGCCATGAGCTGTGTGTGCCAGGGAGCCGATGCTGTGAAACAGGGTCATGTTCCATGACAGACAGAGGTTGAGTGCTCAAACTTATAAGAAAGGAAACTTTGTTGTACTTTGTTTATCATCAGTGTTATGAGCATCCATACAGAAGTAGTGCTTGTCAGAACACTTTGGTAGCTTCTAGGTATGTTGGGTTCACTGACTGCGATTTTCACTTGTCAGGCCTGATCAAGCTGAAAGTGATCCGAGCTGAAAATTACATACTGCACCTTAAAGCTGCAGTATGTTTTTTTTTTTTTTTTTTTTTTCAAAAAGAGTTTTTCACTATGTCATGGCAGCATAGTATGAGACACATAACTTCAATCTGGAGAAACTCAGACGGAGAAAGAAAGCGATTAAGAGTTTAATGACAAAATGAACATGGAAATAAACACAAAGTCCTTTGGAGTTCAGGCCCCGGCCGGGGATGTCGAGCTGGACTTCGATAAGCTCGATGAACATTACTGATGCAGCATAGGAATGTAGACCCCCGAAGCGGGGCTGAGGCCGGGGCCGAAGCCCAGGTAGGAGGGATATTAATACAGAGTTTCGAGATGGAACTTAGGGACCAGAGGAGGCGAAAATATGGAGGAGGTGACTGAGAAAAGAGAAGTGGAAGTGACTAGGGGCTCGACAAGGAGTGAGATGAATAGGGGCCAAAGGGGACGCCCCAATGCGATGGTGATTGGCTGCTGGGAGATGTAGGCCAGCTGAGGAGAAGTGGGGCATTAAAGGTGAGGTGCTGGTAGATGAAGGCCAGCGGGGGGCATGAGGCCATTTACAGATAGGGGTGAAGGAAGACAAAGGCTGACAGAGGGCATGAGAGGCATGAGTGCTTAGGATATTGATGGGTGAGAACTTGTGACACGATGTGTGACATTTGACCAAGGTGAAAAGATGCCTAAACTGAGCTGCGCTGGAACAGAAGGGAGAGAAAGTAATGGGCTAAAGTGACCTGAGAACTGACTGGGCGGGAGAAGAAAAGTTGGAGGTTACTAGAGCTAAGGGCTGAGATAAGACCAACTCACGGGATGACGATCAGAGGATGTAGAGGGATGGAGATGAGCACAGATGAAGCCTGAAATGGGGATGAAAGGACAGAAAAAAAAGGGGGTGAGGGAAATGTTTAATGAATGGGGGAGCGAAGGCCAGGATGACCGACCACCACCAGTTAATGCGCAGTGCTTACCTAGACACTGAGAGAACGTTGAGCTGCGAGTACGGAGGCGATGTCTGGATGGATGTATGCAGAAAACGCTGAGGATGACCACCGTCTGAGCTGTTGGAGGGTCCTAGCCTGAATGCTCTGAGCGGCTGCAGATGTAGCAGCCCCTATTAAAGAGTGACCTGAGAACTGACTGGGCGGGAGGTTGCATGCAGTTAGAAGCTGCCTCAGATGTTTAACAAACCAGGAGGCGGACATGGGGTGGCCCTCGAGAGTGATGAACAGGGGCCCAGAAGGGGGGGTTAACTTGAGACGTCGAAGTGCGAACTTAAACATGGCGCGGAAGGGGCAGAATGGGCCGTTGGTGCGAGCCACGACAATGGTGCACGCGCCTTTAGACTTGGAATGTTTGAGAGACAGGTTGTAGAAATCGGGGTGAAACTCGAGGTATGAGACCGCTAGATCCCTAGAGGGGACGAAAAAGTTATCTGGGGTGGAGAACTCGCCGAGGCGGAGGAGGCCGTAAAAAACTAAAAGAAACGAGCTTGAAAGGAGAGATTTCAGATAAGGGGAATAGAGTTTTAACTGAGCGGTGACAAGCAGGTCTTTGAGGATGGGAAGAGTAATAGGTTATCGCCTATCAGGGAGGGTGGGGTGCCGTTTAGATATGCCCTTCAGAAGAGGTTTCACGGCGTGGTTGGAGAAAAGACTTTGCGAAAGGAGGGGCTGGTGGAGCTGCAAAAAGAAGTTGACACCAGCTAGGAGGTTGCGTATGTAAGAGGGCTTAAAATGGAGGTGCTCGAAGCAGAAAGTGGCGAAAGCCAGGACAGTGGTAGTGGAGATGGGTAACTGGGGAACTCTGAGGAAGGAGCAGAATTTAGCGAACTTGGACCAGGCGTAAGAGTAGAATTTGAAAGTGGAGGGGGCTAGGCCATTCTTAATATGAAATTTGGCAGACTGCAGCAGAGGAAAAAGAGAGGCAGGAACTAGTCCAGACTGAGGCTCCTGAGGGAGGGCACTGGAGTAGGGAAAGGGCTGGCTAACAGGCAGAGATGACAGAAAATCTGGAATTGAAGGCGAGACAGAGCATTAGCGATAGCATTTGAGTGGCCCGGGACGTGATGCACGGAGAGGATGAAATTATGGATCACCGATTGCCATGTAATGCGGTGTAGAAGAGACATGATAGATCTGGAGGAGGAACGACCTTTGTTAATAGCCTCCACGACGGCGGTGTTATTGCAGAAAACGACAATATGCTTGCGAAGCCATAAATGTCCCCAGGTGCAGCAAGTGGCTGCGATGGAAATAATTTCATAAAATGCCGAAGATTCGGACCGGGGAGAAAGAGGGTGCCATTTTACAGCAAACCATCTGCCTTGAAAAAAGCCTCCGAAGCCCGCAGAAGGCACAGCATCTGTGAAAAACTGAATAGAGTCAGCGGAGGTGATGACGTCATTGTAGAAAAAAAGAGATGCCATTCCAGCAATTTAGCAATTCGGACCAGAAAGAGAGATCGGAGCGGCAACCTTCGTCCAGAGTGACCTGATCGAACAAGTGAGGAACTGAATTAGCGAGATCAAGAAGCCGGGAGATAAAGGAGCGCCCTTGCGGGATAATGTGCATGGCAAAGTTGAGGTGTCCGAGCAGCGAAAGAAGGTCACGTTTGGATAGAGCAGAGGATGAAAGGTGGCTGCGGGAGATCTGACGAATTCGAGCCAATTTGTCTTCTGGCAGAGAAGCTAGCATCTGCTCGGAATCGAGGTTAATGCCGAGAAATTCAAGCTTGTTAGATGGACCGAGAGTTTTTTCGCGCGAAAGAGGAACGCCGACGTGGAGGAAGAGGTCTTTCAGGGTTTGGAGCGAGGTGGGGGGTGAGGAAGAATCGATGAGCAGAAAGTCATCGAGGAGATGCAGCACGGAGGGGAGTCTAAAGATGTTGAGGAGAATCCAGTAGAGAGCTTCTGACAGCGTGTTGAACAGATGAGGACTGCTCCTGTGTAAGGCGCACAAAGAAGTAGAATTTAGCTTCCCATCGAGCTCCCAGCAGATGCCACTGGGACGGCTGTATGGGCATGATCTTAAGCGTATCTGTAATGTCAGTGTAGCTGAGTTAATTTTATTTTTTTTATTTTTTTGGATGAACCTTCTCAAAACACCCTTTTGTTGAATTTACATGATTGTTGTCGCCTTTGCACTTACTGAACATGTTTTTTGTTTTAAACAGGAATAAATCATTGCAAATCCTGGTTCCTTGACGTGATTCATTCTACAACTGTTACATCAGCTTTGGCCAACCAGGCTCCCCGGCCGGTGGTTTTAATGAGCGAAATAGCATGATCGACGGTAGCATAAAAAAGAGAAAAGGGCGGCTTCAGAATGAGGCTATTAATGCTAGAATGGGGACCGGAATGAGGACCGGACAGATCCAGGATCAGGCGGTTTTTTCCCAAATATTTACGAGTAGCGACTCCAAGGGGATTGACAACGGTAGTGGAGGATCTGAAGGGGCCAATAGCATAGCCTTTGGACACTTCCTTCTGAAGGAGCTGAGAAACGACTGCCGGTTTGAGAAGTGCGGATTGTAGGTTGGGAATAGAGAGGGAGGGGATGGGGAACTGTGGGGCGCCGATCAAAAAGGCCTGAGAAAGACCAGAAATGAGGAAATTAACGAAAGAGCGATCGGGGTGGGATTGGAGAAGAAATGCTAGTACTTGAACATGTATGGGAGTAGAGAGGTGACGAGAAACTAATTCTTGAAATCTCGACGGTTTCTGTTTGAAAACGGGCAGCAGGGGCAGACTGACTTTGGGTGGGCTTCACTACAGAGGCTGCATAAATGGAGGAAAGCGCAGGAGGGAAATGAACACATGCTTTCATTAAAGTTACTGCAAAACGGCATTCCGTTAAATACCTGAACTGTCCTGCCGTGGCGATCTGATGGGAGAAGAGAAGGAAGAGATTGCGGAGGAGCGGCGGTGGTAAGGTTGGTTTTGAAGGGGAGAGACGGGCAGAAAGTGCTCTGGTGCCCGGAGGTACCGCATAGATGACAGGTGACCGCATGAGTAAGCATGATGAGAATTTCCGTGTCTAGAACGGACCGATCTAGACACTGGCCGGAAACGGGAGAGGACTGCGGCTGCTTTGGAGGCGAAGGCTTTATGATATTGGTAGAACAGTGACCTGTCGTATTGGATGTAGAGATCGGCAATGAGAGCGAGGTAGGCATCTAATTCGATTCGACGGTCGGGGTAAACAGAACAGATGGCATCCCTGTAAATGCTGAAAGCAGCAATGAATTGGCCCATAGAAAGGTCCGTAGAGAGACGGGGGTCGGAAGTTTTGAGAATGGCTGTGAATTGCTCCGAAGAAGCGACGCACTGGTCAACTTCGGGGGAGGGAAGAAGAATAGAAGCCAGATTTACAAACTGACCCTGAAGTATTTTGGATCGAAGCCGGAGAGATATGTTGGAATAAACTGGCGTATATGACGAGCCTGATAAACGAAGAATGGGGAGGGGAGAAAACTCAGTGGGTTTATTGAGTGGGAGAAAAGAGGAAAGAAGAGAGATAGACTTACCGATAGGTGGCGCAGGCTGGGCGTTGGCGAGGGTGAAAACCATGGCGGGAGGTTGGAGGGCGGGTTGAGGAGTGACGAGAGTGCCAGTGGAGGGGGCTGATGACGCGGAGGCGATACCGGTAGTGGTCTGAAGCAGGAGAGCAGAGAGTGAGGTAATGGAGCGCTGAAGAGAGTCCACGGAGGCGGTGAGAGTGGCGGCGAGGGGTTGCGGCTGAGCTGAGGAAGGAGGGGGTTGGGTATGTAGAAACAAGGAAGGACCAGGACCTCCCTTGGTCGGTTCCGGGGCGTGAGGAGTGAAATCCTGGGTCAGGCGAAGAGAAGGGCCTTGAGCGCGTTGAGCCAACTGGGAAGAGGTGGGGCATCCTTTGCGTCGCTTGGCCGGTGGATCGGCGGATTTGCAGATTCACTTCCCCCTGATCGGAAGTGGCAAGGGAGAACGAGTGAGGGGGTGTGGGGAGGAGTCCCGGGAAGACAGGAGCCCAGCGAGGGAAGCGATCTGGGGAGACCGAAGACCTGGGGTGAGCGTGATGACTTTCGTCCTGAGGACGGAAGCAGGAGACGGGGAATCCGGGCGTGAAGCCAGGCAAGCGCTACAGCGCAAGGGGAGGAAGGAAGGATTGTCAGCAAGGAGGTGGCTGGAGAGCCGGGAGGAAAATCTGAGTCGGACATGGAGAAATGCGTGCCAGGACGATCGAGTCCGAAAAGCGTTTGATCGCAGCTGGTGAGCAGAGGAGGCCATGGGTGAAGGTCCTTTTAAACTGAAGCCCAAACGATGATTGGCTGGAGCGAGGCTTGGACCGGCACTGATAGGTCCAGGTTGCAGAGAGGGAGGCGCTGATTGAAGAGGCAGGTGTAACTAGAGAGTCTTGCAGACTGAACTTTTGTTAAGACTCCATTTGTGAAAAAAAAAAACTCCTCTGCCTCCTCCCACTGTGATTTTGCCATTTGCAGAAATATCTGCTCAATCAGAAACAACCAATCAGAGCCAGGAGGAGGGTCTTAGTGCTGTTAATTACTCTTGTGTGACATGGCAACAATTTTAGCATATTTGTCTAGAAGTCACGTGCTGCAGCTTTAATCTGAGAGCAACTTTTGAGACTTTCTGGTTTCTTTCTAATGCAATATTATTCCATATATTTATACTGTTTGTACTGTAAACAAAGCAGTTACTGGTGACACTATGGTGTGAACATGGGAATACTGTGCCTACAGTAAACAGTATTTTAAATCAAATATATCACCTTTTGTCTTGATGGTGAATGAATGAAACAATAGAACCCAGCACTGCAATAAGCTGACAGAGCAGCAGGATGAAGATGTCAGTTCGATCATTTCTCTGCTGAAACGTCGTTCCACTACTCAGAACAATCATGCCTACATCTAAGTCTACTTTCAATTTGTCTTTGGAAAGTCCACTAAAAATCCTACTCTGGTGGAAATGTGCTTGTTTGAGTGTGTGTATGGTGAAGGGGTGGTAGTGGAGGTTGATGAAGAGGCAGTGATGTCTCTCCTTTAGCCACGTTGCATTTGCTAAACACTTTTCACGCTCCATGTGGCACAGGGCGCTGAGGTAATTTCACACCTGGCCGGCATTTCACTGGCTCCAACAATCACTGTGCCAACAATCCTTGCAGGGTTGCCATGGAGACAAGCTGGAGGCTACTATGAGTGTCAACCCGTTAAGTGACTGTTTAACATGAAACACAGTATGCTGTGTCTCATTTGTTGATGATTTGACTTCTCGGGTTGTTGTATAATATGTTATTATCATCATTTCATACAGGCAGCTTTTAGCTTTTGCATTTTATTATCAGCAGACAGAATCACAGCAAGGTCACTGGTAAAAGGATCTGTGCGTGCACTGAGGACATGAGTGGGGTTGTGGATAGGACATAGTGGAAAATTGCCCACTCACTAATCCAGAGGTTCCCAAACTGTGGGGCGCGCCCCCTGAGGAGGCGCTGTGCCATTGCAGGGGGGACACGGGAAGCCATCTGGATGAAAACAAAAACAAAAACAAAACAAACATGAACACTGTATGTGCTGGGTTTTTACCTTAGAATGGTCAACTCTCTGTTATTCCTCTGTCAATTTGATACAGTAGAGGCTTCCACACTTCCCATATTTGTGTCCTCTGTCACTTTTATCAGCAGTTAAAACTGTTTAATCCGTTGTTAACATGTCGTAACCTGTTTTTCCGAGCTGCCTTTAAACGCAACATGAGCGCTACGACGCTTGCGCTGGGTTTACACCTGTGAAGGAGACCTGCTGCTGCTGTGCGGAGCTACAGGTGTGTTAGAATCACGGCAGCAAACCAGCAAAACGCAAAGAACTTTTTACAGTTTTTCCCCCAAACTAACAGACTGTTGATTAAAGCTGTTGGATGCAGGTAATATTAGCTAAAAGATGACTAGCTAATATCAATACATCACCTTAAGCTTGTTAACAAGTAGCTTAGGCTACTGGTGTTGTTGTCTATGTTCAGCTACGATTCATTTTGCCCCCCAAAAAGTTGATTCCCCCACTTGCTCATCTGGAGCCAGGGCTGAGTATAACAGGGAGTCTCTAAGAATACACCCCCCACCCCCTTCGCTCACACACATCTTTCAACCAGACAGCTATTTGTAAGCCATAGGTGGAGGGGGTGGGAGGGGGCAGGAGAAAAAGTTTGGGAACCACTGCACTAATCCATTTACATGATATAATGATCAAAAAGTTATACAGTTATTTGAGCATTAGGGTAACCATCACTATACCTTAAGGCTTGTATCATTTGGTGAGAAAGTTACCAACTATCAGCCCTGCCACAAAGGCTGCAAAGCATTCAAAATACTGAACCTCTTTTACAATAAGTTATAATTCAATGTAAATATTTCGCCAAGACAATGGTAAAAAAAGGAAATGTTCTTTCATATATTAGTAGTTAAAAGGTATTTCACACCAAAGGGTAAATCCAAAGGGTAAACCCTTGGTCAAAAGTAAAAGTTAACACACATTTTTTTAAAGTGGAAAGAGGAGTGAGACAGGGAGCTCTCACAGCATCACACAGTTCATAAAAAGTTGTGTGTCATTCCATCATGTTGCATCCATAGCTCCTCTTTAACGTAGCAGCTACAATTTCCCAAAAACACCACATATGTAGCCACTCTGAGGGCCTTTGTCGATCCAACATCTGAATTAGATGCCAATGTCTCCTCTGATGAATATATCTAATGTAGCTGTTTACCTCTGTCACACTCATGACTTTTAATGACCTATCGTGTAAACAAGCTCATTCACAAAGTGATTTAAATTTCATTTCTTATTTAATGGAAACAACAACAAATTGTTTTTCAACATCAGCAGAATTTCGACAAAGATTTGCACACGTATAATGGAAATGCAGCTAGTGATATGCAGACTGCTGATATTCTGTTAATGAAATGTTGAATTAAAGGATAATGTTTAAAATAAAAGCAGTGTATTGTTCAGTCAGTTAATTTGCTCAACTAACCAGTTGCCTTTATTTTAGGATGAAGGTGGTTGATGTAACTGCAGCTTATTTTGTTTTTCTCTCTGGAAATTAGAATGAAATGGGTTTTTCCATTTATTGATCAGCATATTTTCATTACATAATAACATTGGAGAGCTAAAAACTTAAAGCAGTGCAGAAAATAATATTCTGCTCACCTTAAGGATCTGAAGTCAATCTGGGTTGTTTTTGGTGTTTTCCACTGAGCTGCAGACCACCTCCAGGGGGTGCAGCTGCACACGCTGCTCCTGCCTAATCTGTCTCACTTTGGATTAAAAAGGATTATTCAATGTTGACTTTATGTGGTAGTTCCACTCTCTCTGTGAAATATTCTGTATGATTTATTTTATGACGTGTTGATTTTTCTCTCTCTTTTTCTTCTGAGGATAATCTGGGAGGACTGACAACCTGTTCAGGGTTTAACCAAAGTAAGTTTTCAGTTGTTCTTCGTTAACGTGACATAAATATGTTATAATGATTTTCATTCAGTCAGGACCTTACGCTGACTCTAACCACATGCATCACAGGTAGATTCTAGTAAAGCATTGATTAATGCCCGATTTTAACATTAGTTAACTGGACTTACAGCCATTATTTTGCGCCCATCCCAGCCAGCATACCTATGTGGGCCCCATATGAGAAAAAAGAGGGCCCACAATATGGGCCCCAAATGGGTTTGTCCGAGGGTTCCATGGTGGTTCCACATGGGTTTGCCCAGGTAGATTTAAATGGGCACTGAATGGGTTTTCAGTGGGACCCAGATGGTTAACTTACATGAGGCCCATCTGTGGCCCACTCGTGCACATAACGGGGTAAATGTAGCGAGTTTTACCTTTCACGTGTCTTCATCTCGGGGAGCGCCGATTTATGTTTTCGCATCCACCTGAATAATATGTAGTTGCGCCCCTGTATATATATATATATATATATATATATATATATATATATATATGTGTGTATATATATATATATATATATATATATATATATATATATATATATAGTTATAGATATAAATATATATTTACATACACACACACCTACACAGCACATTTAGAAGTGTTCCATCAACTCCTACAAAGTTAAATTCAACACTTTGAAAGTGTCTATATTGGTCCACTCTGGATGGTGTAGAAGTTACACTTTTGAAAGTGTTATTTGTGATATAGTTGAATCAACACTCACAGTAGTTGAAATTAAACACACATCAGTGTTGACTTACTCAACACTACTGTATATTGTCAAAAGTTAACACTATGAACATGTTAATGCAACACAGAACTGTGTATAGTATATATTAACATAGAAATCTGAGTTTTGAAATACTACTGGCAGGGTATGCTGTGGTGGCACAGGGGTTAAGCACAACCCTCATATGGAGGCTCTAGTTTTCAATGCAGCTGTTGTGGGTTCGCTTCCCGGTCTTCCCCTTCTCTCACTTTTTTTTGTCAATTTACTACCAAATAAAAGCCACTAGAGCAATTAAAATCTCCCCCCCCCCAGAAACTACTGGCCATCAATAATCCCCAAATTCATTTTAAAAGACATTAGATGCCATTTGAATCTACAAAAACACCAGCACCAGTTGCAGTATGTAATCTACTTTTATTTCAAAACATCATCAAACAGCACTGACAGCCATATCCTCTTGACTATCAGTAGTTCATTTTTGTCCTCTGTAGAGGACATTTCTAAACTTGAATATCTCCCACCCCCTGCATTCTACTGAATTCATTCCTTTTGGTATCTAGAGAGGACATTTAGGGCTTTTCAATGATACCACATGTGAAGGGGTGGGACTTTTGTACATACCTTTTTCTAATTCATAAAAACGGCGTTCATCAGTAATAACATTTTATGGGAAGAGACAAAGTAAGTGCATAAAACCTTTTATTACCTTACAAAGACTGTGTGATTTAAAAATAATGGTGATTGGACAATTTTTTTTTTTCCTGGTAGTCAAGGTCATTCATTCGTGGTACTTTGCACTGAAGGTGAAGTGTGCTTTGAAAGTTCATGGAAGCGGCCATGGATGGTCTTGTGATCACTGATGGTGAAGTGTCTTTGGTGCTGCTCTTGTTTTCGCCAACATGAAGGAGGAAGATTTCCAGCCTGAAAGGAAAAACAGGAAATACAAATTTTAAAAAGAAGTGTGAACAAAACTAATCAGACTCACCTGTGTGTGTCACCATCATATTCATTCAAATTACTTTGCCCACCCGGTTTACAAGATAAAGCATAAAAAAGTCAGAAATAATTACTAAAGAAATTAGTCAGTTTATAGAAAAATTATTGGACAGCATTACAAGTCGTGCCTATCTGTCTGAAGAAATGTGTTGAAGTCATCATAACAGACTTCAGTCACCAACATGACACACTGACAAAGAAAAAATATTTTGGCAGTTTTTAGATATGCCACAGGTACAAAACACCAGAGTCAAATGGCTCAATTGCCTCCTCATTTCGTAGATGTGTTCTCCAGAGTCCTGTTAATCATCTAATTATTGCATTCAGGTGTGGTGCAGCAGCGTCACATCTAAATGTTGCAGGACAGTGGCCCTCCAGGACTGGAGTTTGACACCTGTGGCATAGATCAAACCAATGGTCCAGCACAGCCACTCCCCCATTTTGCAGTCTACAGCCAAAAACTAAAGAAAACGACCTCCGCAGCTAAATAATGTTAACTCAAATGGCCTCCAGATTTTCCTGACAGTTTCAATGTTCGGTTAAGATAATAAACAGTCGTATATACCGTGATATCCAAACAAATAAACGTACGTTAAGCAAACTATGTATTTAAATTGATACTCCTGCGTAAACGGAAAAATAATGCCTCCATAAAAAATATTCAAAAGAATGATCATTTTAACATGGAACTTACCTTGTTATAATAAACTCCAGACAAGACGTCATTCTGCTGCCTTCGCTCCTCAGGCAAACATGTGACGCAGTAGCGGAACAAGACGGCGTCGGCCAGGGGGCGGGTCTAATGACCGGGCCCAAATAATAAAATGTTATTATTTGGGCCCGGTCAAATAATAAAACTCATGATAATTTAACTTTACAACATAGACAAGCCCGCAACAGCGGAGCTAACAAGTTTCATCACCAGAGAGAGCGACTCTGTAATTCTGAAATCCATCTAAACATGAAATACAACAAACCAAGAGAAGAACAGAGACATCAGGCTACTGGTCAATAATGATGAAACAACACAAATTCAAAACATGTTAACGTAGTCCGTAGAAATGCTCTAGCTAGTTTGTCATTTGTTGCCAAGTGACTGATGATGACGTTGGTGACAAGCTTTACCCAGAATGCACCTGGAGACAATAAGGACTATTCATTTGTAGTTTTGTGTGTCATACAGTTAAATATAAGAGTGAAAATAAAGCCAGTCATGTAGCACAACATTTTATTCAATATTTTACACCCACTATGTCACTAAAATCAGTCAGTCTGGTAAGGTTTTTAGCAACCATGAGTCAACAATGGGGCACGGCACCCTACTATATAATTTACTGGGGTATCATACACATTTTTCAACAGGAGAGTGTTTCCTTTTCTAGTTCTCTTCAGATGTGGAAAAAAAACTTGAATCCCTAAAGGCATCTTCTGCTTCCCATTTGGGCCCCCTGTAATGCAACCCCCAGCCTATCTGTCGCTCTTTCCCTGAAGTGATGTCACAAATATGTTATAATTGTGGGAGGAACTGTCTGATGTTGATTTCTAAATCAAAACCAGACTGAGTGTTGATTTAGACTGTTGGTGTTAATTTAGAAATCAACACTGGACCGGATTGCTTTTTGTTTAATTCTTTGGAACTCTTTAGTGAGTGTTAGGGAAACTAACACTCATGTTGTTTAATTAACACTTTGGAATTTGCTGTGTATATAGCTTTCACCCTACGTTTTTGTCAAACATTTTTAATAACCTATATGCCATACTTGAAAGCTCTCATACATCATTGTAACTGTCCATCTTGGAAGACCTGCCCACCTGAGTCTGAGCTGGCTGCCTCCCTAGTCACTCTAACTTTGCTATTTCCACCTCTGTCCCGGGCTCCAGTAACCCACTTCGAGAGTATCTTTTCCATATCTTTATGTGTGATTCCGTGGATGGATCCATTTCTTTTAAGTGCCCCTAAATAACATAAAAAGGTAGAAATTGCATTAGTGTTTTACTTTTGGTACAATGTAGCATTAATGAGATTTGCATCTTCTCTTTCACGGGGCAGAAATGTTTTCAGAGATCTGCCAAAATCAAAGCACTCTCGAGTCATTATTATGTACATGTGGCGGGAGCAGTGTGATAAGAATTGGGAACTTAAGTTTAAAAATACTATTTTAATAATTAGTTGCAACAACTCCACTAAAAGTTACCTTCAAGGCACACAGACCCGCTACAGATGAGGCTTGAGACAATCTCACAATGTAACAATTTTTATTTATTCTATAATTGTTTGTTTAATCAAAATACTAGTCTAAAACCACTCACACATTAAAAGTCAGTGTTAGCGCAACTCAGGGACGGGAGTGCAATTTGGGGTAGTGTCCTAAAAGAAAAGAAACACAGCAAACGAAACAAGGCAAAAACAAAAGAAAATCGTGCACCAAACCAAAAGGAGTACCACCACCCGGAAAGTCCACCACCAACACCACGAGCTGGCCGTTCCTGTCAAAAAAACAAAGAAGAGAGACATTCAAATTACAAACAATACAATTATACAGTTCAGCCCACAATCAAGCAGCAATAGTCCAAATTAAGAGTCTGTCCGGGGAGAAACCGATCCGCTGTAGCAGACGCCACTCAGAGCGGCAGTAGAAAGATAGTCCGAGCTGATCACCAATCAGCCCAAATCAGCCACACTGGACGAGTGGTAGGAGCCAGCTTTACGCCGACCAGGACGGCGGGCATGAAGCCAGCAAACAGGACGACAGGTAGGCAGTCGACAGGTTATCCAGTTGACAGGGGGACCGTCGGTCGGGGACAACCAGAACAGCGGGCAAACAGCCGGCCAAGGACAAACAGCAGCGGCTATCAAAAACAAATGTTAGAAATGGAATCTAAAAGCATCCAAACTCCAGCACTTCACCTACCGCTGAGTTCTTTATGTAGTGCCTCTAAAAGGAAGGAGGAAACGTAGAACTTGTACAGGCGGCGGCGATCAGAGCGTCGTTAAGCGCATCATTTGCGCGCATGCATTAATTTGCAACTGTTATACAAAAAATGTAAATAAATCACAAGTAATAAGTTTGCTTGAGAGAGGTGAAGCCTGCCTTACCTAGCGTGCAGCACCAACAAACACCGAGGTCTGAACCGGAAGGAAAACAACGTCATGTCAACCAGGTGAGGGAGGGCCCTTTATATACAGGCAGCCAGCGCCACAACCAATTAGATTTAGGCACTTGTGTGGTGCGTTCAAAGGCCACAGGCATACTGCCACATTCCACCCCCCCAAACTGCATCGACGCCCCAACGATGATCCCACTTAACACCAAGGTCGAAATACAGCAGACATGGTACTAGATGAAGGCGTTTCTCTCACTGCTGGTCTTGGAAGATGATGGAGATTATGGTGCTGGCCAGCCGTTGATCGTGCCGATCTACGCACAGACACCTCGCTGGGCCCAGACTCTGCTGCCGGTACAACTGCTAATGAGGTAGGTTGATTCACAGTCACACCAGAGGGAGCCACAGCAGCAGGAGAAGGAGCCACAGCAGGTCCTGAAACCCTAGGCACAGCATCAGAAGCCACAGCAGGAGGTGGGACAGGCGGTACCTGCTCCTGAGGCCATGGCCTCAAGAACAAATCACCCTCCAAAGACAGCTCGCCCTCTGAAATGGAGTGATGTTCAGAAGGTGCACCTTCAACAGGAACTGAATTGGGTGCATCAGCACCAATCAGGACCTTCAGCAAAGAGCGATGTACCCTCCTTACCCTGGTCTGGTCATGAACTGGTGCCACTGAATACACTACACCACCCTCTCTTGGGACTTGAATAACCACATGCGTCACTGAACTCCACAAATCCTGAGTTTTCTGACGACCTTTACTCCCCAAATTTCGGATCAACACAAACTGGCCCTCCTTAAGAGGAGCTTCTCTGATATTTTTATCATGATTAGCTTTTCTGCGTCCTGCAGACGTCCTCAGTTTTTCTCTAGCACCCTCAAATGCTATATGCAAGCGAGTCTGATGTTCTTTGACCCACTCATGAACAGTTCCTGCAACTGGGTTTTGTACTCTTCCCAACAAAAAGTCAACTGGGAGACGTGGTTCTTGACCGAATATTAGAAAAAATGGTGACTCACCAGTTGATTGATGAGGGGTGGTGTTATATGCATAAAGCAACTGGGGCAAACAGACACTCCAGTCTCGTTTCCGGGACGTGGGCAAAGTTCTCAACAAGTTGTGAAGTGTTCTATTAAAACGTTCACATTGCCCGTTACCAGCTGGATGGTAAGGTGTGGTACGAGATTTAATGATACCATACAAACTACAAAGCTGCTGGATAAGAGTGCTTTCAAAGTTGCGGCCCTGGTCTGAATGGATGCGTGCTGGTACTCCAAATTTTGCAAACCATTCAGTGACCAGGACCTGCGCTACAGTGGAGGCGCGCTGATCCCTGGTTGGGACTGCCAATGTATATTTGGAAAACACATCAGTCATCACCAATACATTTTCTAGCCCAGATGGAGTTGGCTCTAACAAAGTAAAATCAATGGCCAAAATTTCATTGGGTTTTGATGCCAGCAAATGGCCCATGAAGCCACGAGCAGGTGGTTGGCTATCCTTAGCAACCTGGCACCGCTCGCAGGTTTTACACCAATCTGCTACCTCTTGTGACATACCTGGCCAATAGCAGCGAGATCGTAGCAACGCCAAGGTCCTTTCCACCCCCTGATGCCCATGCTCCTGATGGACTTGAGTCATGATGTCCTTGGTCAGGGACTTCGGCATGAGAAGTTGGTGCACTTCCCCACCACCATCTGGGCGAAACACTCGCCGATACATTAGACCATCCAACTCAGCCAGGCGATCCCACTGGTTGAGCAATGCAAGAGCAGATTGTGAAAGCCTTTGCCGCTCAGTACGATTTGGCCGCTCTTTTCTCTGCCAAAAGACAAGAACTTCCTGAAGTACCGGATCAGCCTGCTGGAGGACCTGGAGATCACCAGGAGCAAGAGAGGGAAAGACAGTTACAGAGGATTGCGTGGTTTGTGTTTGCTCACTCTGCACAGCTAGCTGTAATGGCTGAGGCACAAGAGTACCTGAAACCAAAGAAGTCACTTCCGATGGAGCCGGCCAAGGCTGACGAGACAAAGCATCAGCATTTTGATTGGACTTAGCAGGTCGATACTTTAACTCAAAGTTAAAAGAAGCAAGCTGGGCTGCCCAGCGCTGCTCCACTGCTCCAAGCTTAGCCGAATCCAAGTGGCTCAGAGGATTATTGTCTGTATAAACAATACACCTGTGGCCCAAAAGGTAATCTCTAAATTTTTCTGTCATTGCCCATTTAAGGCCCAACAGCTCCAGTTTCATCGAGCTGTAATTTGACATATTTCGCTCGCTAGGTCTTAACCCGCGGCTAGCAAAAGCAATGGGTCTTATCTTGCCCTCTTGTTCTTGTGACAAGACCGCTCCCAAACCACTATGGCTTGCATCCACCTCTAGAATGAAAGGGAGGGAAAAATCTGCGTAAGCAAGGACTGGAGCAGATGTGAGCTTGGTTTTAATGGCCTCAAAACTCTGTTGACACTCCTCAGTCCAGGCTCTGACAATACTCTGGGCAGCCTTCTTTTTAGACTCTTTACTAGTAAGCTCCGCTGCTCTACGATGCAAGGGGGCAGCCATCTTAGCAAACCCTTCTACAAACCTACGGTAGTAGCTAGCGAATCCCAAAAAGGAACGCAACTCGGTGGCCGTGGTGGGCACAGGCCAATTTGCTACCACCTCAATTTTAGTGGGGTCAGTGGCTACTCCCTGGTCAGAAATTACATGACCCAGGTAGTTCACCTTCTGCTGGAAAAAGCGGCACTTACTGAGCTTAGCTTTAAGGCCCTCTTTCTGAAGCCGTCCTAACACCACGTCCAACCTCTCAAGATGTTGCTGCACAGAGGATGAAAACACAACAATGTCATCTAAATACAGCAAGAGGGATTGGCATTGCTGGTCACCAAAAATGCGCTGCATCAAGCGTTGGAATGTGCTCGGAGCATTGCATAGGCCGAAAGGCATGCGATTCCACTCAAAAAGCCCAAACGGTGTACAAAAAGCGGTTTTATGGCGATCGCTTGCTGTGACCGGAACCTGATTATACCCACTGGCCAAGTCCATAGTGGAAAACCACCGGGCCCCTGTCAGAGCATCAAGGGACTCCTCGATACGAGGGAGTGGAAAAGCGTCCTTCCGTGTCTTGATGTTAAGTTGACGATAATCAACACAGAGCCTAATACTACCATCCTTTTTGCGAACAATCACAATTGGTGACGCATAGGGGCTGGAGCTTTCCCTGATGACATTTGCTGCCAAAAGCTGATTTATGTGCTCCTTCACAAGTTCATACTCCGATGGAGGAATTCGACGGTATCGCTGCCGAACAGGAGCGTCATCAAGAAGGGGAATGTCATGGCTGATCAGGTTGGTGCAACCCAAGTCCTGATCATTAGTGGCAAACACAGAAGTGTATTTACCCAACAAGGCTCGCACCCGACCCTGTTCCTCCTCTGACAAAGATGATAAATCAATAGTCTTGATCCCATCTGAGGCAGGAGCAGCAACTGTTTGGGAAGACGCATTTACAAAAAATGGGACTTCAGTTACGCCCGCTGGAAGACTCACCACACCAACACTATTTAAAGTTCCCACAGTGCTACGAGGATAAAGCAATACATCCGTGTTGCCCACATTTACCACTGGGACATAAGCAGTCCCCCGAACAACCTGAACTAAAGCAGGAGATGCTAACAAACCAGCTGGTAAGCCAGACTCTGATGGTTCAAACAAGACAGTGGTGCCTGAGTATTGCTCACAGCAGGTGGTAGGCACAATCTTCATCACACCTCCTGGAATGCGGCAGGCCCTCCTGCCTCGCACCCTAACCTTACTAGGCTGCTTAGGAGTGTGCTGCGTTACAGCTGCATGACATTTCTGTAAGGCATTAACCAAGGGCTTGGGAAATGACACAACAGGGGTTGTATTAAACAGAGCATTGCCATGCTGTCCAAATAGTTCTTGGTAACACTTATTTATGACGTTCATCCCCAACACACCAGGAACTGAAGCTGAACTGCTATCTGGGGGATTTCTCACCACCAACACTCCACAGTGGGGCATCAACTTGCCACACAGTTCAATAGATACTTCCAAATAACCGATATAAGGAATAGGGAGACCATTGGCTGCTTTTAGCTGTAGCCAGTGGCAAGCTCTTAAACGCTCTTCGCCCCAAGGCTCAAAGAATTCAATAAAGAAGCTCTCTGTAATAGTGGACACCATTGAACCAGTGTCAACCAAGCAAGGCACTGTCACTCCAGCCATGTTCACTTCAATATGTGGACAAGAAGCAATTAATTTAGGTACATCTGCTGAACATAAACCACTAGTTGAGCCTATAGATGCCCCACCCGAGCCTTGGCTCTGCAACTCGGTGGGTGCTAGTTTCCCAGAGGCTGACTTCCCTGACGCGATTCTGACAAAGATGACTGACGGAAGGAACCATGCGGCCCCCCACACTCCCTAGCAATATGTCCGGGCTGTTGGCACCGTCGACATATAATAGGCCCTTGACGTGGAGAGCGGCTGCGCCCTTGTGCAGTTTGAAGGAGGGTAATGCTGCGAGTAAGCAGATTAAGCTGCTCCTGTTGCTGTTTTAAGAGCTCTTTTAACTCATTAACCTCTGTTTGAGTGGGGCTAGCAGTAGCTGGTAACCCACCACGCACAGCAAACTGAAAACTGGGTGCTGAAGGCAGAGAATTACTCCGGCCCCGCATACTAGCTGGCAAACCCTCTAATTCCCACCTCATTGCCTCACCTCTGACATCAAGCAGTGTTGCTGCCGGTTTCAGACGAACGTACTGTTTTAGCGCACGACGAAGCGCACCATCAAGGACATATTCTATAAACTGATCACGCAAGAGAACTTCAGCGTTTGGCATGTCCCTAGGGGCCTGTTCTTTTACTTTCTCCATGAGGCTCATCAAAGCAAGGGAGAACTCTTGCAATGTTTCCCCATCTAATTGCTTTCTGGAGAAAAAGGCCTCCTGTAATGCAACATGTGACTCATTACATCCGTAAAGCTCCTTGAGGATAGAAATGATTTTAGCCGGATCCCCTCGTTCCTGACTAGAGCGATATTTGATCTCATCCCTAGCCTCTCCTTCTAAATGGTCATACAAAAAGAAGGCCTGATCTACTGCTGACAAATTTCGTGCCCGCATACACGCCTGCACCTCCTCAACCCACTCGCTCACACTAATCCCCATCCGTCCCCTAAACATAGGACACTTACGATCACGTGGAACAAACACTAACCTGTCCGTTATTTGGGCAGTGGGGGGTGCAGAAGCTGAAGACGGCCCGGCACTGGAGCTAGATGTGGAAGGTGAACGCTCTGCACGCAGCTTCTCATTGTCAGCCTTTAATTGAGCAACCAGGGTCTTCAATTCCAGTAGCTCTTCCTCCATTACTACAAATGACCAGCTCAAAATAAATGAACCGCTGCTGTTTGTCCTTAACACACCAAAAAAATGTCAATACTTGAACATAAATGTCACAAAATGCAGTAAAATAGTGAAAGAGTCTCAGCCTCAAAACTGTAAAAAAAATCCTGCCAAAAACAACGCCAAAATGTGGCGGGAGCAGTGTGATAAGAATTGGGAACTTAAGTTTAAAAATACTATTTTAATAATTAGTTGCAACAACTCCACTAAAAGTTACCTTCAAGGCACACAGACCCGCTACAGATGAGGCTTGAGACAATCTCACAATGTAACAATTTTTATTTATTCTATAATTGTTTGTTTAATCAAAATACTAGTCTAAAACCACTCACACATTAAAAGTCAGTGTTAGCGCAACTCAGGGACGGGAGTGCAATTTGGGGTAGTGTCCTAAAAGAAAAGAAACACAGCA
The DNA here is from genome assembly GCF_051168715.1 of Poecilia mexicana. NCBI lineage: Eukaryota > Metazoa > Chordata > Actinopteri > Cyprinodontiformes > Poeciliidae > Poecilia > Poecilia mexicana. The sequence continues at coordinate 980,581 of NW_028263379.1, read as the reverse complement.
AACGAAACAAGGCAAAAACAAAAGAAAATCGTGCACCAAACCAAAAGGAGTACCACCACCCGGAAAGTCCACCACCAACACCACGAGCTGGCCGTTCCTGTCAAAAAAACAAAGAAGAGAGACATTCAAATTACAAACAATACAATTATACAGTTCAGCCCACAATCAAGCAGCAATAGTCCAAATTAAGAGTCTGTCCGGGGAGAAACCGATCCGCTGTAGCAGACGCCACTCAGAGCGGCAGTAGAAAGATAGTCCGAGCTGATCACCAATCAGCCCAAATCAGCCACACTGGACGAGTGGTAGGAGCCAGCTTTACGCCGACCAGGACGGCGGGCATGAAGCCAGCAAACAGGACGACAGGTAGGCAGTCGACAGGTTATCCAGTTGACAGGGGGACCGTCGGTCGGGGACAACCAGAACAGCGGGCAAACAGCCGGCCAAGGACAAACAGCAGCGGCTATCAAAAACAAATGTTAGAAATGGAATCTAAAAGCATCCAAACTCCAGCACTTCACCTACCGCTGAGTTCTTTATGTAGTGCCTCTAAAAGGAAGGAGGAAACGTAGAACTTGTACAGGCGGCGGCGATCAGAGCGTCGTTAAGCGCATCATTTGCGCGCATGCATTAATTTGCAACTGTTATACAAAAAATGTAAATAAATCACAAGTAATAAGTTTGCTTGAGAGAGGTGAAGCCTGCCTTACCTAGCGTGCAGCACCAACAAACACCGAGGTCTGAACCGGAAGGAAAACAACGTCATGTCAACCAGGTGAGGGAGGGCCCTTTATATACAGGCAGCCAGCGCCACAACCAATTAGATTTAGGCACTTGTGTGGTGCGTTCAAAGGCCACAGGCATACTGCCACATACATACTAGAGGTGTGCCAATCGATCGGCCACCGATGATAATCGGCCGGTTTCCATGAAAAAGTGTATAATTGGTGATCGCCGATCACAGTCTCTTGTTGCCGATCACCTGTATCTCATTCGCACCCTGTGTGTGCAGCAGGATTTGTTGCTGCAAGCGCGCAGCAACAAATCCTGTCGTATGGAACTGTAATGTTCTGAGTGAATGGGGATGTTTGCAAGTTGGGTCGGAAAATTACCTCGTCAAAATGCACCAACACAACAAATCTAATATGGCATTTAAAAACTTGATGGAGTTTGGCTGCATCGAGGCTCAATGCAGGAACAAAAGGACATCTGGAGTGGTCAGATAGAAGTTAAAGCAGCGCACAACTAGCGACACTCACCCGGATTAGCATCACGGTCAGAAAGCTCAACAAATAAACCAAAAAATAATTTAGGTCTTTGAACGAGCGGTGTAAGATGCTGGTTCAGCTCTCGCTCTTGAACCGCTGCTACTGGTAGTGATATTTCACAGACGTAGCGCCGCTCAACCTCCACTCAGCAGTGAACTCTCACACCGAAAGTCTACTTAAAGCTGCAGCATGTAACTTAAACAAAAAAAGATTTTACATATGTATTCAAACTTTCTCTGTCCTAACATAAGTTATGATTTAGTAGCTCAGGATTGTTTATTTTGATGCAGTCTGCGTTTAACTTTAAATGAATATCTCCTTTACTACTTGACATTATTTGATATAGGCAGGCTTATTTGACTAATAATTTATGGAACTGAGAATCTTACTGTTATTTTACTGACTGTTCGTTTTTGTGGTGCATCTGTATCTTATTTTGAAGGGATATATAACCGTTACCATAGCGACCAGAGTCAGAGAGCGTTTGGGCAGTGGTCGAGAGGAGATGAGTAGAGCTTGTGAGTCTTAAGTCTGGTTTAGACGGCAAGATTTAAGAATGTCGACCGATTCTCCAAACCTCTGTGACCACAGAGCTGATAAAAGAACAACAGGTTGGATCGGTTCGTGTTCAGCCACAAGACAGGAGCAACACACCACACGAGAACATTCTGATTCCAGAGGACAATCCAGTAAAACCCCCAACATAGCGGGAATTTAGAAGAACCAAACACGGATGACAATGTAGAAGCAATAGTGACAGTTTGTGGACTCGTTTTAAGAGATAAAAGATGTAATAGAAAGAAAAGTCAGCAAATAAAAGTCGACGGGAGCAGCCGCTCTATTTGCTGCACTATGATTTGGAGGTGAATATGTTTTTTCATAGTTAACATTTTTAACTGAATAAACATAAACATATATAATAATGACCTTTACATATAATAATAAACATTTCCACATATCATCTCCGATATCCACCGGACTCTCAGTTGCGCGATATGTCAGCTGTTTGGGATTCCCCTCTGTTCTTACGTCACCGCGCTTTCTGATTGGCTACCTGTCACATTCAACAGGTTGTGTTCTCGTTCCCAGTCAGGAAAAACCCCTGTGATAAAAGGGCCAAGACAACCCAAATTGGGTATATTAAGGATTTAGTGGGAACATCAACATGCAGAAGCCTTATCTGAATTATTGTGCGGAGGTGTTGACTGACTTGTCGCATATATGGGCTGTGTCCAAAAGTCTGCAATATAGTGATGTGACATTCAGGAACAGTACGATTCATCTGCTCATCTCTTTACTTATTAGATAGGACTGGAGTGTCGCTGAGAGCCGTTGTTCTATCAGATTACCATACGCTGTCAGAATAGCAAACATGCAGTGAGTACCATGCCTGCGCATTAAGAAGTCCGACCATCAGAGGAGTTGTCAGTTCACCATACGCAACAAGTTATGAGAAAAATAAGTCATTAAATTGTTTTCAATGATAACTATATAGATGTGCATGCATTGTGGTTTCAAAGTGTATTTAAAGCAGGGTCTGGCTGCACCTGAAGTCAACTACAACACCCCATGTTAACTCATTAACCTACTTAACTGCTAAGTCAAGATGCCATACAACTGTTAATAACAAAGTGTATGATGATCTACATCATGATTCTATGTTGCTGATTAAATGACCATAGTCCGGCCACGCCCCGGCCCAGTCGCGGAAGGCTCTCCTCGCCAACCGGAGTGGGACTGTTTTGTTGATATTCTTTATGTCAACAAAGTGGCTTCAGACATTCATCCTTTAGTGCAGCTCCATCTAGTGGATGCATAACGTAACTCCAGCTTCAACTGTAGCGTATATTCAATGCGCCTTATAATGCGGTGCGCCTTATATATGAAAAAAGTTTTAAAATAGGCCATTCATTGAAGGTGCGCCTTATAGTGTGGAAAATACGGTACTTTTTGCTTGTTGCTCCTTGGTCAGTGTTCATAGTTGAGCGTTATTTACTATCAGGGCATTGCCTCAATTGCTATGTTTATTGGTGCAGAGAGTGGTGGTTTCTGACATGATCAATATGGGCAAATGCCCAGGGTGTTATCTTTTTAAGGATGGCACGAGACCACCACGGATTGTAGCACAGAGATGGAATATTTAATATTGGTAAAGTGTATTAAGTAATTAATATCTAGGTGTTTTTTAATGGGAATATGGATCTTTCAGATCAATTTGAGAAGCAATTTTGATCATGTTTTACATTTTATCGTGTCATGTAGCGCGGGCCACTGGTCTTGGTCTTGACTCGGTCTCGACTTCCCTCGGTCTTTTGGTCTTGACTTTGTCTCCGACCCTAAAAGTCTTGGTCTTGTCTTGGTCTCGATACATTCTGGTCTTGGTCTTGTCTTGGCCTCGGGTTAGGTGGTTTTGACCACAACACTGCTTCTGGAAACCTATTGTCATGTCGGTGTTAGTAAATGAGCCAGACAGAAATCATGTAGTGAGCATGTTTTAGGTTCAAATACAATACCTCTTTAAGACCTCCAAGACGAGGTCACCATCCAAGGAGAGCTTTTATTTTGTAGAAAGAAAAGCTTATACAATTGCTTCTACAATTTACCTTTAATCAACTCCAATACAGGCCAGCTGAGTAACAATTTCTTTAGCTAAAGTCCATCAATCTGACATCTCAGGTAATTTTTTTCAAAGTTTTTATAATCTTGCTCTTGCATCTTTTGCTTTTGACATATAGTGAAAAGTTTGTAAGTGACCGGTGTTAAGAAAATTAATTTAGAATATGCTAGTTTTAAAACTTAACATGTCTTGATTGAAATAGCCTAATTATAGTTTTCAGATTTAATAACTTATTCTGCCCTATTGACCTTTATGTTACCTGTAGTTACAGCAGATTGTTTGCTAAGATCTTTTGAACTCCCCTTTGTCTGTGTGGGAAACAATCAGGAGAAGTTCCAGTTTTCACACTGATCTGTGAAAAGCCATAAAACAGCAGGAGTCCTGGCCAGTGGAGGAGAAGCTCTGCTTCCACTTTGTTTAGATAATGGTGACAACTGGTGTTTGATCTTGAAAACAAATTGCAGGGAGTTTCTAACTTTAAAGACGGTCTGAGACAGTTCATGGTTGGATGAGCAAAGATACGCTTTATTTGAATAAATTAAAGACAAGAATACGCCTTTACTATAAAACTTTCTACACAGGAGTAACAAATCAAATTTGCTCTTGCAATTCTCCAAAGACATCTTTGCTTTTCTGTCTCTTTCTTCTTCTTTTCCATTTGTCTCAGGTAAATGAATGTCTGTTTTAGTGTGTATGAAGTGTCTGTGTTGTCAATGTGATTTTATACTTTTAAATGTTAGAATAAACTCTGAAAATGTATGATGTGGAACGTTGACTGTCATCTCTGTGTGGCTTTTGTTTCCACGCATGGAATCATTGAATCCGGGAGCATAAGAGAATATAACGAGCCAAAAGTTTTTATTTTTATTCTCTTAACACAGGTTAACGACATTGTCTAATCAGATTTTAATATTTTTTCCCCATTTCCCCACATATAAAAGGACTAGAGTCTACATTTTCCAACCCATGTACGGTGAGCCGATGCTTGTCTTATGTGGATTCAATGTGGTCAGCCCACACAGGCTTCTCATGTTGGGCCCACAACACTGAAACCACATGGGTCCTAAATAGTGTTGCCCATTTCTGTCCCATCCCCAGTGTTGTTGCACAACACCCCCCCCCCCCCTTCTCTCTCTCTACTTCCTCTTCTGAGAGGAGGGAGATGTTGCTCCCAGCTCTCCGTCTAACGGGTGAATTGAGTTTCCTAAATCTGCCGAGATTTACCCTACCCAGAACTGAAGTAAACTCTGTTTAAGCTGGGTGCGAGAAAGACTAGCCTGGTTTCTAACGACCTTCATCCAGATGTCCCACCCTTTTTCACCCTGTGAATTAGCCAGATAGAGCAGCCCGGAATCAGCTAGTTTCACAGAGCACACCTGTTAACGGTCGCTCTTTCTCTTATTACAACTTGCACTTGTTATTGAACCAGGTTGGTTTTAGTGACTCGGGCGAGTCCCAAGGGTGTTGTTTTAGTTTTGGCTAAAAGCAACCTATAAAACATTTTCCACTTTCTCCTCCCAGAATCAAACTTCATAGCTATTTTACAACCATCAAAGAACTTTAAGGTGACTCATTAACTGAATGTCCACAACATCTTTTAGATTTTCTTAATGCTAATTATTTTATTAGTAAGGCAATTTTGCAAGGGTCAGTACAGCTTAAATCAGTAGCAGAAATAATCAAATAAGTAAAATCAATAATCTAGCCTATCTTTCCCTAATGCTGACACTGTGAACTAAAAAAGAAAAACTTTGAGAGAGATGAACGGAGTTTGGCATTTTGAACCCCAGAACTGGCCTGATGATGGAAAAGGTGTTGCAGCAGCAGGAGGCTCCCAGTACAGGAAGAGTACTGAGTCAGAGCGGCAGGTCTCGGGCCTCAGGGTGACTTCCTCATGCTCGTAGCGGCCCTCTCCTTCTTGTCTTGCAGCTCTGTAGCTCCTTTCTCCTCGTCTCATGATCTTTCTGGTCCATGGAGATGTAGATGAGCTGGTCTCATGGAAGGAACACACCAGTTCTTCCTCTTTGCCTTTGTTCTTCGCCTTTGTCTTTATCTTCATCTTTGCCTTGGTCTTTGTCTTTGGGGTCTCGAACCCAGCTGAGAAAAGTGCAATTTGAAGCCACATGTTGCGGGGCTAACGGGTTGGTCCCCATGTGCAGAACAGTCTTCGGCTCTGTGGCTCCGGCTCTTCTTCAGCTTCAGAGTTCTTTGTCCATCTCGATCTTGGCTCGAAGCTGCCTGAAGGATCCAACCAAAGACTCCTCTTTGCACTCACCTTATATAGGGTTTATCCACCCTTTTGGTGCATTTGCATTGGCTAGCTTTGTCTCATTGGCTGACTGCTTGGACCGATAATCTCATATCCATCACCATCTTTGGACATGACCTGATGTCTGTTCTAATGTCCCAGGGTTGCTCAACAGCCCTCTTGTGTCTAACCTTCTCTTAGGAAAGTTGAAGTTTAGCAATAAGGCGTTGGACACCTCCGCTCTCCCATCAGTTCCTCTTTCCACCTGACCCTTCACCTACCATCTACCTCTAACACAACATCAGTGACCTTTAGTTACAGTTACACATTTCACCACATTTCAAGTTCAATGTCAAAATCACATTTATAACCTTTTAGTTTATCTGGTTTAGCATTCACTTATATTATAATAACCATTACTTATTAGTTACTCTTATAATCATAATGTGTTATTACAGACATTTCTGAAAAGAAACCAAGAATAATTCATTATTCTAATCATTTGACACCATGTTACAGTTACTTGTTTCACCTTTAAGTACTTCCTTAAGTGTAAGAGTAAGTGTTAAATATTCTTATAATCAAACCAACATCAACCAATATTAATTATTAGCTTAATTATAAGTTATCATTATTAATTCAAGTATTTTACTCTGGGTTTTATCCAATTACTCAAAATGTTTAGATTTTATTCTTTAAACCTTTAATGCCCAAAATGAGCAGTCTGAACTATTTTAATCACTGCAGGCTGGAAACTTCCTCTTTTTCCAGGAAACCTGCTTTTCCTGTTTCATAACTCTCCTTCTGTCAGACTATGATTTTTTTATGATTAAATAGAAAAAAGTAGAATTAAAGCAGGACACAATAACAACACACACAACCAGATTAATTTTATTACCGTCTGACTCTACTGTTGGGTCTTGATGTCACCTGTGTAATCAGTTTTAAAGATAACTTTATTTATTGTTATTATTAAACTAAAATCTCCAGCATGGGGAAGTGGGATGAGCTCGACTTTTCTCGACACCAGTTAAGTCCACATAAAAAACGACTTGGGCCTACATACCCATGCCCAGGTCCAACCCATGTATGGTCAGTCAATGCTTATCTCATGTGGGTTCAATGCAGTCAGCCCACATGGGCTTCCCATGTTGGGCCCATGATACTGAAACTACATGGGCCCCACATAGCGTTGCCCATTTCTGCCCCATTCACAGTTAGCCCACATTACTGCTGAATGAGGCCCATACATTTAGCTCAGATAAAACCCATGCCCACTCATAACCCATGTAGCCCACAACAAACCCAAGTGGGGCCCACCCATGCATGCTGGCTGGGATGTGGCTGGACACCACATGGCACAATTGAACCCGATTGAACCGTTATACCTAGGATTTCTGTCAACTCGTGTTGTCTCGGTCTCGTGACCTGTCAACTCGTGTTGTGTGCGCTGGACATTACACTAAGGAAATGAGGAAGGGAGGGTCAGTGGAGAGCACCGGAGTTGAGCCTTTTTTCATTCAGTGTCGTCAACAGAAAAAAAAAAAAGGCAGGAAGAGACGATAAAACCGAAAATTAAAATGAGGTCGATAGGTTTAATTTATCATGCGATTAATTGATTTTTCGTTTATCGCGACATCTGTCATTTTAAAATGACAGCCAAAACAAGAAGTACATGGAAAAAACTGAACAAAGGTCTACAGTTACCTGGATGTACTGTTAGAATTAAAAAAAATATTGAAATAAAGCCATTAGGGCGCAGTTTATCAGCCTTCACACTCTGTGTTAAAGCCACAACACGGTGTGCTGCATCGTGGCTCAGGGTCTATTGTGATGTTTCTCATTCCATTGTGAGAAACATCATGTCCTGTTTATATTACGCAGGGATCAGTAAGTCTGAATAAATTAGATACAGCATGGAAATGCTATTCTAATAGCCATTTAATTAACTCAACCTCTACCACAGCAGTAACTGAGCAGTGTCTGGGTTACAGACCAACGAAATTAACATTGAGCTGCTAGTCCAGTATCCAGACCATTGTCCAACAGAAATAAGAGTGTCATCCACCAAACTGTTTCATATACAAGAGCAAGAAATGTTAAAGACATGCAATTTTAGCTCAATCTTCACTTTAAATGGACCAGACTTGGCTTCCCTCATTCATCCAGATCATTTGTGCAGGGGTGAATGAACTCAAATGAACCCTGGTGTGACCAAACAACCACCTCAAAAACCCACTTTTTGAAGTAGTCTTGGTCTGCTTCTAGAAGAACTCTTTGTCATGGTTTTTGGTATTTGTTTGAACCACGTACAGACACTCACAGGAGACCAGGAATGTATTAAAGATTTATTTACAATTGTGAAATCTCCAATGAGGATGAATGGCAGGAGACCAAGACCAAACTGATGAACGGTACAAAGAGGGTTTGTTTGTTATGATGGCTGGGAACACGATGGAGGGCGGAACAGGTTGGAACGTCACACCGGGGCAGCTGGATGAGAGGAGCTTGAGGCTGCCAGCCAGAATTGGACAGAACTGAGGAGTAGCTGAAGGTTTGCAAGTTACTGACTGAGCGGCTGAACGATCTGGAGAGAGGTCCAGGGTTTCATCTGGAACCCTTGTGGAGAGAAAAGGAGAAAGTTTATCTCCAAAATAATTCAAGCAGAAAGACCCTAGGAGCTCAGGGGGCTAGAAGTTACCACATTAGATAACACTCTGGCGTCGAGGCACAGAGTTAGCAAAAACATACCTGCAGAGACCAACCCCAAGCACAGAACTCCCTAATGCCATTTAGAAATATCACATTGTGAAACCTGTGTTAAATGAGCTGCTCTTGACATTCAAAGTGGTATTGCAGGTAGAAAAGACAACAAAAAAAGTGTACAACAGTGTTTCAGCAAGCAGGACTTTTTTTTTACCAGGTCTGTGTTCTGTCCCAACCCCATTATTTCTGTCCAGTGGGAAAGAATCATCACCACGTGACTTTGTTTGCAAATTAAAATCTGCTAGCAAAAAAGCATAATGTGAACGCAAACTGCACCAAAAAAAAGAAAGTCTACTTTAGGTCCAGACCAAATGAAGTTGACCAAAAACCTTCCTGGTGTGAATACACTTTTAAATTAATAAAGAATCAGTGCAAGCTGCTGCCAAATCAAATGAATAGTTTCACCTGGTACTCTGCCCCTTCGTACTGCCAATA